>NC_071575.1:8820690-9120690 GCF_024509145.1 Vidua macroura
AATGCTGCATCAAAACATGCACTGTAGCTGTATGGAATAATGTCTACATGTACACTTGTTTTTTCACTTCCCTGTGATAGTGAAGTGTGAAGGACAAAGGCAGGAAAATGTGAGACACTTTGAGTGGCCTCTAATAAACATGGCACAGGCTTTCATGAGAAACTGCACACATCACAATTCCAACAGTGCACTATAGTGTTTCTCAGCATCTTCTATGGTATATTTTTTCAATATCTGGAAAAGTGAGGGGGAGTTGAGATATTTTTTTTTCTCTTTAGTAAAAAACATGCTGAAATGCTATACTTTTAATTCCAGACACATGATTCTTATAAGCTGGATTTAATGGCTTTGCCTTCTGAGCTGTGTGTTGATCATTCCCCTGCATCCAACTCATCCAACTCTTTCCCTATGAAATATTTGTATTTCTGTCCTAATTTTTTGCTTCTCCAGGAGTGATGTTTGCAATGTATTGTACTTCTCCTAATATAAATGAGAGGTAAAAAATATGGTTCTTTGTCCAGTTGGAGTGAGCTTCAGTTATAAAACTGAATGCTTCACTTTCTCATTTGACTTCTGTATTGTTCAAATTTAAATTCCTCTTGTTGTTCCCCTAAGATTAATTCTGTACATAAAATGTTGGAGGTTGAGAATACTGAAAAAGTTGGGTTTTTACCTAAGGGAAGATATTAGGTCTTTGTAGATTTTGCTAGAACATTTGATACTTTTATGAGGTATGAAATGTAGTTGCTCTATTTTCTCTATAGTTGCTATGTCTTCTGATTCTCCAGTTTCTGCACAGTTTTAGTTGTATATGTGTTTTATGATGCAGAAGTGATGCCGTAAGGAATCCTCTGCTGTGCTGGATGGCATTCACCTTCATTAGTAGGTATGGACTCAAAAAGATGCTTAATTCTTTTTCCTCCACTAGAAGTGAGTTGCTCATGCATCCCTGTTAGTATTGAACTGCAAATTTGGAAACCCACAGATGGGTTTTATGGGACAGAAAATGCATTTGGAAAAGTTTCCTGACTATGGAGCCAGTGCAGTTGTCCATTTTTAATTATACATAATGCATATTACCCTGAATAGGTGGTACTGCAGCTGACTAGCAGAATTAGTGCTCTAATCCAAATATCAGACACATTGCACAGGTTCACTTGCTGTTTTGCACTGTTACTGTGACCAGACTGATTTGTAAGTTTGGGGAAGGAAGAGAGAAAAAGAAAAATCTGTATACTCTCTGTGTGTAAAGAGAAATTATGTGTAACAGATAGAAAGTGCCTATTATTAATATAGTTCTTAACTTAATCTAAGGAGTCTGTTGATCAGTGCCTTGAAAGTATTCTCCAAGGGAGAATATGAATCTAAATATTTGTAATTATCCAGACTCTCTTGCATTTAAGGACAGCTTATTTCATTAAAAATGTAGAAAAATAGGTAACCATTGCTTTAAAAACTTCGTTGTTGAATTTAACATGGCCTGTTTAATACTTAGCATTGAATCTTGCTGTATTTATGAAAAAGGTTTAAAAGAAAATCAAATTTTTGGATGCAGATCTCCTAGGCACTGATTTTTTAATCAAGTCTAAAGCAATTGGCTTGGTTCCAAGTTATTTTACTAATTTTTCTACAAAAGTGTTTGTGGAGAGCTTCAGTTATGAGACAGTTTTTTTTCAGGGATTTATCACTTTTTCCATAAACACGTAGTCCTGATTATACATTGGTACTGTGGTTTCTGTCTGGGAGTGCTTTTTCCCTGATGAAATAGTGAAAAGTAGGCTTTTTTAAATTACACAAAGAAGCCTTTCAGGCTAGAAGGGCTTAATTTAAGATTTTCTTGACTTTAAAAGTGGAGGAATTAAGCTGTATTAACATTTATTCTTTATTTTTAATACAGTCTATTCAAACAGGAAGGTCAGGGACTAGTGCTGCAGGTCCACAAGTCCTAAGGATCCCTAGCCCTGATCAAGGTCAGAATAGACTGTAATCTCATGTGATCAGTATTTTTCTTGGAGTTCTACTTAAAGGAAAACTAAAACAGCAAAAAAGAATGGTTCACTCTTCTAAAATCTAACATGTACCATTGTTGTGGAATCTAAAGGGATTCCCTGCGTGGAAATGCCCAGAAAAAGAGGTCTCAGCAGAAAAAGGTTCCCACCAAAGAGAATTACATCTTTAAAAGGAAGAACTGAAAACTTCAGGTTTTCATTCTAAAAATAAGCCTACTTGCTCCAGGGTCCCAGTTTCCTAGCTGGATTGCATCTCAGGAAAGCATCCAAAAGCGGATACTTTTCACAAAAAGAAAAAAAAGGCTTTATTGAAAACCTGGCTCATTGCTGAGGAACAGCTTTCATGGAAAAATTTTGACTAGGTCTGTCTCAAGCATAGTAGAATACAAATTTATTCTTGTTTATTCCTGAGGCATCCAGAGTTAGGCATTCTGATATTTCTGAAATCAGCAATATACTCAACTTGAGAGCAGGCAGTATAATAGATTTCTTGTACAGAGTCCAGTTGCTGTATGTTACTCTTGGATCTGTTGGATAACACAAAGTGTGCTTAATCATAAAGCCTGCCAGTTCTCTTCCCTCTGCTCTTCCCCTCTCGGCAGATTACCAGATTTATGTTTGATTTCTTGGATCTTTTTGTTACCTTTTTTTGCCAAAGAATTTGCTCTGACTGAACTTGCTGGAAAGAAGAAAAGCTGAAGAATGAGTTTCTTGCTCCTCTTTGTCATTAACAGTTCTGGTATTCTCTGCTGACGGCAGTAACCAGTCTGCATCGTTGCTTTACTCCTTCAGAACAGCGGCTATTCCAGAGAGGGGTGCAGTGTTCATAGAATCCTGAGGGACCAACCAGGATCATGCAGTCCAACTCCTGACCTTGCATAGACACCCCTCAATCCCACCCTGTGCCTGAGAGCATTGTCCAAACACTCCTGGAGCTGTGGCAGCCTTGGTGTCAAGACCATTCCCTGGGGAGCCTGTTCAGTGCCTGAGCAATTTCTGAGGGAAGAACCTTTCCCTGATAACCAACCTAAACCTCTCAGGTATTCCAGAGGCCAATACCAAGAGACCAGAATACCGAGAGACCAGGTATGGATGACACGAAACGTCGGGCTGTAGCACGTTCCAACTGCAGCAGTATCTTCGTCCTGTCTCCTTTTCACGGTTAATTCCAAGTCAAGCATGGTGGTAACACATTCTCTTAGGACAGAATTAGGATATGCCCTTTCAGGTGAAGGGTGAGTTATTGCTGGGAAAAATGGCGCAGCTGTTGCACAAGTGTCAGAGTCAGAGCTAGTGGGGTGCTTACCGTTCAGTTTTGAAGCCTGTTCCAGACTTCCAAACATAAATTAAATTTTACATATAATAATTTTTTTTTTTTTTTAATTATGCTGTATGCCTGAGACTGGAAAAAGCAAATGAGATTGCAGACACAGCAGCTTCTCTGCAGGTGTGAAAAAGAAGTGCCAGTGTGCCTTGAATGCTGTTCCCCTCTCCCAATTACACAGGTTGCCTCTAAGAGTTTCTACTGATCTCTGGAGGGCTTTCTCCTGTTTTTTCAGCCCGCGGGGATTGTAACATCACTGCTGTGCATGGGTGCAGCTCCAGCTAGGCCATTGAAATGCTGCAGGAGGTTCCCGTTCCCCAGTCCCCCCTTCTTTGCTTCCTTGAATAGAAACCTTTCCTTGTAAACTTAGCAAAAACAAAAGCAGCAAATCCCAGACAAAAGAGAACTTTTGGGTCACTCGGCAGTCCCAGGAGGGGCACTGCCAGCTGCGGGTCACTCCTTTGTGCCGTCTCCAAGCGGGATGCATGGGCTCTGCTCTGCCAGCTTCAGGTTGGGAAGCCATAGTGTGGTCTGTGCCCCAAAAAGATCTTGTCTGTCTTTCCTGTTATGAATAGCAATGGGTGAGCATGTTTTGCGTGATTTCAAATCCACTTAAAGTTCATGGGTTTGAAATCAAAACCAGAATTCAAATCTTACGAGGTTTGTGTTCTGTTAGGAGCTGGCCTTTTGCCAAGATGTGTCTGTTCATTTAACTTTTAACCCTGGAATCAAATACACACACAGTTTGATATACCAGCTCACTTGTATCGCCTTATATCCTCTTCCTTATATTTTTAAAGATCTGTTCCATTGCATGCATTTATGGGTATCAGAAAGTCGCTTGCATAAGTATTTGCTCTCTCATTGGTATATCAATTTTGTCTTCCATCTTCATCTTGTTTCACAGTTTCTGGGCTCACAGCATGTGCCTTCTGCCTGTTCCTCTGTGTATCTAAGACAATAAAGAAAGGCTGAAATCTATCCTCTTTGAGGGCTGTATTTTAGATCCTATGTGCTGTGACTATGGACTGAAATAAAGCCCCGACTATCCGTGCCCTGTAGTGGTTTCGTTTACCCACTATTGTCTGTTTCTGAGAGGTGACACAGTCACAGCAGCTTTGCAGGGCACTGAGGAACAAGATCTTGCCTATTGCAAATATGGGATTTGACTTTTTAAATTTTTTTACACTAAGTCTGTCTTGCCTCTAGTGCTGTTCTCTTCTATGCTGGTGTGCTTTTATGCTGGTGCATGGAACCCCAAGCAACCCTGATGTGGAAGGGTGACTGAAAAATCATCTGCCCAGTAGTAGTCTATTGATTCCATATAGGTTCACTTCCTAATTATTCTCGGGTTTTTTTCCCGTTTAAATAGTTGCACCTATTAAAAAAATTAAAGTGTGGGTGTTTCTGTGCATCTATAAAGAAGAGATATGTTGTTTGTTGTTACCAGCATATTGTAGTTATGTGTGAGCAGACATTTTTAAGAGGTAATATGTTGATTTAATAAATTATGTCCATGCTTTACTTTGGGGAGCTGGAAAGTGTTTATTTTTCAGTGTTTTATACTGCAAGGTGATTATGGGGACCTGCTGTGATCATAGCTGTTCACTTAAATATAATCTCTTTGATCATGATTATCTGTAAATCAGATGCAATTTTTTTAGTTTGTTTGGTTTTTTACAGACATGATCAAAAGCCAATAAATAACTTGTTCTGTCACTTCTGACATCATGTGAAATAGGGGTTATTTGAACTGCAGTGTGAATTTTATGGTGTGTATATGTTCTCTGAGTCTAAGTGCAGGAGATAGGATTTTTAATATCAATGTTTGTGATTATGAACTTTGAATATGTTTTCTCTGTATATTCTGCATTTTATCTGTTTCTGTTGGAATGAATAAGCTTGTAACTCACTGGAGAGTCTCAGAAAGCACTGCCCAGCATATTCATGGGAGTACTCTTTTAATCTAAATATATTTTAAATTTATTCTAAATATATTTTAGTTATTTTATTTTAGATTAAAAGAAGTATAAAGATTTTAAATTTTTACAGTGTCCTCACACTGGATGTAAATTGAAACCATTCTCTGTTTTTAAAAAGACTGTCATAATACACTATTATATTTTAACCAGAGAAAGTAATATAAAGTAATTTGATGTTTTCTGAAAAAAAACCCCAAAACGCAAATCAAAGGGAGTTATTGATTTCATAAGGTTGACTATTTCAGCTTTACATATTTCATTTGAATACTTCTTAAAGTAGGTTTAAGCAAAACTTTGTCAATTCTGTATACAGTTGCTTGAGAGTTATTTTTGCTGCCATAAGCAGTGTAAAGTATGTGAAGAGCTGAAACTTTAAACAACAGTATTGCATAATATTCAGATGTTCATTAAAATTTCCACTGGGATTTTCAGTGGCTGTATTACAGATTAAAAGTGACTAGAAATAGTCTTACCAACTCATTTTCCTTTTTCTCAAATCTCAGTCATTTAAGATAGAAATGGTGGTGAGAGGTGCAACTTAAGAAATTACATTAACACCATTTTGGGATTGATAGTTTTCTGCTCTAGCTGTGAATGTTTCTAAGGTTCCTTTTTTCTGTTTTCTGTCCCACTGGTGATGTACTGCACGAAGCCTGTAATCACACATTCCGTCTTAAATTTTAGAGCAAGGTTAAATTGGGTTTTTAGACTTACAGACACGTATGCCACCAAAGGAAGATTTCTCCCCGTGCCTGTCCCCCACCTCCTCTAAAGTTTTAGAATTTCACCATGTTTCCTCTAAGGGCTTTGGATCAAATTTTGGATATAGTTACTTGGTTTAAATAGCAGGCTTCTAATAAGAACTATTGTTCACTGTCCTGCCAGCTGTTCTGTACCACAGTCTGGGCAATGGATCCTAGTCAGTAGATGTTATAAATCATGTTATTTGTCCTTTGCCAACTTTGCCCCTTCTCAAGAAAGAAGCTGCCAGTCTGAATCTTGAAAGACCCACTATAAAGAGCAGAAAACTTATGGTAGCTTGAAAAAGGGCTTCTTTTTCTCTTGTAAAGGCAAGTGAGGGGATGAGCAAAAGAATCTATAAAGATACAGAGAGCGCAGAGCCACTGCTGAAGCTGGAGGCTTTCATCAGCTGCTGTTTATTGTGAAGATGGCTCTTGGTTTATGTGTACATGTAAGAATGATGGATATGGAACTGGGATAAGTTCATCTCTTTTTAAATTATGATTAAACAAGCAATTTCAATCACAAATTATGTGTCACCCTGTCTCTAATCTACCCATTCACTTTACAAAGTAAAGGAGGCAGCTGATTAAATTTAGCAGGCATGTTTTTTTGCCTGCTGTCTAGACAATTGGCTTGGTTCCCGTTCCTCTGGTCTTAGCTCTCTTTCTTGCTTGTAGGCCCACTAGGCCACTTAACCATTCTGCTGTCGTTTGAACAGTGTGTTCCTGAGGCTGATAAAGAGCATGTGGGGATGGGCTTTTTTTCTTCTTGGGTTGTTAACAGAGAACATGGTACCAGTAAATAAACACATACAGGATCTCTGTTAATGCCAAGTGAGTCCTCTTAGAGTGAAAATTATTCAGCTCTAAAATCAGCTCCCTTTGTACTTTGCTGCTCCTGGAATTTAGATGAGCCCTTTCATCTGACGTCACTGCAAAAGCAGTGGACAGATTCCAATGTGCTGTCTTTCCCACTTGGGTTTGTACATACACAAGAAATCAGCGAAACAAAGAAAAAGAACCTGAAAATAAAACCTAAACCAAACACTGTCCCCCACCTCACCTGCAATCACCACCAAACCCAAACTACCAACAGCCCTGACTTTGAGCACCCCATCTCCAGGTTCTTTGGTTATAATCATCATTTGCATTTACAGACCCAAAAGATATTGATATCACTGGGGCATATTGCAACAATATTGTTCCATTCTAAAATGCCTCAGTGCATCTGCTGTGCTGGGTTTGTAGTGTCCTGAGGAGTCATGCTAACTTTGTTGTACAAATGGTTGTTATTTCTGGTGTATGACTTCAGGCTAGAACTGCAGACTGACCTCTCATTTAGCCATGGGGTAAAGTGGAGTTCAGTTTTGAGGGAAGTTTGGGATTTAAGTTGACAATTAAAAAAAAATTTCACACAGAAAGTGCTTGAAAATTTAAACTGCTCTTATGCGCTCTCTTTTGTAGAAGGGGTCAGCCTTGTGGTTGGAGACAAATGGATGCAAAACAGTTGGGAATTGCCTCAAATCAGTGCATGTTGGTCAGTGCAGCACTGAGCCTGAGGGATGTCCAGGTGTCACAGCACCCAGCCAGGCTGGAGGGCAGGAAGAGATGCTGGAGCAGTTGGGAAATGTGCTGCTTTGTGCATTTCCCTAACACACCCCTAAAGGTCCCTTCAGCCGGCCAGCAAGCTGGACTTCCTGTGTAGGATGGATACAAAATGGACTAGAAATTGAATTTTCACAAGAGACGTAATGATTCAGATGAAGTTGTGCTTTCTGTCCAGGCCATCCATAATCAAAAACCTAATTTTTCCTCTAGAAACATAGGCATACTAGTGGATATATTTTTAGCAGCTATAATGTTATCTTCCATTGTGGGTTTTTTTCCTATTTTTTTTTTCTTTTAGAAGGTCACATTAGTCCACAATGCTGTGTGGTCTTTGCTCTAGTAATGTCATGTGGTTGGTTTTTGATGTGACAGTAAGCAAGATACATCTCTCATGCCAATACTTGCTTATTGAAGCATTCAAATAGGCAAGCTAACATTCATAATTTTAAAATTGCAGGGATTTGGTAAAGAATCTGTAGCAGCCAATGGTTTCATCCCTTCTGTGTTTATTTTCCTGAATGTTTGCATGGGGTGTGACGTTTTTGGGTTTTTTTTTTTTTGTTTTGTTTTGTTTTGCCTTTTTCTGTTTCCAAGATCAGCAGAAGTTTGTGCAGATACCATCTGTTTTATATTTAAACTTACTGTACCTGCTGCGTTTTCTTCTCTGAATGGGGCAACCTGAAATGCCACAGCCATGTAACTTAACTCAGAACTTGGGTTTTTTTCCCCTTTTATCCCCCATTGCTAATTGTACTGTGCTCCTACTAATCCTGCTGGAAGAGTTGTATTTCCCCTAGCTCAGTTTGCTGTGCCATTTTGCCTCACCTGTTTCAAAGTGATCTCATACCACAGTTCCTCGGAAAACCATCTGTTTAAATTCTTGGTGATTTGATGGTCTTTTCTGTCTTTTTCCTTACAGTCACACATTTCTAGTGTTTGGCCTCACAAATGCTTTGCAAAAATACTTTGCACCCTGCCAGAATATCTACCCTTTTGTCTTCAACTAACAGTTTAATTGTTTTTAATGCACGTGTCGTAGCTATTTTTTCTTTCCTCTCTTTAAAAGGAAAAAGTTAATATTTTTCAGGTGCACTTTGCACTTCCTATTTAAAGGAACTGGCCTCTACTCTGCCATTTTTGGTTTCCAAGTTAGACAGAAGCTTCCACAGAGGTAGTTCTTTGACTCTTGTTAATAAATAGAAGGCATTGTGTGGCTTCTGGATATTTTCTGCAAATTATATAGGTTCAATTTTATATGATGGAAAGAAAACACTGAATAGTTAGCTTCTAATTCCAAACAACGATTAATACAGTAAGGAAGACAATATCCTCTTTAAAATCTATTTTTGTCTTTCCCTCCAATTTTGCTATACAGTTTCCAGACCTTCTCCCAGACTCATCCTGCCTAGCTTCCTGTTGAAAACGTGAGGAAACATTTGCACATATGCTCACAAAGAAGCTTTACTTATTTGTTCGTCATTGCATATCATTTTCAGAGCATTATTTGCAGCTTAGACCCTCCTGAAAAGAAAAAAAAAATCATCTTTGCTGCAGCAAATGAGATTTTTTAATTAATTGGGACTGTTTTGGCTTAGAGGCTAACACAGGCATACTTCTAGTGAGAAGTGTCTAAAAATGCGTATCATGAACTAGGAGGAAAAAAGAAAGAGGCTACTCTTGAACCAAATTTCATATTGTGTTGTGTGAGAGATTCCACATGTTGTTACTTCATACAAATGTTTTCTCCCAAGAGGAGAACAAAGTAGGATATTCAAAAGAACATAACAATAAAACATATGGATTAAAAAAAAAATCTGTCATCTTAAATGAGCAATATCATTCTTTAGCTTGCCTCCAGTGGGTCTGAGATGTTTGTAGGCTGTTAAAATATGAGTTCATTCTAGGACAAAGAAGGATTTTTGTTTTTTACGTTTTCCTCTGTAAATCATTGCGGGGGGGGAGAGAAGAAAGGGTGGAATTATGCTCTGGACGCTGCTGCCTTTGCATTTTTGGCATTATGCCTTCTTACTGTTTTATTGTCTATTTTGGCTGAACTTGAAGTTCCAACCATGATCCCTGCCAAAAAGAAAAAAATAAAAAGTCAGGTCCTTTAAGGATACTGGAAAATGAAGCCAGTTTTTGAATCCGCCACGTCCTGTAAGCAAATAAAAATGAATCTCTATGGAGCTCAGACGTTACTTCCTGTTCTCCTTTGGATTCCAAGCAGGAATGGAGCAATTTTTCTCTGAATCCAAAAAAAAAAAAAGGAGGGGAGAGGGGGAGAATAGATGGCTTCAAAGCAGCACAGGAGAAATCTTTGAGAGGCTTCTATGTGGCTAACTTTTCAAATATATGTAAAATGTTTTACACCTTAAGTAATATATGTCTGTACTTAGAAAAATGTGCAGCAGCTTTCCCCCACCACTCCAGCACTCATATTTTGTAAGGCAGTGGACATATTAAAAATTCACATAATTTTTTTTTGTTGGATGTTTCCTTTTCTACTGGTTTTGTAACTTGTAAACTAAGCTTGCAAATGTTTCAGTCTTGATAGCATGTACTGATTGCTTAAGGCATGTGAAAGTGATCAGGAAGCTGCTACTTGTGGTTTCTTGAGGTGACCAAAATTAGAGAAGGTGGGGGGGGGTGTGAAGGAGAGACAGAAATGCTTTTTCAGATAAGATAATTGGGATTTTGTTATGGTAATCTGTATGTTGTGATAACTCCATCAATAAAGATCTCCGTTTTTAGGTGCTGCTGCTTTCCCAACTTTTGAATGACTGGAGAACGTATTCTGACATAAAAGATAAACTGCTAGCACAAAGTAGACTTCTGGATTTTTGCCACTGTAAAATTAGGAGTAACTGTAACCCAAGCAGACTAGCCAAGCTTGAAATTCACTGTGGACAAATGTTCTTTGTGCATAATTCTAGAGGAAACTATTTTTGGTAGTGAATGAATATATGTAATCATTAACACATGACGGGGCTGCTGTAAAGGCATTAGGCTGAAGCATGAACGCTTCCAGCACCCAAGAGGTGCTGCTGTATTTTATTTAACAAACTGTCTGGAATGTTCTATTACTCTGACTTTTCTGTTTTCTTATTTCTGGAGTTTACATTAATAAAGCAACTTTAAAATTATTTGTAGGAGAAAATACTTGATTTCTTTTCTTCAAAGGAGGTAAAATGATGTAGCTCAAAAAAAAATTCAGTTATGCTGTTGGAAGGAACAGGAAAGAAAACAAAGAAGGATCTCTGAACATACTTTTAGAGGCAGTTTGTAGTGTGTATATCTATTTGTGTTTTTCTGGGAGAGGTAAATTATCTAAGAGGCACTGGATTTCTGGATACAAGTAGAAGTTATTTCTGTTTTTGCAGAAAGTTAAGTCTTAGTGATCCCATTATGGCTTCTTGCCAACGTTGAAAGGGTTCATTTGATTTCTTACGTTGGCATGCAGTGGGACACAGGAGAGCTGTCAGCATCATAGACCTGATTGCAGGAGTTTTCTGAAAGTAGCTTTTAGCATTGCCATGTCTTGCTGGGTTTGTGGCCTGAGTTTCAAGGAAGGTTGAGAAGTGATAGGAAAGCCTGGAGTCACTGAGTCGATGCCCTAAAGACTTTGAGATGGTGTGGGAAGGGATCTGCTGTGCCCTGTGCAGCCGAGGGCCGGCCCCACGTGTTGGGTGGTACAGAAGTGCTGCAGGGAGTGAACCTGCTCTCTGTCTGTGGTGTGGGCATTTGGGTAGCAGCTTCCTTCGGTCCCACCACAGTTTCTCGAGCGGTCGAATGATGCCCTAGAAGCTGTGCTATTTCTCAGAGCGGTGGGAAGGGTCAGGAGATTGTCACTGTCTACTCCACACTCTCCTTCCTGGCAATGACTGGGGGAGGTCCTGTGTTCCATGGAAGTCAGTGTGAATTTTATCTTACTAAAATGGATGATCTGCAGATTTTGATTGATGACCTAGGTCTGTGTTCCCTTCTCTTTGACAGGGAGTACGAAGTTGTTAACTTTCCAGTAGATATGGACTTATTTTTTACTTCCCTCTCCCCCCCCTTTTTTTTTTTTTTTTACTTTAAGGCTGAACTCTGAAGGGTTATACAAACAGTAACTAGTGGGAATAAGATTTACTTCTAGGTGGAGTATTAAATACAAGCCTTACATCTGGAAACATTTACTGGATCAGACCCTATCTGGGACTGCAAGTCAACCAAGGAACACAACGGGAAACAAAGAAAATGGCACTAGTAACTCAGATTTTTTTTTTAATTAGTAGTTCTGAATTTCATTTGTGCAGGCTAGTATTTATGATTTTGCCTAAAATGCATACTTTTCCACATTAGGGTTGGTCTAGCAAAGTTTTCACCTATAATGTTAATTTTAGCCATTCTAGTGTCTAAAACTTGTCTTTTATATTTAGAAACTTTTTGGCCAATGATTCCTGTCTGCTTTCATAAACGCATAAAACCAGAGTTGTAATACATTTCACCTTCCATGCACCACAGAAGCTTTGCGGTAGTTCTGTCTCAGACTTTCAGACTAAAGATTGCTGTGCTGTTGTGTTAAACTTCAGTCTTAGATTTTGCAGAGAAAACCTTTAATAGTCTCCCAAACGTTTGCTTCAACTGGATTTCCTAAGGAGATGAGAATTACTCAGTTGTCCCACGTCTGTCTGTCGTGACCCAGCTAATAACCTCTGAACTACAGCCAGGCCTGACAGGGGGTGCCCCGTTAGCTACTCTAGTTTTATACAAGGCTTCTCTATAGGCTCTGCCAGGCCCTGTGCAGCCCTGAGGCATCAGAGCTGCAGACAAACTATGGGGTGCTAGTGGGAAGCATAGAGATTGTTGGCAGGATTTATGGAGTATCGTATGGGGGAAAGAGAAGCTTGGTCCGTCCCTGACAAAATGAAATTGTCGGAGGATTGTCCACACTCAGCAAGTTTTTAAAAGAAGTTTGCAAAAAGGAAGTGTGTGCATAGAGGAAAAAACTGCCTTATCTTCATCAGAGGCAGTACAGCCCTGTCCTAGGAGGGTTTATTTTGTCCTGGTCTTGCCTCTGCTGAGGCCTCTGTTTTGCAGAGACAGAGGTCATGCCATTGCAGTGCTGTTGTGAAGTGTTGAGTATGGAGAGAATGAAAAAAAAAAAAAAATTAGTGATTCAAAGATGAAGGAGAAAGTTTTACAGGATCTAGGGACTGCCCTAAATCACTGAAGCAGGTCCTGTGGAAAAAGGTCTTTTAGAAGTACCTGTTGGAAGAGCTGTTTTGTCCCTGCTGAGGATGGATGTTTGATGGCAAGCTGAGAGAAAGCAAAGCATGTTTCTGAGTTTGGCCTTCAAAACAGCTAGTGATTTATGGCTCCAGCTATGTCTTACACCTTTCAACAGAGAGATCATATTTCTTGTTGGTGTCACCACTACAAACTCCCTGCTTGCCATGGAAGAGGTATATTATTTAAACCGCCCAGTGGAGCAGCTGCTCATTTGTACTGCCAGCTCAGACCTGCATCTGAAAAGATTAATTCTGTACTTAAAATAATCAGAATCTTACATGAAGTAAATGTGTGATGCAATCCATGAAACAATTGTTGCATAAGATCACGGGGCTTTGCTCAGATCTAAATGAGTGGCTGGAATTCCAGACTTCACTGTTGCAGCCATCTGAATACTCAGCTATTCCTGCTTTCATCTCTTGGCTGTAAAGGGAATGCAGCAGTGGTGAAACCATGTGGGGACATGGAGAATTCAGGCAGTGAATTTAGTAAGCATATTTTTTTTCTGTATTTTAGCTGAGAGTAGACAATATTGTGTTTCATATTCTTCCAATGCTGGATTCTTTGTACAAACAGATTTTGTTTTTTTCCTATAATGTCCTGCATTTCAGATTTAATTTAAAGTTTGGCTGACACAGTTCTTCTGCTGCATACCTACTGGAACAGTAATGCAGGGATTCACTGGAATTTTTATTGTGGTTAGACAGCAGGTTTGCCATGTTATCTGTTCCACTAAGGAACAAATTGAGGGAAGGAAATTTTGTTAATTTACTTAGAAGGTATTTAATTTTAGGTTCCTACTCTGACAGCAATGTGTATGTGTTGGCTGCCATTGACACAAATGAACATTTGGGTCCATTGTAAAGTCTTGAGTATTCTTTTTTTTTCATCATTATTAACATCATTAATAAGGTAATTAATACAATCTGTAAATAATGATGTTCCTTATATTCAGTTCTAATATCTCTTATTGCCTAGGTGGGGAAGTAAAACAAAGAATCAATTTATTCAGGAGAGCTACAGCTTTGAGTTAGAAGATTTTTGTTAAAACAGTAAGTGGATATGTTCATGTGTGAAGGTTTTTAATGGCTAGGATTTTGTGTTGTTAGAGTTTAAGATCTTGAGTGAAACAGTGGATGGTGCCTTTGGGAAGGATCTTAGGGGTGATGTTCAGTATTCTGTTTCTCTTGTGCCCAAGTGGGAATGTGATACTCTTATAAACCAGGTTAACTACATCAAGAGGTTTGGAATTAACAATGATGTCATAGTGTTTAAAAAGTGCTAAACTAGAACAAATTACGCATAAATACTTATCACAAATCATACTTGATCCTTTTTATATTGCTTGTTATAAACAGACACGTATCACCATATGCACAGATTGCACCTAATATATTGTTATGTATATTCCCCTACAGTGGCCTTTGCCACAGGTATTTCTAATTACAACTAGGTGACCATGACATGAAGAATCAGCTTATTTCTTATTTTATTTATAAAAGCTTATTTCTTAATAATAAGATTATTTCTTATTCTTATTTTATTTAGGCATTTGCCTAAATAAAAACTGAGAATTTGCTTTTATGTTTGTGACCATTTATATTAGTTTTCTGAATATGTCTATAAAATCACTGTACTGATGATGAAAAGACTGATCAACTGAAGGAGTAATTTCACTTGTATTTGGGTTGGCCTGCATTTTGCACAGAAGTTTTTATCTGAAGAATTTGAGATCAAATTTTCTCTTGTGTTAAGTTGCTTTGCTTCTTAATTGAAATTTGACATAAAATTTAAAAAATAGAGAAGATGGTATATTGGAGGTGACTAATCATCACAGTATAACAGCATAATGAAGACCAATAGTTAACTAAACTCAAGGCCCAAAAACCCAAGATGAAAAAAGGGAAAAGAGCTGTCAGTTTTCTGGTTTAGCAAGCTAGATCTTTAGTAATTTTGGATTGATAAACCAGAATTGCCAACATATACTTTCAATATTTTGCTTTCCAAAACCTACAAGCCTAACTGCAGTCTCACACCAAACCATGATTCTATTAACAGGATGCCTTTCCTACTAGCAAGTGTCTAATTGACCTTTCTGAGCCAAGGGAGTTGTGAAGAACAGAGTTCCTTGTCTCTGCCTACATTCTGTAAATAGCTTGGAACCTTCCTGTCTCAGTGTCACATTCTAAGTATTTACACTCTAATGTTTCTTAGGAGAAAAATGACACAGTAGTTACTATGAAATGGCTTCTTGGGCTTGTATATTTAATTTAATTTCCCTAAGTAATAATAGGTACTAA
Source organism: Vidua macroura (assembly GCF_024509145.1). Lineage (NCBI taxonomy): Eukaryota > Metazoa > Chordata > Aves > Passeriformes > Viduidae > Vidua > Vidua macroura. Next base: position 8,835,931 of record NC_071575.1, read on the forward strand.
CTCCTGATGTGCAATAGTCATGTAAAACAGGAAAAGCTCAGTCCATGGAGTATGGGTTTGAGGAGCTAACTTTTTCAGCTTGTTTGTGTTTGTTTCAGAGTGTGAGCTGTATTCAAGTTTAAAACCAGGTACAGTCTACAAGTTATTTGGTTTATTTTATGCAGTAACAGTGCTGAAATTTGCTGGAAATCATTGCATATTTTGTAACCTTAAAAAAATGTAAATGTTAATTTTTACTTTTGCAAATTTGGCCAAAATACTTAATAACAGTCAGATTTACATTAGTATCGGTCATGAACGTTTAATATTTCCAACACAAACATTTCTGTGCATCTTTTGTGTTTGCTGTGTCAGTAGCAGGTTTTCAAGCCCCCCTTCTCCGAGAAAGCAGAAAATCAGCATGGAATTCTAGTGGCTAAATTGCTTTTTTGTAGTTGCAACCAAATGGTTTGTGTGCTTCACATGTTATTCAGGTGCAGTTGTGTCAATGTAAATTCTGCCTTCCCCCATCCCCTAATATGTTATTTAATGGTATTGAAAAGTATCCTTTCAAGATGCATTTATTTCTATTGTGACATGTTGTACATTGATAAAAGCAAAGTCAGTTGATCATTTAATGTTACTCTGAAAAACAAAAATTCAGGTGAGAATTGTCTCAGTTTCCCTAAAAAAAAAAAATCTTTAAATCTTGCATATAAGGCAGCAAGCAGCATCAAGGCTTATCTGTCATCCTGAATGAAAATTTGGCACAGGACCTCTGCTCAGCAGACGTAATTCCCTGGACACCTTTTGTGCATCCTTTGCCATTTCTTTTTCCTCTGTGTGTGTGTTGAGATACCTCTGTCTCTTTTCTTTACATGAATGTTCTCCAGGTGTCTGTGTTTCCTCTTTTGCCTTTCCATTTAATTTCTTGTTCCTTGTGCTTTGACTTTCCTTCTTGGAAGAGTCACAGCAACTACAGAAAACATGTCGTTTTCTTTCACTATCAGACTGTAATTCTTCTCTGTACTTCTCAATCTACTGCATAAATGAAGGCATTTTTTCCCACTGTAATGGTACAGAACCATAATACCTCTTGGCTAGGGATCTACTCAGTTTGCCACCTTTCCCTTTGCATTTCTTGAAGGCAAATTTCTTTCGTTCTTCTAAAAGTACAAAGAGAGACTCATTTCTGAGAGACTCGTAGCAGGTATTAGCAGTCTGTAAGGCTCATTTCAGAGAGACTCTTAACAGAATCCTCATTTAGGAGACTTGTATGTAAAGGAAGGCTCTGTGCTTTTAGGCAAAGGCAAATTTTGTTAGAAAATTACAGAAATAACAGGCAAAGTGAATGCTTGTAATCACTTACTGCTGCACTAAGTAAGTTATAAAGTCAGCTATAAAGCATAGGCCTTTGTATGTACCCATATCTGAATGTGTGTGGAAGCCAAAGGACTTAAAGAAGCAAAATTTGCTCTTCTATCCCCCTGCCTTTTTTGTTTTTTTAAGAAGTAAACTTGCTAAGACTCATTGAAAGAGTTGGTAAATTGTGTATCACATCCTGAATTTACCATGCTTGAAGCAATAAGGGGAGTTAATGGAGGTAGATGGGTAGTAAAATTAGAAAAGCTCCAATTGCTTTCAGTTCACATGTAACTTCAGGCTCACTGAGAACATGGGTCTCTGTGAAAACCTTCTGGAGAGGAGATGGTATCAGAATGGCTGTCTCTCTTCAGGCAGTAAAATGCCCCATTATGCTCTTTTCACTTAGAGCAGTATCACAAAACACAAGCTCATCTTCTGTGGTGAAAGGAATCCTTATTAGGATAAATTAAAATCTTTGTTTAATCTGATGTCACATTACACTGACAGGTGTCCTCTCTGCAATGGATATGTGGGCACTCCAAGCAAAGCTCTCTATATGCTTGTACACTCTGTGCAGCTCACTGGCTGTGTTTTTTTTTAACTGAACAACCATGTGTTTTTTTAAAACATGTTTGAGCTAATTGCCATCAAACTACATGTATAACAGCAATTATTTTCTCTGCCTTAAATGCATCTGAAAATTAAGATTCTCTATTATGTTATTAAATTAAGATTCTCTATTATGTTATTAAATTATGTGAAATTTGCTTCAGACTGTGCAGGTTTCTCCCCTTTGGATGACTAGTATGTCTGAAGGTTTCATGCTTGTGGTTGATGTCATCCCAACTGAGGGCTGTCTTTTGGAGCCTTCTATATAGCCTGCAGGTGGACTTTTGTGTCCCCCAATCACTGGGGCTGTAGGAGCCACAGAGAGTCTTGTTTGCCCTGGATGGGGCAAGTGTTGGAGCTCTGGGGGGCTGGAGCTGTTGGTCATGTTGTGCACAAGATGAATGATGACACTGAATTCTTCCTCTTGGAGCTGCACTGCTACACTCGACGAATACAACAGTGCTGCACTTCCTTTTGTTAGCTGGCATGAGTTTAAGTGTCTTCTGGTCAGTCCCAGTGTCTGAGGAAGGCTTGGGGGAACCATAACTGAGCTTTTGGAGAAGGTAGATAATGGGCAGTTCAGCAGTCCAGGTCTTGCCAGAGGTTTGAGGTTAATCCACAATCAAGTCACTTGACTTTATTGAACCTTTCTATTGTCTGTGGCTAAAGATGAAATCAAAGATGTACTGGATATTGAGGTTTATGTACATAAATGTATGATTTATTTATTTTGTGATGATTTCTAAGCCTCAATTAAAAAAAAAACATTGCAAATGTGAAGTTATTATCAGAATTAGTGATTCTTACTTCAACTTTAATACATTCACTGTTTTTAGTAGAAATATTTGCAAAGAGCATATTCCATAGAGCATCTCTCTTCCAGTTTGGTATTTTGGGTCAGATTCAGGTCTAGAGTGGGCAGGTTCAGCCCCACTAAATTGGTGTCTGTATGTGGCCTCCCCCCTTTAAATAGCTGTCAGTCTTTCAATTTGGAATGGAGTCACTATTCCCTCCTTTATGTGTATGGAAGAATGGCACTGAAACAGCACTTAATGAGTCATGCCATGTAAATAGTATTTGAAAAGCCTATTGAGGCTGTATTTTACCACTGCATAGGAAAGCCAGGATTATTATTTTGATCCCAAAGTGATTAAAATGTCCAAACATGCTGCAGGGAGTTAACAAGTCTTCCTAGCCACACATAGACCAAGCAGAGCAAATGTGCATCTTTACAGTTAATTGGAGGGTAGCTGAACTCCTTTCTACTCTGGGCTTTCTGCTTAATGCCACCAGCAAGATCTGCCTTTCCTTGTGTTTCTTCTCCAACATTACTGTCCTCTGCTTGGGGATTCTGTTCTGCCCACATCTTTCTGGCTTCCTTTGATACCATCTTTCCATTATGTCAGTAAACTTTGAGTTCCTCTCCCTCTCCAAAGAGGATTGACAAAAAGATGTGCATATGTTGCAGATGGGTTTTGATACAAGAGAAATTCAGACTAATAGTGGGAATCTGTGCAAATTGTCATGAGGAATTGCTGCTGTAAATAGGTTTGTAATTTGGGTTTGTTTAGACCATCCCCTAATTGTGGGTAGGTATTTCTTAGCAGTCTTTAGGACTCATAAAAACATGAGATGAAAAGTAAAGAAAACAAGCAAATGCTGCTATCTGATTCTTTGTCCTGGTAGCTAACATGAAATGAAAGCAAATGTGTGAGATAAGTTATTTTATTATGGAAAAGTTGTTTTTTTTTTTTTTCTGTAGCTACTATGTTGATTAATGACATAATTCTGAACTTTTTAGATAACATGCAAACACTTTTCACAAATTTTGAGTACAAAGACTTGTAGCAAAGAACACTGAAGAAACTTTTATTTCTTTAACTGCAGCATCACAATGTTGGAGTCTGGGAAAGGAAGGGGAATAGATGGTTAGAACAAGTTTAAGACTTATGGAAAAAGAAGAATAAAAGTAATTTAGTAGTTTGGTTCTCTGCACACTGAAAAACAGTCCCATTCCATGTGCTGATTTTTGTAGAACATATTTTCTTGTCACTTCCATCCAGGCCTGTTGCATTTTTAGGATCTCTGCTTCTGTCTGCAGTAGGTCCTGGAACTGACTATTTCCAGCTGTTGCTTCTCATTGAGGTATTTGTTGCCTTGCTGCAGCTGGTCACTGTGTGGGTTTGGGTTTAGTTTGATTTTTTCTCCCCCCATCCTCCATATATTTATGCAGTTTTCCAGCATGTCTGGCACACAGATTTTGGATCCGTACTTTCTTTTGTCCTTCAACAGACAATATTTTTCCATGTGTGAAAGAGCACTTCTGGTACTTCAGATGCATGTATATAATGTGGTGCAGCCTTCTTGCATATACAACAAAGATTCCTGATTTCAAAGTTTGTCCTTAATCAAAGTCTGGCATGGCAGAATTTCTGGTTTCTCAAAGGTTATTGGGCATGTTGTCATGATCGTGCAGAGGCACTGTCAGAATCTTACGTGGCAATATCCCTGAAGGTATTTTTCAAGTCTTCATTAGAAATGGTATTAGTAACCACAGAATGGAGGTGTGGATGTCTGTCGAGCATTTTTTTTTGCTTTCCATCAGTGGTACATGAAATGGTGTTTGCCAGCTGGCCCCGGGAAAAGCACTAATTTGCAGTATCAATAGAATCTCAGCCTTTCACTCTGTTCCTGTGTATTGTTCATATCTGTACTAATGTATTCATTTTCTCCTTTTTGTCCTGGGTGTGAGTGGCCAAAGGTGCCACATAAAATCTCAAACCCAGGTTGTCTCTCACACAGGTTTACAATCACATTTCTGAGAAATGCAGTTCCATTTCAGAACCCCTTTCACAGAGACTCTACCAATGAAATATAGTGCAACTTCAGAACATTTGGAAGGGAGAAGTGCAGCATGGAAATAAACCTATGTACAGGCTTGACTTACTGTTATGTTTATGTTAATGAACTTCATTGAACTGGATTGATCTCAAGGACACAGATTTTATTGTGCCAGTTTGGCAGACTGCATTTTCTGATGGACTTCACATGAGACTCACCACAATGGTATTTTTCATATGTTTTAATTTTTAGTCTTTAAATTACTCTGTATCTGTTTGTGCCTTCTTTCCATATTAAGGAAGAATCCTACAGAACAGTCAAAAGCCTCTGATGTGAAAGGGTAGTATTTCTTTTCATCACTGTTGGAAGTAATAATTGTAGTTGGCTACTTTAAGGCTTATCTAAAATCAATGTAAGTTTTCTAGAGAAACATCATGTTTCTCTGCCTCATGCTTTAAGCTGGAATGAGTTTTGTTTGGTTTTATTTTTGAATAGTTCAGTCAATGGAATTGCTCTTCTGTAAATTTTCCATTGATTTTTCTTTTACTATACATCATCTTATTGTCATGAACTGCAATAGAAGTTCCTAACTTTAAATAACTACATGTAGAGAAGTACCAGGAGAAAATACTGCTGTTCATGTGCAGTCTTTTGTGGGGAGGAGCTGGGAATAGGATTTGATGTGGGAGTGCTTTGGATTTAGCCCATATGTTAAGATCCCCTAATAAAAAGATGAGTTTGCAGGAAACCCAGGTCCCTGACACCCAAAGAGAAGTATGAAGCAACAAAGACTCATTCTTGGTGAAGGAAGATCAGGTTAGGGAACGCTTGAACATACTGGACATCTGTAAGTCCGTGGGGCCCAAGGGATTGCATCCATGAGTTCTGTAGGAGCTGGCTGCTGTCATTGCAAGGCTGATCTTGATTATCTCTGAAAGGTTCCTGTATTCAGGAGAGGTTTCTGGAGGCTGTGATAAAGCAGATGTCTTCAAGAAGGAGAACTGTGGGCTGGTCAGCCTTACCTCAGGAGGTGAGTTACTGAAACAACTAATCCTAGAAACAATTTCCAGAAGGGTAAAGGAGAGGAAGATGATTAGAAGTTTTCATCCTGGTTTTATGAAGAGGAAATCATGCTTATGAAGTCTGATGGCTTTCTATAATGAGGTGACTAGTTTGGTGGATGAGAGCAGTGTATTATTCTGCTTAGTTTGGCTTCAGTAACCTGTAATAAACCAGCCAAGGAAGTAAGATGGATAAATGGACACCGAGGGGGACTGAGGATGGCTGGGCCCAGGCAGTTGTGATGAGTGGCAGAAGTCCAGCCGGAGACAAGTCGCTAGTGCGGTGCCTCAGGGGTCTGTACTGTGGCCAGCACCAATTAACATCTTTATTAATGACCTAGATGGCGGGGCAGTGCACACCCTCATCAAGTTGGTAAATGATACAAAGCTGTGAGGAATGACTTATGTGCCAGGTGCTCGTGCCACCACCCAGAGGGACCTGGACATGCTGGGGAAATGGCAGAGAAGAACATCTAGTCTCTGTGTGAGGAGAAATAAAAAATCCTGCTCCTGGGGAGGAGCAATCCCATGCACCAGTATGCGCTTGAAAGCAGCTCTGCAGAGAAGGTCCTTGGGATCCTGATGGTCACCAAGCTGATCACAAGTCAGGAACACAGTTGCAGTAGGAGGGCCAAAGCAACCTGGTCTGCATTAGAAAAAGCATGGACAGCAGGTTGAGCCCTGGTGAGATGATATATAGGGTGCTGGGTGTTGTCCTGGGATTTCAAGTACAAGAGAAGCTTGGACATACTGGCATGAATCCAGCAAGGAGCCATGAAAATTACTAAGGCACTGGAGTATCTTTCCTCTGGAGAGAGATTAAGAGCTGGGACTCTTCAGCCTAGGGAAGGTTTGGAATTCAGGGGGTTCTGGTCGTATCAATGTGTATACATACCAGAGGTGTTTATTCAGAAGATGAAGATGAGAAAGCCAGGCTCTTCTTGGTAGTGTACTTTTTCTTGGTAGATCCCAGAGACAGGCAAGAAGCACAAAAAAAAAAAAAAAAAAAAAAAAAAAAAAAAAAAAAAAAGGCATAAAATTCTACCTAAGCACAAGAAAAACAAGTTTGTTCTTGCAAGGGTAGTCAAAACCCAAAGTAGGCTGCCCAGAGAGGTTGTGGAGAGAATCAGGACAAGACTTGCTATGGTTGTGGGTAGCCTGGCTTGGATGACCCTGCTTAAGCAGGGGATCTCAAAATGTCCCTTCCAACTCAGAGATTCTGTGATATGCCCTGAAAAAGAAAACAGTCACTTCTGAATTGGTCCTTGCTTTGCTCTTCTCTTACAGTACACATAGAGTGTGACATGACATCTGCTTGATAGTGTTGTTCTGCAATTTAGATTGCCTTTGCCTTCCTCTACCACATCTACTGGCATTGCAGCACTCTTGGTCAGAATTTTTACATCACCTTCTAATGCCCCTTGGTACTTGCACTGTTTTTCCAAGTATGTTTAACCAAGGCACTGACTGAGTCCAAATTTGGGTTTTAGGAATTGTAGACAAGCTGCATAAAATGTGATCTTACCAAATACATAGTTCTGTGGTATTTCAGTGACTTAGGAGGAGTCAGTTTTGTTCCTAAGAGATAGTCAGGTACATGAGTTGAAATAGATTTTTGGCAAGCTTGACAAGACATTTTTTCTGAGGAAGGTAATGTCATCTTGGGTGTGTGGAGAATATGTTATATTTCTTAGGGTAAAATAAATACCTTCAGAATATCAGGCTGATTTGTTTTCTCAGGTCAAAGCTGTGAGCTGTAAAAGGGCACATTCAGTAACTTCCTCTTTTTTTTCCTGCACTTATGCTAAACTTAGCATAGTCCCACTGCTGTGTGCTTTCTAATTAGAGGTGTGAAGGAAAACAAAGAAAGAAGGTGAATTTGGTATTTTTGCATTTCTCCTATCATCAACAGTAGTGTTTTCTGGTTTGGTTAATGAACTATGCATCAATATTGCTCTTTAGCAAAAGGTCACTTTGATCTCAGAACGGTGCCAAGTGGCTTTAAGGAGGTGTTAAATAGGAATGATAAATAAAGCAATTTAAAGTACATAAAGTACATTTGGGTCAAAATTCCTCATCACATATATCTATCATTTCACTACCTATGTATCCTTCTAACTGAAATCCACTGGGAACACATTCCTGGCTAACCTAAACAAAGCTGCTTTCTCTTAACGGCATTTTGGTAACAGATGTAGTCCAGAGACTGAACTTTGCAGATTGTATGTTGGAATTGAGATGGTTCAGCTTAATTCAATAAATGTTAACAACAGTTAACTAATTGCATAAAAAACATACCCCCAAATTGTGTGAGAAAATAGAGTTACTATTTATGGTTTTACATTTTTTGTTGGTTTTGACCTGGAGCATCTTGGCGTTGTTCATATTTTGAAAGGAAAGGTGATGCTATTTGAATTTAATTTTGGTTTTTTGAAATCCAGTTCTTCTAAATCTTGCTGTAGATGGTTAGAAAAAAAGCAGTATATGTATTTGAAGACAGAAATTTTTTTGTCGAATAGACTCAGGCGGTAACTTTATTTTTTCACAACTGCAGCATTTGAATAAACATTAAACAGGTTGAAAATTCATGTTAAAAAATTCATTTTGCTCCAGGGTGATGTAAATTATATATCCATCACTAAAGCACTTATCCTTTTCTCATTGACCTTGATAGCAATTACAGAGGCCCTATTTCTCTATAGCAATCTGAATTCTGAGCAATTTATCCACTATATGAGAGGCACAGAGGTAAGACCTCTACACGCACACAACTGTGAGTTTTTAGAGCAAAACTTTCTGTGGCCATTGCAAATAAAAGCAGTTTTCATTTATATTGAGCTCTTCCAAGCCTCATGAAAGAAAATGCCAAAGCTGAGTTTGTACTTTTTTGTTTTGTCTTTTAATACCATGAAAGTGAATTCTGTTGATGTTTTACTTTACAGAGATTAAAGCGGCTTGGGGTTGGGCATTTTTGGGGTTTTTTTTAAAGTTAGCATGTAGGACTAAGTGTATTCTGCCATGTGTCACATGTGAAAGGTGAAACAGGTACACAGGTCATGGTCTGGGCACTGGGCAAAGTATTCCTAGAACAGGGAATGAATACCCAGCCACCGTGGGTGTTTGCTGGCTGCTTTCGGGCAAGTACGGTGGGGTCATTCATGGTTAGATACTGTAAAGCAAAGAGAGGACCAACCATGTTTTAACTATCTATTTATTTTGTGTTGCTGAACATGCTTTTTTATATGCAGATGGCTTTAACTGTTAATCAACTGATTAACTGATTTAACTGTATAAAAAACTGATACTAGTGCCTCAAACTCAGTAATTAAACAGGCCACATAAATTATCTTTTATTAAGCTAGACAAAAACATATCTTGCAATACTATGTATTTGATAATATTGATTCTCTCCTTTTCTACAGTCCTTTCACTTTACCTTCTATCATGTTTGAAGTAACTTCCTTTATTTTGTGTTTTGCACACTGAAAATATAATGTGAGGAAATGGTGACAAGTTTTACAGAGGACTCTTGAAGCTCATTTTTGTGGAAGTATAGTGATGGATTGTTTTGAGTGCCAGAACATGACTTGTCTTTAGATCAGATGAAAACAAGTAGAATTTAATTTTTCCTTTATCTGTTACAATCAGAGCTGCCCAGTGCAGTTTTCATGGCAGCAAGGTGAATCAGTAGTGTTTTTTTACAGTGTAGTGTCTCTTTATTGTAGAAGTGGAAACTCAAAATGCAGGAAGAGGACTTCCTTCCCTTTCTTTAGGGGCCTTTGTGCAGTTTATGCTTGACAAATGTCCAGGCTTTTCCTTCCAAATGGTTTGCAGTCTGTAGGCACTTCTCTCACAAACCCTCAAGAGATTTTTGAATATTCTAGCAAAAGGGTTTTAGGTAGTATTGAATATCTTTCACAGGCCCTTTGCACAGGTTAGGATTTTTCCTATAATTAGTTTCAACAATTCCTTTACACTTTATTTTTTAGTAAAATCACAAATAAGAGAAATGAGCTGGGCTTTTTTATCCTGGAGAAGAGACAAATGAGAGGGGATCTTATGGATGCAATAAAGTGTCTGAAAGGTGGGTATCAAGAGGATGGGACCAGATTCTCTTCAGTAGTACCCAGACAGGACAAGGGGGCAGTGGGCATATAAACTGAAACATGAGATGTTGCATCTGAATATGAGCTGTCAACTCACTCAAGGTTTTTCATTCAGATTTATACAGCTTGTGTAGCATGAGCAACCTAGAATGGATTTCTGGTGATAACCTGGAGCCATTCTAGTTCCATCAGCATTCTCATGGTTTATTCATGATACAGAGATGTCTTTGTATCACATGGATATCAGAAGGGAGTGTTAGCCATTACAAAGTGTTTTTGCTTGACAGGTTAAACTATAATAGCTATTAACTTTAGGATTTTCTATTGTGTTGGCCTGCCTAGGAAATAACATTTATTTTCTTTAATTAAATGAAGTGAAATGTAAGCTAGCACTTTCTAATTAACTTTGTGCTGGAGAATGACTGCAAGTGGCAATGAGAGATTCTTAGAGAATTTCAGGAGGGTAAAAATGTATTCCACAACTCCTGTTCTGTATGATATCGCATCCAAAAGAGAGGAATTAATCTAGTTTACACTGGAAAGAACTCATTATCCTGCAAATATCTTACTAGTTTGTACAAAGTTAATACAGGGCATGTATTTTTTATGACTTATAATAGTACAAATATTTACAGAGGGTTTCATTCAGATGTAGTATCATTTTAGTATTAACTGTTAAGTTCTTATATAAGATCAATATTTAAGAATTGGATTTAGATATTTAATTTTACAAGATACATAACTTTACCAAATATAAAAATATTCCTTCAGTATATATTTTTCACCTCTAAATTGACTACAAGTTCATTGTCCCTTGGAAGATAAAGTAACATCTTTATTTGGGCTCACAGTACTTTTCACAGGTGAGATCTAAGTGCTTTTTGCCAATTCAAGTGTCTCTTCTGTAATTGAAACAGTTTGGTTTAGTAAAATAAAAAAACTTTCAGCATTTTATTTCAGTAAAATAAAACTTTGAGCAAATACAACAGTCTTAAGTGTTCATCCCATAAATTCAATTTGAGTAGTCTTCCATTATTTTTATTTAAAATTATTTAAATATTGCTTGCATATTGTTTAAATTTCCAAGCGTTTGAGGCCCAAGTTAAACAGTGACCAGTATGTTCAGCAGCAGAGGAAGGAACGTGTCTATAGCAAATTGGTTCTGTGGCTGTCATGAGCAGATTGTCCAGGCCTCAGACATTGCCTTCGTTCCACTCAATTGTCTGAGAACAACTCTGACTTCACATCTGAAGGTTTGTCACCACAGATAAATTTTGTGGCATTAGCTTTTCATCCCCTAGGTCAGGATTAAATTATAATACATTCTATAATACATACCAGGCTGTTTCAAGTTCTGAGTTTTTATATTTAGGACTGCTTTTCTTTTTAAATAACTACTTTCAACATATCTTCATTTAAAAATACCTTAAACTTTGTATCATTTGCTTTAATCTTTAGAGAGACTTACTATTTTGTGCAACACCTGCTCAATTAATATTTAATCTCACTTGACAATGCATAACAAGAAGTTATTTTTAGCTTAAATATTCATAAAACTTCAAATGTCATAGTTACAGAACCTCAAATTTATTATTGCTTTGCAAGCATATTTTGCTTGTCTTCTTTGTATGGGATTATTTTTCGTTCCGTGACAAATGGGTATATTGGATATATTCTTTCTCGAGTATTACACAAAAATACATGGCAACATCAAGTGCCAGAGTGATAGATGGTGTTTGGCAGGATTCCTGTTCACAGATCTCACTGTTGCACTGGGCAAGCCTAGGTGAGGTCTGCATGCTCTTGCCTTTCCTGCTGTGGAACAGCCTGTGACAAAGAGCCCTTAGGGGCAGGTAATAGTAGGGTGACGGGGAAGAGGCGTCTGTGCTCAAACATTGCAGATGTGGATGCTGATGGCTGGTTTTGCTTGTGTTTCTTAGGCCCTGGATTAGGACTGGTCAGTGCCATGCACAGGTCAGGAAGCCATGCCTGGATTTCACTGTGATGGCAGGTACGTTCCGTATCCCACACACCTGTCTCAGAGCCTCTTGTCCCCTTGGAGCAGAGGCAGTGTGACACCACCATTTCTGCCAGAAAGGTGTGTCCAGCCCTTGCTGGATGTGGCAGTCCTGGAGCAATGTCACCCAGAGCTTGTCCCTAACCTGGGACTGAATCGCCTTTACAAGAGCTGATGTGTAGACCTGCTTATATGCAGAATATTCTTGCTATAATGTTATTATTTGGCTTTGAAAAAAGTTAATTACTAAGAAAGCTAGATGAGAATCTAAACTTTTTCTAAAAGCAATCTATTACAATTTAATTCAATGGATACAGGAAATAAGAAGGAGAGAAAGGTGCCTCAAACACTTGTTTTATTTGTAGAGAAAAAGGGCTCTGCAAATTCAAGCAGATACAAATTTAAAGTAGCTAGAGGAATTGGCTAACATTCACACACATGCCTTTCACACACACACACACAGACTTTTTCATTGCATTTTCTTCTTTTGCCATGAAATTCATGTCTTGTTTTCTCTAATTATGCATCAGCTTTTGATGGAGTGGCAGTGAAGTATTATATATTTTTTTCTTTTTTTTTTAATGCCTCATTTAACAGAACTATTTTGCATGCAGTGTATTAAAAATTTATTGTAATATAAATTTTCTGTCTTTCTTGTGGTTAATTTCCCTTGTAAAGAAGACATAAAACATCTTTTTCACAAACTACATTTTTCTCAGAACTTTTATAGTCATATTTCTCTCCCAGTTGATTTTTTTCCATGGATGTCTCTTTCTTCATGTTGCCTGAACAACAAACCAACAAATTTGATTTTCATCCTAGAAAATGTGCAGAGGTTGTTTTTCAGACTCTCATACACCTTTTTGTTCTTCAATTTTAAACCAGATGAAGAAGATAAAATATTTTTAATGTTAAACCATAATAAAGTATACATAAATAAACTTCACTCTCATCTTGTTAAAAAAAAATGGTCAGTGCTTCATAGTTCTAGAGCTCTGTAAAGATCAATATAAATAAAGATACCTTTTCTGTATTTTTTAATACAAGATTTTTGAGAAAGGCTGGGTCTGGTGATCAGCAGGTCAGATTTTGGAATCTGTGTATCCCAAATGCCTGGGACTGGCTGTAGGCTTTCACTGTGTCCTTGCAGTCATGTGGCAAATCAGGGGAGCCATAGCAATAGCAGCCCTCAGGTTCCTGTTGCATGGTTTTAGCCCTCTGACGGTTTGATGCCTCCCTGGGCCATCCTAAAGCAGGTGCTCTACATAGGCTTTATGAGGTTTGCTTTGGAATGGCTGGCTACAGAAAGAGGTGGAATGACTGGCTTGGAATAGGTACCTAAGTATAAATGAGATTTATGCACCCAGATTTTGGGTGATCCATATAATGAATCCTACTTTGATAATTTTTAGGTTCAGGCTCTCAGTTAAGCTTCAACTTGGTTGTTTTAGTAAGATATAAATCTCAGTAAAATTGCTTGTACTTACATCATATAATCCAAAGCAATATTCTCTCCAAAACAATATTCTCAATATTCTTTCCCCAGCTGAAAGAATAGCAGCAATGCAAAATGCAGATTTTGCTTGTACTTGAAATCTACAGATGTATGCTTATAGGATCAAGTAAATGTTTGGACATGTTTCAAGCTTCAAGAGTACCTGGTTTCTGTGGTGATGGAATTCATATTGGTTGTATATCCAGCTCAGTGGCATGTGTTCAGCCTTGAAGTGTAGACATCCCTTTTGTATTCCAAACTGTACTGCCATCCATGACTGATTTTGGAGTTACATCCATAGGGTGGTGTGACATTTGCACTGGCAGTCATTGGCTGGGGTTTCTGGAAGTGGTCAGATGGTCACAGACTGACTCCATTGTCAAGGATGACTGCTGTTCTTACCCCAGGAGAAGACCAAAGCTGTTCCCAAAAGCAGGATGAGTGTTGTCTTGATGCATAAGTGATCCCATGGATGATGAAGTTGGTATTAATGGTTCCTATTGAATTGAGCGATTCAGGGAGCACTGTGAGCTCTGAGGTCATAGGGCTCAGGCTGTTTGGGATTCCAGCTCAGTACCCAGGATATTGACAAGGGTTTAGACTACACCACACACCTGTTCACACTTGCCTGATTTTCATGGTGTATTTCTGGAAGAGTTACACAAAGAATTGTGAGAAGATGACAAGGTGATTAGAATTTCCAGCTAGCCTTCTCTTATTCTGTTTTCTTTTGGACTCATGCAATTGCTTGCATTGAGGTCAGCTGTTTTAAAGTATGCACAGGAACAGATTTTTTGAGTTACAAGAGTCTTGTGTGCCTCTAAATGTCACTAATTCAATTGCTTAGCACTAGATTATCAATATATACAGGCATTCCCAGGCTAGCTAACTACAACATGGAAATTGATTAGTTCTTGTGACTGCAAAACAAATAATGTAACAACCAGACACTATTAATTACACATTTCAGCACAAGAAATTTGAAGAGATCTAGCTAATGGATTGCAAGACTGGTTGTTGGCTTAATAAACCTATAAGGAGTGTTGACACCTAGAGACCAGTGAACTGGTAAATTGAAGATGACCTGATTTTTCCCAATCTCTGGTCATTTTCTCAGCCACATACAATTTAATGGGCTGCTGCTGCTGTTTGTAGGTTCTGCCTTTCTAGGACAGGTGTAGGTTTTCATTTGTTTGGTTTTTAGCAAGTCAAAAGATAGGCATGGTAAAGGCTTTTTCAAGCTGTTGAGAGAATATGATCTTAAGCTGTGATGTTGATCCTGTCACTTGTTGAGAGAATCTCTGTCCTGTCTTCTCTATGTTGTAGTGGCAGGCTCAAAGAACCTCAAGAATTCTTTTGCAGCCAATGAGAAAATATTAAAATGTTAACAGTAGAGGGAATAGAATGTTCACCTAAGAAGGAGACCTGTAAACGTATATTGCTTTTCCTTTGCTGTACTTTTTCAGAAGTCTTTCCCTGTGTTTTTTGCCAGTGTGTTCCCTTCCTTCCTCCCCTGTCCTCACTCTTGCATAACCTCCCCTTCCTGAGGTGCTTTGTATTTTCTTTTTCAGAACATTCATAATAATTTCATAGTCTCATTCCTGTCTCTTTGCTTGCATTCTTTTCCTGTTCCTGAGACCTTTAAACTCATTCAGTTATCAAAATTAGCTCCCTATTTTTTATTTTCCATTTCAAATGAACTCCAAGCCATTCATTGTGCCCATCAGCTGAAACCCACAGGTGGATGCTCACCCACAGCCCTTGGTGGCAAGTCTTGGGCTGCTGGAGAGAGTTAGTAAAGAGTAAAAGCTATAGCTTCTTTGTTGGAGGAGAAGGAATGTGAGAAAGGCCTCCTTTGTGTTCTTTGTTCACTCAGGTGCTGCAGACTTCATATTTTGACATTTTATTATCTCACCTGTGAAAAAGTTACCATGGACTGTTACCTTCACAGGCTAGGTAAACACATGGAAAAGAATTCAGCAATTACCAAACTACTGTATCCTGATAGAGACCTGAGTGAATATGAGAAAAGAATTTTCCTAGTTAAATGATAGGGATCTGTGAGTCCTCTCAGAATACGTATTGCATAAACTCCTGTGATACTTAACCAGTAAAAAAAAAGCAGTATGTGTGATAACATCTTCCCAGCTGTTGTCCTGCAAAGCATATCAGAAAATAAGCCTTATACCAGACTAACTCCTGGAAAAGCAGGAGCTGATTGAAAATAAAAATCTAAGGGACTATGTGTAATGGCAGAAGATCCATTAGAATCTGCTGTAGCATACTTTTATAAACTTAATGTGAATGAAACGGCAGACTCAGAGTGAAGATGTGTATAGTAGGATGCATATTCTTTCCATTAAGACTATACCTGCATTAAAATAGTAGACAGCAAAAACAAAGGTATGTTCATTACTCCTCTTGCCATATAATGTCAAAACCTCCTAAAGGGCCTGCCTCAATCTAAGCAGAAAGGGGATAAGTGACACCAGCATTGGTTCCTTTACCCTTCAGTGTAGTTTTTTGAATGACCACATTTTTTAGCCAAGGGATTTATTTGTAGGTTGCTTATTTTGTGCTATTCTGAAAGCATTGTCTCTGTTGCTTAGGAAGTTCCATATAACTGCATTTTTTGCCACCTGTATTTGGCTGTAAGCTTTGATACAACTCCGTGGGAGATTTACCTCCAGACATGGTGCACCTTCCTAGCAGTGCCTCACTGCAGAGGAAATGTCTCATTGTAGCCTGGTAATGATAGTTTGTGTCCATTTTTTGTCTGCTTCTTAACTTTGTTCTGCACTAACAGAATGACTTCCATTAGCATTTTTGATAGTTTGGTTAAAGTAAGTTTCTTATCTGGGGCTTCAGAAAGAAGCTTCCAAGAGGAGCATTTTGATCAGCCTAGGAGAGTAAGGAGAAGTTGAGTAGGGCTTCATACAGCATTACAGGTTCACGAGGTCTGAGGAGAAGAGTCCTTGTCAAAGAGTGCTTATCATAGGGAGAGGACTGACTGCTTCCATTTTTATAGTAATCTCTCTAAAAGAAGAAATTGCACCTAGATCTTGTGGACTGTGACTCTTGTGAGTCCATTAGGATAAAGTTCACTGTGAGCAAAGAAATGAAACACAGTGGGAATTTTCAAAAGACAAAATTGTGTTACTGGTACCTCAGAATGAATACTTGTAACAGTGCTGTCTTCAATGAAGAGAACTCGTTGCATGCATTAGCCTTCATAACTCTGCTATTTCATGCTCTGATGAGTTTTTATCTTACATTAACACTCCCACCCACTGAGAGAAAAGTGAATTCTGGAAAAGTGATGGGAAGGAACCGCAGTGCTAATCTGCACCAAAGATCTGGGCTTTTTCAGTAGAATTCCTCTGACTGCTAGGCTCAGGTTGATGCTACCACAGTAGAAGCTGCAGGCTCTCTCCTATTCCTAACCATTCATGTTTCACACATGGTTTTAGGGAATACTCTGGGTGCATGACGTTGCAGTCACACGTTATATACATTTAATTGCAGGGAATTGCTGGCTGAAAGCCAATTGCATGAGTCTTAGTCTCAGTGGAGAAGGTTTATTTTGTACCTTAAAGCAGAATTTCAGTTCTCTTAATCAGATCTGCTGTCTGATCTTTTTGGGTGCCATAAGTTACTCACGGTTCTTCTTTTGGGGAATCTGCACTTTCTGGTGTACTGTGTTTGAAGAAGGCATGTTTGATATGAAACATGTTCTACAGCAGCAGGGGAAGGAGGGAATTATATAATACAGAATTTGTATAAATAATATTACTTAATAATGACTTTCTCCTATTAGTAAATAAAGCACAGTTTTAAGAGCATGAAGCTCTTTTTGTTAGGGCTTATCATCATTCTTAACCTCTTGCAGTATTTATTTATTGCAGTGCTTTGTCTGTCCTGGTCAGAGCTGGTTTTATAGGTTGCTGGAAAAGAAACCAGAACAACCTCTTTTTGGCACTGACTTTTAACTCTTGAAGAAGTGTCACTTATTTTGCCAAGCTTTTCCTTCCTGCCTGCTTGACCAGACAGACTGTCACTGAATGAAACCACCACAGCTGTAGAAAAAAAAACCATTCTGATGAGTAAATTAGTGCATGGTATTCTTAAATAACTACTGAGCAGATGTGCTACTGAGCATCTCCACATCTGCCACGGACTCCAAAGAAAAAGAAGTTCAGGATGATGCCTGCCATGCCTGCCATCCTGTCTGCCTCTAGTAGCAATATCCTGTCTGTGCTCCAGTGCTGTATGTCACCAGCTGCCATTATCTGAGGGTCAGTCTCACAGGGTTATTCGCTTGTTTTAATGCTCAATTCAGCCACTGGAGAGCCAGAGTGGGAAACAAGAACAACATGGAGCTTGTTCACAGCCTTGAAGCTTCTTATCTGTCTCTGGAATTGTGGCATTAGGATACCAGATCTCTGTTTTGATATTTCATTTCCCATCTTTGCTGTCAATGCTCAGATCACAATGCTATGACCAAATATTTTTTCCCATCCCACCCTGCTGCCCTCTGTGTGCGACAATCCAGGCTGGAAGAATTACACATTTTTTCATGTTTAGCTGTAATTATCTTAAATCAACATTTTGCTTAGTCTAAGACCAAGAACAATCAATTGCTGTCTCAGAAATGTCTCTGATACAGTGAGACCCGGGCACTGGCTGTCATTTTTCTTTACAGAGCTGTCAAGGAAGACTTGTGCCAGCCAGAGCTGTGAAGTGTATCTTCATGCATCTTTCTTTTAAAATGTGCTCACAGTGATGCAAACTGCATCCCAGATTCAGTATCATTTGGAGACAACCAAAAACCGTAAGTTGTTTTCATACAAAGCCATGAAACAGCTGAGGTCTCCTGGTTGAGACTGGATAAAAAGAACTGGTTTGGAAAAACATCTCCATGTCATTTAGAGTGTCAGTGAAAGACAAATCTCCTGCCTCAGATTATTCTCCATTCAGCAACTTTTAAGGCTTTCTGGGTTGTTATGATTTTGACATGACCATGTAGGGTCCTCAGAGAAAAGTCAGACTTTCCCTCATACCTGGGGCCTGGATATTCCTGTTTCTTTTTATGCTGTGGCCTGTCTGCATGCTGTGTTTGTCATTCTCCCTCCTGTTCCACCTGCCCTCTACAGCCTTTCATCCATTGAACAGCCTGTGCAACTCAGAAAAGGAGAGATTCCTGTACCTTGCACCTTTCCCCAGAGTATCCATCTGACCCAAATTACGGTACTTGGGTGCAAAACAGAGAGGCATTTTTATCACTGCCAGCTGCAGCCCCCAGAAAAATGTAATATTCAACAATGAACAGTGTATTCTGAACAAATGAAGCAGACACCTCTATCATCATCAGCTGATTTTAGGAGCAAAGGTGGTTTTTATAGTTCATAGTAAATTGGTTAATCCTGTTAACAAATGCAGTACAATTTAATTCCTATCAGAAATTAAAAATGTACTGAGAGTAATACATTTTTGCTATTCTCAAAAACTCCATAAGCAAAAAGATTTTTCTCCATGCCTGCTCCTAATGTGCAGTATTCCACGGCCTCTGTGGCCATTCAACACCCGCTTGAGACTCTGTGTGAGGTCTCTGCCTTGGCCAATCATGAAATAATTTTAGGTGGTTGCCCAGAGAAACTGTGGAGGCTGTAGCAGAACTGTTTCAATGGAGTATTGTGAGCACATCTGGGCACCTGCTGCCTGGCCACTGCTCTCCTGCTTTAAAGCTTATGTTCAGGCTGGTTTTCTGGTCTTTTCCTTCTGTGGGAGGGAAAAGTGCTGTGTGACAGACAAACATGGCCTTTTCAGTACAAGGGGAGATAAGGGGAATTGGAAAAGTCATTTAACATCAAACTTCCTTGTTGTGATATCTGCTTCACAGTTTGTGATATAAATCATGAAGCAGAATGAAAAAATCAGACAGCTCCATGAGAGATTGCATAGACTTAGTCTGGCCTGTGTTTTATTCTTTACACATGATTCTCTGCCACATTCTGGTTGCTCCTGTTCAAGAGAATTAAAAAAAAAAATGTTGCTGTGTCAGCACTGTCAGTTCAAAACCCAAATCTAGCAGTAACTCAAGATGCTCTGTATTTTAGTGTTCTGCTGTCTTAGAGCCAGGAAGACTTCTCTCTGTCACTTCACTTATCTTACAAAGAATATCCTGCTCCTTCTAGAGTGACTCCAGTCAAAGGGAGGAGCACTGTCTTTGTACAGACTGACTTTGGTCAGGACTCTGTTGTCTGTTCAGAAAATAGAGGTGCCAACTCAACTGACCCCTGCTGATTTGCAGGTGATGGGAAAAGAGACATGTCAAGCAGCAACAAGCACAGCCGCTAGAAACAAAATATCATCAGATAAATGCATGTAAAGGTGGCTCATAGAACACCCTGAGCTGTTTTTTGTCCTCTCTGAGCTTAGATACATGTGGAGTGCAAGCAGATTTGTGTCACATGGCAGTGCTGGGTGCAGGCAGCAGTTTTGAGGCAAGAAGGCCCAGTAGTTGTTTTCCTAAGGAGAAGGAGATCATGTGTGTATGGGTACATATAAACAGAGAGAGTGCCCATGCAGTGACTACATACTTCAATAAGCCCTCTTCTCATAGCAAGAGGGAGGCCTGCCCCAGTGTCACTGGGGGCATTTGCCTTGGTATTTTCTCTACTACCTTAAGAGATTTCTCTTACACTTGGTATTTTCCTCTGGTAGCATGGGTGGTCCAGTAACTAAGAGGACTGGATGTCTTGCCTGTACTGTGCTATTCTTGAAGAGACAGGTGTTGGGTTGCTGAGATGTGACTTGAAGGACATGATGGTAGGAGTTGTGTCTGATGAGAACTCTAAGAATGGACGTAGGTAACTCCAGGTAAAAACATCAGGCTCTGAGGTCACCTGGAAGGTCTTAGCAAATAGGCTAATCCTTTAACATGTCCCAAGGCCCAGTCCAAGAACTGGCCCAGATGGCCAGGGGGGTAGCAATATCTGTTCCTAAGGCTGAACAAGTAGTAAGCTGCAGAGGGAAGAGCTGGATAAATCAGAGGCATTATTTCAGTGTTACCAGGCTGTAAAGTTCTGGAGAAGAGGGGTCTTGTCAGGAGAAGTAATGAAAAGTTCCAGGAAACAGTAGCTTTGTCTTAGAGAGGAATCCCTTTTACCAGGACTTAGGTGGAATAGCCATGGAGCTTAACTTCTGGATAACAGGACTATTTTGAAAAACTAAATATCTGTAAGACTTAAAAGGCACAGAAAGAAAAAGCTGTCTTAGTATCTCTCTATGATGTTGTTTGCTTATCCAAACATGCACATTGAATAAAGCCCAAATATTATAGTCTGACAACAGAAACTCTCAATGGCTGTCTTCTGTGAGAGCATTGCTTTTCTTTCTTACCACCATTATTTTAATTGATTAGATTGTGATTGTGAAGTTCAAAAGAAGACAGACATCTGTCTATTTTAAATGGCTATTGAAATTGATTGACCAGCAACTGGTTAGCCTAAATTTAAATTGAACTGAAAAATCCTTATTCATTAGTAATAAGCATTGTTAAATCCTTACATTCGGTATTAAAGTCAGTGTTAGCTTTTATTCAATACTAAAAGGCAGCATTGCATTTTCTTGTGCATTTCAGTGGCTGGTCTGTGATGAATGAAATCCAGCATGGTGCCTTCTTACCTCCACAGGGATCATGAGTTTCAAGTGCAGAGACCTGTGCTCTTAGCTTGCCCAGCAGAAGGGATAATGGTGCCAGGTCCAGAAAGCGTGTGGCGCCAAGGACAGCTGCGCACTGAGGCCAGTGGATTTTGTGTCACCTGGTGTAGCAGAACGAGAGTTAGTTCATACTTCTGTCACAAAGGAGGCTCAACTATCATTAAGTCCAAGTGATCCTTGTTTGATTACACTGAACATTCTATAGAAGCTGTGAAGGAAACCAAAGTGGGAAACACTTGCTATAATTTTTTATTATTGAAGTGACATAAATATAGATCTGATACAATTTGTGAATGTGCACTGTCCTGTAAAAATAGAAGAATAAGTGTTAGCCTTATAATATTTCATTTTGATTTGGGAAGTTTGAAATATTAATGTTTCTAGGTTCATTTAAGGTACCAGTTTGGGAATTCCTACTCATGTTGACAACCTCTCCATGCAGTAATGGTGCTGGGAGCTGTTTTGCAAATGTTTTTAACCCATATAATTCTACATAGCTCCCAATTTGTTAACAGAGAATTTCATAGCTACATAAACATACTATTTGTGGTGTGCAGCCTAATGCAGTTAACCATTTCTTTTTAACTTCACATAAAGACATATAAAAAGATTAAATAACAAATACTTAACCGAGAGTGAAATTAATGTAGATATTTGCTTGTCCTAGGCTGGAGCGTTATGAACTAAAAGTTCAGAATGAAATGAGAAACTATAATATTAACAGAAGTAGTATGTGGTTAAGAGATATAAGGCCAGGCAACTAAACTGTCTGAATTACGGTATTTAATATCCTGTTTTGGCATAACTCCAATGCCTGTTTTGGTGCAAATTGTTCATTACTGATCATTTGAAGTCTATTCCCCTCAGTTTTGGAATATTCTCTTCTTCTCCCATTTAACTAAAGTTACACATTAGCACTAAACATGAAACTCAGGACAGCTGGTGATTCAAAAGATAGCACAGCTTTCAAACACTGATGCCCAAGGCTAGAATTTGCAACTAAATCTGCTAATTAGGTTAAGAGCTAAAATACCAGTAAGTGCCTATCTGCATCCTTAGGCACCTAAGTACCTTTAAAATATAGCCCCGTAGCCACTTTTATTTGTAGCACAGCAATGATAATCATTCCTTACTTTGCAATTATCCCAGGAAGACAAGACCATGAAGTGTCTCACCAGCACAATAAAAGGGGCCAGAAATTAGAGGATCCTTCCTTTCTCAATCTCTTTTGCTCCTGGTTAAGACAGCTTGTTGTGCTGACTTTCTGGTGTCTCCACTAACAGCTCTGCTCCTGGCAAAGCACCCCTTCAGCTTGTTCAGAGCGTAATCCATAGAGCAAGTGGTGGCACCAAGATTCAGGGAAGCTTATGGAAGGTGCATGCTGTATTTTGCGTTGCGTGTTTTAAATGGTCAGTATTTCTTACTCTCTTATAAGCCACCACTTTTACATGAGTTGAGGTGGAAAAATTTGAAATCTATCTATTGCCCTTAAACCAGCTATGGCGAGAAGTGGGTTTGTACCATGCTGGTTGTATGGACGGTCATTGGGATTTCCTTGTGCTCATCCTGATTCCATGACACTGACTATGGCCAGTACTGTGCTTTCTGTCCTATTCCTGTTTCGCTGTCCAGAGACACAGGTTCTGTGTGTTCAATGACTCTTGGCAGGGGGAAGCTGTGAGGAATATCTGCTTTTCAGTTCCAGAAGGACCTTTTCTCCAGCAACTCACGCGCCCATATGAAAGAAGTAGTGCTTAAAATGAAGCTAAATGGATAATGTCACCTACATGAACAAAAAATTAGTGTTGTAAAAAGAGGTCCTGAAGGATTTATAAATGTGCCCCTGTCTATAGCTCATATGGGAGCACTGACTTTATAAAGGAAATACATTTAGATTGCAGATTTTTATACTGACTGTATGAAATTAATGGGTTATTTTAAGAAGAAATGAAACTAAATTCTTCTTGTTATTCTGTTATGGATCTGGAAGTACTGTTTTGAAGATTTTATTTGCCTCAGATTAATTCTAACATAATTAATGCATGTCTGGAAACAGAATATTTTTAATAGCCCAGCTGAAAAGCAGTTGTGTTTAACTATGGGAAATAAATTCTTTTTCTTCCCTAGTCATGGGGTCTTTTTTTTTTTAATGTTATTTTGATGATGCTACTTTTAAGTTTTCTACATTTAATCAAACCATTTGAAGGTGGTTGTTAGATAACTGGCCTTCTTTTATATTTGGAAGGAGCCAGTACAGGTTAAGATAATTTATGGAAGAATTAGTAATTTTTTTAATTACAGCAGCTGTGTTGTAAGTTGCAATAAAGGGGTGGTGCACATTCCCTTACAGATTTACATGCCCACATCTGCATTTTAGAACATGCTTCCGCACATGAGTAGTTTGGTTATTACCATTAATAAAAAATAATATTCAAGATTTTTAAAAGCTGATTTTAAACTTCAAAGCAGGAGTAGATTTTTTAAAAGTTTTCCAGCAGCAGCTCTATTGTTGAAAGAAATACAGAGATTTTTAGTTTGTAAAGTCTAAATGAAATACTTCATAAAAAAAACAATACTGTGTGAAAGGATGACCAAGATGCCTATTGTTTTCTAATACACCCAGGTGGAAAACTATTTCCCAAAGGTGTGCAGATCTGACAAGTATTTAGTGCAGAGGATGGATGTGAAACATAGGATGGGTTCCTGCATGACAGGCTCTACCTTTGAAATATGAGATGACAAATCATTTTGTTAAACTGATGAGCTGGCAAAGCCTGGGAAATAAGTTTAAAAGTGCATGTAAAAAAAATGCAAACTAGAAGTTCTCCAAGTAGGTTCTTAACTGGAGAGCTTTGAGAGAAGGGGGAGGCAGGTACAATAGGACTTGAGACCATTATTCCCAACACTGAAGACAGCAATAGAGAGTTGGGGCTTAGGTGGAAATTATTAAAGGAACCTCTTTTTTTTTTTTTTTTTCCATAAGGATTTAAGAAATACTCTAATGTTTTTCTGTCCTTAATTTGAATTATATAATATGTGACATACTCTGTCATAGTAGATACTTTGTCAGAAAAGCTACCTAGAAAAAGAACACTCATTTTAAAAATAAATTTATTGAAAGTGCAGAGAAGCTCCTAAATGAAGACATATAGGAATGAAAGATACTAGTTAAATGAGGTAGGACATATAGAAGGATAGACATAATAAAATATACATAAATTATTAGTGGTGTGCAGAGGTGAAGTGGGAGGGGTTTTCCCCTTTCTTCAGTATAAGAATTTAGCAGCATGTCACAATGCAGCAAAATGTTACAAAGAAATATTTTCTCCCCCTTTCAAACAATGTCTGCAGATTACCTGAAGATGTTGTTGAATTCAGGTGTGCAGAGAATATTGTTGAAACACAGAATGAAATTTAGAAAATGCCAATGGCTGGTGGTTCAGTGGTGTGCGGTGCCATTCCTCAGTTTTCTGCAGCTCAGGATATATCTCCCAAGTGCTTGACTGTGTAGTTACTTAGGAAAACAAAGGAACCCATATGGGACACGTGCAGTGTAAATGCTCTCTACTGCAAGTTTAAATCAGATTCAAAATCTCAAAGAAGAAATGTCATGCTAATAGTCTGTAACTTGTTTGGATATTGCTTTTGCTCCAGAGTGCGGGTGCCACAGTGGCAAGGGCAGTGGCTGTCTCTGACTGAGGGCTGTGAGGCCAGGCTGTGGCCAGTCCAAGGGATGATGTAGCTCTGGACCAGCCTGCTGTGCCCATGGAAGAAGGGAGAGCAGGGCTCATGCCCCTGTTCCCCATGCAGCTGCACCTGGCTAGATGGGAGCCTTTGGATGTGATGTATAGCCATGCATCCATTCATTCAGGCTCCGAGCTGCTTCCCAGGACTGGATTCTGGGAGAAGCTTGGCCCTTTTGTTTTCACATTCAGTGTTTCACAGCAATTTCAGCTTTGGCTACTTCAAATCCTCTAAAATACCACTGGAGTTTGGCAATGGCCCTAGAGAAACCCCTGGCAGCCAGCTGTCCGCTCTGCTCTGTGCCGTATGAGCCTGACCTGTTCCACCCCACCTCTGAGTCTGCACATGAGCTTGGGTTTTTTTCTCACTTAACAGAGGGTAACCAGGCTTAAAGTAACAATTTCCAGAATGATAGGTCAGAATCAAGGTCAGGGACAGCCTTCATGAAAATGACTACAGCAATTCCAGTGAGGAATTGCCTCTCCTGGGTGGATCCCTCACTTTGCTATGATGTTAGGCACATTTGCTATAATCTCTCTTTCTCCTGAGAGATTTTCCCATACACACACACATGTGTGTTCACATAAATAAAATTAGGATTGGTATCTTAAATATCAAGTGACAGTGTATATCCACTGAGCTCAAGATGTAACTACTTAGAGCAGTCATTAAGGATCAGTGTTTGTCAGGAGTATTACCTGACTGTAACAAGTTTGTTTGGGGAGATTTACAGGGTGATATCTGGTGGGGGACAGATCAGGGTAGGGTTGATATACTATTTTGAAATGTGTGCTTGCCTCCGTGTATCCTTAAAGAGAATAAAGGAATTTCCTTTCCAGGGAAAAAGAAAAGACAAAAAGAAAAGGTGTAGCTTCCAGGGAATTCAGAGTAGGAAAATTGTAAATCTCTCAGCAGTGGTCGTATTTGGAGATTTCTCAAGCAATGCATGAAATAATGTTCACTGAGCTAGAGAACAGCAGTACTGGGTAAAGAACATCCAGCTTGAACCTTCCAAGATTTCAGTGCCCTGCTCTCCTTTTCAAAGCATTGCAGCAAGACTTGAATACTGTTTGGGAAGCGTTTTTCCATTTTCCATTTGCAGAATATAGCATCACAGAAAGTAGGATTCAAAGAGCCCCCCAGATGTTATGTTGGCCACTCCTTTGCCTGGAGAGAGGATAAACCGTACTTACTTTATTCCCAACAGATGCCTGTCTTACCTATTCATAAAAACTTCTAATGAGTGAGAACCCACAGTCTCCTGGGAAAATCCATGGCAATGCTTCACGCTATTAATCCTTAACTTTTTCTCCCCCCTGCCCAAGTAGCCAAAACCTCCCCACATCATTCATTTTATGTGATGATCTGGAATGCAATTCTATTTGCTTTTAGAAAACTGCATGAGCCACTTGGCTGCTAGGTAATTCGGTTCGTTTGGCAGTCTCACACTTCAATCCTGCAGTAGGAAATTCTTGCCAGTTCTTTGTGATTTTCATGTCTGTCTCATGATACTTGATGTTTTTCCTGAAGCTACAGTTACTGAGCCACAGATCTTCACTTTTATTGCAGAATAGGAAAAAAAAAAAAAAAATCAAGTGTTTCCCACCCAGGAAAATGCTTGCAAAGACTTATTAAAAAAAAAACAGAAACAAAGGAACTGGCAACCAATGTTTTCAAGTTTACTTCATAATTTTTTAGGCTTTTTAACTGCTTGGACTGCAAAGAATTAGAGGTTTTGAACCACACATGCATGAAGGTCTGCTGACTTGTCTGGATCTGTGCAAGCACAGCAATCATCTCAGAGAAACTTGATAATCTATAACTGCAAAAATATCTTTCTGCTGCTTTCAAAATCAGTATAGAGTTGATTACTACAATTGCCCTGTAGAATAATGGTTAATAAACTGTATTTTATACAACCACGGTATTTGCAATCGCAGCATCATACCGATATCAAACATAGTAAGGAATGTAGTGTTTGGCTTGAAGGAACTGAAGTGGTTTAGAAAGTTTGGTAAACAGGGAACTGCATTCCTGCAAAAAGGAAAATACTGAGGTAAAATGTTTAGATGTGGCAGATCATTTTCAGGAGGAATATTGGAGGCATTTTCTTGGTTTGTCACATTTGCATAGTTATATATAGTATGTATGTATATATATATATATATATATATATATATATATATGCACAAAAAGATATGTATTTAATTTTCAGACTTTTTCACATAGATGTTACTTTTTATGACCAAACCATAACCTCATATACATGTAAGAAATACTAAGTTATAAGGACCTATGTCTTTAAAAAAATATTTAGGATTTTATAGATTTGCATTAAAGTGGAGTTACTTGTTCAGAAGCGTTTTGCAAATTTCTTCAGAAAATAGCTTTAAGAAAGGGATTGAGGGGAGAGAAATGCCAACTGCCCTCATTTTGTATATTATTAACACATACCAGATGTCTCTTTTACAGAATAGATTGAGAGTTGTGACCAATTAAGTTTTAGTAACAGACCTGTAACTTTTCAAGTCAGTGAAATATTAAGTGCTCTGTATATTCTGTCTTGTAGATTGCTACAATGCTGAAGATAGGTTTGGAGGTTTTTTCTCCTCCTCTTGCCCCAAATCAGAATACATCTGGTGTTTGTTGTACTTCTGTAAATGATGGTTGGACTTAGTGGTTTTGACCCTGGTTCATTTTGATTAAGCTTGTTAATATTTTATGGTTTTAGTATCTGTTTTACAACATTTCCATTACTGTGTATTTTATTAAGGTTCAAGTGGTTTATATTTTTATGGTTGCATCTGGTCTGCATAAACTCTGCTCCAGTTAAAAAAGCTGCTTGTCTCAGTCCTGGGCATGGGGAATTTTCAAGTATAGTGGGATGCTACGTGTTAATCACATGTTAGCACCTACAAAACTCTTGCTCCTGGAGTAGCTCACAATAATCTTACTGCCTGAAGTATGAAAAAGGCTGTGTGTCCCTGTTCATTCCTTTGTGTTTGTTCATGCTTGCGCGGTTATATTTCATATTGCCACACCTTCAGTATTTTGCCATGTTTACCTTCAAAACAAGAGTAGTTTCTCTTGAAAGGTGGTTCAGAATGTTGTCGGGGTAAGTTACATGATCCAAATACACTATTGGACTATTACGTATTTTGTTAAGTCTTTAAGAAGAAATCCTCTGTCAGAGTCAAGGACTCTTGAGCTTAGTTACCCATGAAGTCAATATGATGTTGTTCTCCTGATAATCATACAAATTAGTGACTTGCTATGGTGTTCAGCTGGCTGCATGTCATGTAAGCTTCTCCTGCATCTATTGCCTGATTTATGTTTGCAAAGGAAAAAAAAAAAAAAAAAAGATGCTTTCTTATTTTAGTCCCATAGATTATTACGTTTCTGAAAAATAAAATAGGCAAACATCAGTGCAAATTTAAATAGTACTGTATTAAATAAGTAGTTTCTGAGACTGTAAATGCAATGAAAATAATGTTTCCCAAGTCTTTCACAATTTTACCATCATACCCCTTTTAAAGTGTTTGTTCTGGAGCCCTGAGAATTTGATGGAGTCCTTACCTGACTTACTTAAGAGGCACCTGCTCTGTAAAGCATTTGCTGAAGGACTGAAATACTAGTGCAGTAGGACAAGTTTGCAGGAGTGCACAGACACTGAACACGACAAAACATTCAATGATCTCTCCTTCAATTCTTTTCCCTAAAATCTGATCACATACCTGAGGATGCAGTCACAATTCTGCTGTGAGTTGGGATGTAGACTCCACATGAACTGCTGTGTCTGAACTTTGCATCCTTTGCTTGACTGAACCTCCTGAAGAGTTTGTAGCCATCTATTGCAGCCCTCCTGGTCTGCTACACATCCACCATGTCTCCCTGAGGCTACTGTCAGAGTTTTCCTGCTGCACAATGACTTCAGCTCCTCCTGGTTGTTGCTTGTGCTGTGTGTGTTGGTATAAAGGAACTCCAGGCAGGCTGTCCATGGCACCAGGTTTTTGGGGTGGAGAAGCCCTTGAAGCAGAATGTAGCATTAAAGTAAAATGTTAATTAAAAACTAGTTTGTGTAAAAATACTGCATACTAAGCTTGCTTTGAACAGTTATGTTGCATTGTATTTATTATGCTCTTAGGTCATGGGATAACATTCTGCTGCCCTTCTGAGTTTTATCAGGAAACGCAGAACTTCATGCGGAAGTGGTTGCATATTAGCTTCAAGACACAGTGTTGTTTGACAAGAATGAATAAGAGATTCAGAAAGTTTTACTGGTGCTGGAAAATGTTTGGGGTTTTTTGTTTGTTTGTTTGTTTGTTTTGTTTTGGTTTTGTTTTGTTTTTGTTTGGTTGTTTTTTTGTTTTTTGTTTTTGTTTTTTTTTTTAATTTTAAGGATCTGGAAAACAATTGTAATGTAAAAAAAAAAAAAAAGAAGAAGAAAGAGAGAGAAAACTATGAAATGCCATGTGGCCATGGACAGCATTTTGAGGCACAGTTTTTCCAGGCCAAGGAAAGCCGTGCCGGTCTCCCAGTGCCGCCGGCCGCAGTGGGTTGGGCAGGACGCGGGCGCTGCAGGGCCGGGCGCGGCCGGCAGGTGGCGGCACAGGGAAGACAAGGCCCGCGGGCAGGGCTGGAGCGCGCCGGGATCCGGGGGGATCCGGGGGGATCCGGGGGTGAGGCAAGTGTGAGACAGGCGGGAGTGGGGGGATCAGGGGCTGGCCTAGGGGTGATCCAGGTGCGAGACAGGGCTAAGAGGGCTGCGATTCGGGAGCGGTCTCGGGGTGAGCCAGGCTGTGACACAGGGGTGAGCTGAGAAGGGAGGGATGGCGCAGAGCCTGCCTGTCCGGTCGGTCCTGCCTTCTGGACACAGCCTCGGGCTCCTGAAGTCAGTGTATTGCTGCAAACACCGCGTTCTGTGGGAGCTTTACAGAAAGCTTTCATCGGAGTGTATTTGCACTAGTGTTTGTCTGCAAAACTTCCGATATAGTCGTATGGTATGAAGAATTATGAATTCTGATGTCCTGTGAAAAAAATCTCCACAGCAAAGTGAAGAAGTATTAATTGTAATTGGGGCTGTCAGCTTATGTTGAGTTCAGAAATGAAGTAAAACCTTAAAGCTGGTTCTCCCTGCACAGACCTTTGTTAACGTTTGGTCACCCAGAGTGAGAAATTGCAAATAACTTAACATGCTGTGAACGTATTTGGTATTGCTCTTTTCTTGGTGATGTGTGCTGTGGGTGTTGTGTGTGTGTTCCCAGAAGAGGAACAAGGAGGAGTGAATTTAGGAGGTTTAATATTCATCTTTATCTTAAAATCTTCTTTAGTACCATCTGCAGCTTAGGAAGCATCTGCAGCACTGTCCTTGTTCTACATACTTTATGGCATTGTTCTGCATACTTTAGGGTGTTCTCTGCCTCGAACTTTTGTTCTTATTAAAGAAGACACAGGATTGAAACCATGAGCATGTGCCTTTTCATGGGGTGTGCATATGCAGTTATTTATACTGCACTGGTGATTTATGCTGTCACCAGACATGCCATTTCAAAATTCCATTTAAAAATTGTGAACAGGATTTGAGGCACAGACAAAAAATTATCAGTGACCCATCAAGTTGAAGAAGTTAAGGGGAAATATCATTGCTTCTATAACACTGTTTTCTCTTTGAATTTGTGTTTTATTTTATTTTGACATGGATATTTTAAAAACAAGTGGTATGCATTTAAAATTAAAATAATTCTGTCAGAGGTGAACCAAAGACTCAGCAATTTGTTTGAACCTCAGTCTGCATGTCTAGCCTTTTACAAGTCGGCTGGTGATTTTTCTGTATTGCTTTCTGAAAAAAAAAACAAAAAAACAACCAAAACAGTAACTTAAAAAAAAAACGTAACCCCATTGTATCTATATAGCT
Source organism: Vidua macroura (assembly GCF_024509145.1). Taxonomy (NCBI): domain Eukaryota; kingdom Metazoa; phylum Chordata; class Aves; order Passeriformes; family Viduidae; genus Vidua; species Vidua macroura. The sequence continues at coordinate 8,866,784 of NC_071575.1, forward strand.
ATGGATATCTGCATAGCTCTGTGAGTAGTTTATTCATATTTGATTGGTGCAGCACAAGTTTATGCCCTGGTGAATTCTTGCTTACTGAGAGTTCAATGTTACAAGAGTATAGAAGCTTAGCACAATGTATTTGTGGGGTAAATAGATTGAGACCGGTACCAAACCCCCTCTGTTTCATTTAACACACACTCAGCTTCTGCATCTATTAATTAGCACTTGCATTGATTGTGCCACCATTATTCCAGAGATTTTAAAATGTATGGTATTCTTTTTCACAGGTCAAATCATATAGAACATATTTTTTTTCACAACTTTATTCAGTTCTAAGGACAGGGAATGAAGTTGCTTGATTTTAATTGACCTCAATTTAAAAATGTGTTTATTGAGTCAATTTAAAAATGTGATTATCCTGTGCTTCATACAGAGCCTATTGTTAAAGCACTTTTAAAAAGGAGTATCCCTTGGTAATTAAAATCCTCCCCTGCAGCTGGGTGGCCGTGTTCTTGCTGTGGTGACACAGGCAGGGTTTGGCCTTGCCCTCACACTGCAGACACAGCACATCCCATCCTGCAGTGCGTGGTGTGGGTGAACAGCACAAATCTGTACTCCTTGCAGGCCAGTGCTTTTGTGGTGTTAATTTGAAATGCCATCTATTAGTTTGTTATCCATATGCAACTGGCACTCTTGAAATCTAGAAGTGAAGAAACCAGAAGTGGAAGTTGAGAAATTCCATTGACCCAGTTAACTGTAATTGCAGGGTTAGAACTGGGGCCAAGAAGTTTGAGTTCTGCATGTAACGTTTCAGTGCACAGCCCCATTTGAATGGCATTACCTCATCTCACATCCATTTGGGGAAAGAGTTCCAAATCCCACAAGAACAGCTCTAAGTTATCCAAGGTCATTGTATGACCAGAATGGGAGGAATTCTTTTGACGTTTTCAGTTATAAGGGGAGGTTTAAAACTCTGTTTGATGCAGCATTGCATCTGTTATGATTAGTTTGTTTGGAGTAAAATGTATTTGTCAGACAATTCTTCTGCTTTGCCTTTCCCACGTGTTCCATGTGTCAGCTGGAAGTGAGTGATCACAGTGTCAGGAAGAAGGAAAGTATAAATATTCTAAGGTGCTTTATAAAATACTGGCTTTCTGTGAGCAAATGGCATCAATTGGAACAAATGACATACTGCTTCCAGTGATGTAATCCAGAAAGTCTGAACTGCTTTTAATGCTTCCAACCCGAATAAATTCCTTTTCTCTCGAGTTCTGCCCAGTAATCGGGTTTTACATTGCAAGCAGCAGGCTCAATCCGGGTTTATTCCTTCATTTTGAAAAATTTGTGATAGAAAAGGCAGGCGGAAAAAAACCTAAACACATTGTATCTCAGTGTTAGTAGCTAAAAAGTTTGTTAATGTTGAAGTTGAAAGTTTGGATTTTTTTACAACATTGCTTAGTGAGCTGCAGCAGTGTTCTTTTTTGAACGAGCATGTTTTTATTATGCTGTAAATAGTGACAGGGATAATAGGCTAAGTTACACAGTCAAAAAATTTAAGCTGTGAGTGGGTTTTGGGGTGGTTTTAATCCATATCCATTTTGTATATAGAGACATAAACATCAGTGCAATGAAATGAGGCAGTGAAATAATGTATTGAGTAAAATACACATGAATATACAAATACAGATTTTTATTATCTTTAGCAGGTGACAATGTGATTAGAAATAGAAAACATGGAATTTTTAAGTGCTTGCTAAAGCACTAGCTTGATTTTCTTGGATGTTTTTAGATCTTGAAATAATTCTCATTGCCATTAAGAAAATGTCATAGTTGTGAGATCAGAATTTGGAAGGATCTTTGTTTCATTTAAAACTTTCCTGAAAAGTATGATACATTCTGTTGTTTATTTAATAAATTTCTCCAAGTCTCTGGCACAAGAACCATGTCTCTTGAAATGTCCAGCAAGGGCTTTGGATGTCTGTGTTGATTAACATTTGTAATTTCTTGATACACACAATGGAGAAGTGTTGCTGAATTGTATCAGATTATTTATTGAAATTAACAATCCAATTAATTATTGAAATTAACAATAAAATTTCCTATAAAGACTGCTGTTAACACTCCAAGGGCCTTTCTCCCACCTCCAGAGGATCAGGTAATTTACACATGCCCATCCTGAGTCCTGTGACCCCCCAGAATTCCATTGACTGCACTAGAATATCCTGTGAAGATAATATTTGATTACATATGAGTGAAGGCAGCAGGATACAGCTGGCAAAGTATTTACTGCTTCAGAGAGAGTGTGTATTTTTTGGAGTTTGAAAGCAGACCCTACCACAACTCTTCTGTTATTTAATCTAAATTAGTATGGTTGGGTGTTTTCTTCCTCAAATTGAACTGTGTCATTTTTAGGGGGTCGGTCTTTTTTATTACTGGTTTTTTTTTTTTTTTTTTTTTTTTTTTTGTATGTAATAGTCTCTGGTAGCAAATTTTTCCAAAATTTGCTGTTATTTTTACAAGTGTAACTGCTTGTTGAAATACGAAAGCATTGTGAAAAGTTTTAACTACACTTCCTATGTCACATATATATCTACTGAGCATTCTCAATGGCTTCATTGTTCTTTAAGTGTGCTTAAGTTACGTTTTCAATATTTCAATCAAAACAAAATGAAGAAATAAAGTTTTTTATTTATTTGTGTTTATTTTGAAGGCAATCAGTGGTAAAAGTATGTAAGTAATAATACAAAAAATGCTTGTAATTCTGCAGGTGTTATGAAGTGTATTTCTGAAATTAGTCCAGTAGATTGTACTTTTGGGAATACTTTTTTTTGGTGTAGCTTATGAGGAAATTTATCTCAAACCTTTTTGTTTGCAGGGTATAGAAGAGGCTTCCAGTGCTCTACCTTTCAATATTTAGACAAGTTGACTAACAGCAAAAGGACTGATTGATTAGACACATCGTATGCAACATGCAATACAATGCATTTTGTTATATAAGAGATAAAATAATTTGCTATAAGGCAAAATATAGGAAAAAATGTTATGTTTTTATAAGAAAAAAAAGAAAAAAAGAGCCTCCCTTTATACTCTAAAGAATAAAAAGTGAGAGCATTATCTTTGAAAATCAGTCCAGGGGAAAAATCGTGGAAGTAAATTCCTTAATCCTTTTTTTCCTGAGCAGTTCCTTTTGCAGGACCCCGATGTTTCAGTGCAGTGGTGGCACTTGCTCCAGCTGTCAGTGTCCTGAGGAGGGCAGGCACTGGGAATGTGCTGCCTGTTGTGCTGGCAAGGCCAGAGCTTGGCAAATGTCTGCATTTTTTGTGATTTTAATTTTACGGTTTTTACCTACACATACCTGTAGGTAACATTAGTTTGATAAAAGAAGAGTTCAACATCTCCTTCTCTCTCAGTTGGTGTTTCTCCCTGACATTTCCTCTAATATTATAACTAGAAGTTTCACACAGCTGCCGCTACAGCAGAAAGGGGAGAAAGGGAAAAAAAATCACTGAAATGTTTTATCCTCCCTCAGTGGAATATGGAATTTCCTGCATTGTTCTCTGGGTGTCTGGGATAGGCAAAAGTCCTGTGTAGTTCACTAACACATTTTGCATAAATATTTGTGACAGATTTTTAAAACCTCTCTTCCTCCCTTCCCCTCCCCTCCCATTTCATAGCTAGAAACAACCAGGAGCTTTGTATCAGTGCAAAAGCATTGCTCAGTTCCCTTTGGTTGCAAACCCCACTATATTATATTTTTAAATGATAAATTTTTCAGCCTAAAGCTTTACATAGGGTGTCTCTACATAACTGGTTTTACATGTTCTTAATTTGAATGTTTCTTCCCTTTTGATCTGTGTTTGATTAAATCAGTTGTGCAAATGGTTTTGCTGGTGTCAGCAGAACTGCTGGTGTGGAGTGTAATCTCTGAGGCTTGGTGCCCCAAATGGTGAACTCACATGACCTTGGAGCTTGTAGCTCTAAACTCAGTAAAAATGGGCACTCCTAAAACAGGAATTATGCCCTTTAAGTGCTTGTGTGGCACTTGGTCTGTGACCCAGCCCTCAGCTGTGCAGGGATGGACAGGAGGAGTGTCAGTAACAGCCTCTGGGCTGGTTGTTGGAGTACCATCCTCTGCTCTGAGCTGCACATGGCTCTCCCAAACACTCTGAGGAGGGATTGGTTCCATTGTTACATTTTTTTGTACCACTCCTGCTGTACTTGGACTTTCCGCTTCCCAGGAGTTGTAGAGGAAACAGTACATGGAAGAAGTTGGTTGTAGTTTCTATCTTCTTGCTGCTTATGTCTCTGTGACTTAGGCAATTGGTAATTGCTGTTGGCTATTTAAGAAAAGGCTTTTAAAATTATATGGGCAAGACAATTTTGCAGAAAACAAGGCATCTTTGAATTAAACTTAGATCGTGTTGCTCTTCTGAGCTTTATGTTTTGGAGCAAAAGACCAAATTAAAAAGATTTTTCAAGGTATTTATTTTCCTTCTTGCTCCCTCACTTCTATTGTTCCTCTCAAGAAATATTTATCTCCTACCTGTCTTTCCTGCTTTGTTTCAGAGTGACTCATATACTTCCCCAAAGCTAGTAGCCAGTTACCACGTGCATGAAGCTTTCTTGTAACATAGTATTTGGAATTCAGTGTCACCTAATTTTTAGCTAGGATTCTTCTCCCCATCAGTCTCCTAAGAGGTGCTGCAGAAAAATACCTCATTGCTAAGTAACAGATGCACACGAATGTAACTGGCACTTGGATACAACTGAGAAGCCCTTACTTGTGTGAAACTGCTGTAATGTGTCACGTAATGACAATGACTACTTCTGCTGCCTGTAAATGAAATACCTGTAGGTTAACATTTCTTCATTAAATTTGTACCCTTGAAAACAAAATGTTTCAGAACACAGAAAAGCATCTCTCTGTAAAGCCCTGTTTTAAGTGCATGCGTCTGATCATCTGGCAGCCCGCGTCATTTGCCTACCAAATACGATTTTGGGTGATGAACCCCAGTGTCCAGCACAGACTTTTTTTTGCCTGGAGTTCTTCAGTCTACAGATGTTTGCACTGCACTTCTGCCTCAGTTTCTCCAGTCTGGATGTAATCAGTGATCTCATTTGCACTTGAAGTCTCCAGAGAAGAGAGAAACTGTACATTGCGTCCTCATCCATCTGTGTCCTTAGTGATGTAATCGAATTATTGGTCTGGTGCAGTTTGGTCCCACTGTTTGATTTGCATGGCATCAGTGTCAGTGCTGAGTACACTTCGGTGCCACTGCCACGCTGGCGTACCCCAATGGAAATGTTTTGCAGTGTGTTCTGCATTTTGTCAAAAGCCCTGTGGATTGCAGGTAGGTCAGCCATGTCACACTCACAGACTGAGCTGCTGTGTTTTCCTTCAGCTCCTGTTATGTCATGGTTCTGTTTCCTGAGCCATCTGATCTCTCTGAACATTACTGGCAAAGGGATTTTGACATGCCAGTTACAGCTCTTGGCTGTAACTCTTGGTTGGAGTCTTGAGGAACCAGTAACTTCCATAACTAGTGACTTGGGCAACTAGTAAATTCAAAGTTCCTGAAAGGCAAATCTGTTTCCCTGAAACATCTTTTCAGTGCCTGAATAGTCAGTATTCACATCAGCCAACAGCCTGATGGATTTTTGAAACAGAATTCTGCGATAGAAACAGTACACCAGGTGCTTCATAGTCCAGTCCTATGAAGGTGGTGTTTCATATCCATTCCCTTGTACTGCGTGGGAGAGTGAAATGCTGTAACAGATCCATAACAGTGCAACATAGTACTGTGTAATGCTTTTATGGAGTTAAGCAGTGGGAGATCATTCAGACAGAGAACTGCTCAAAATGCATCTGGGCCCTGTTTTCCCTGTTCAGGATTTACCTTAAGGTCACAGATATTTCAGGGTAAAGTATCTGATGCTGTTGTGAGACAGCTAATAGATATTAAGAACAAGAGGTGGTCTCTCATTGTACCATCCCCTGTCCTGCCCTATTCTGATAAGGTTTTATGACGGGGACTTGCTGTACTAGAAACACTCTCCAGCTTGGGAGCAGATGCATAATAGTTATTGCAGACAGCGTGGCCGAGAAGGCAGGCATGGGACAAGAATGGGGAAATGTCCCTGTGGTCTTCACCTTCTTTGCTCACCCCCTGAAATGGTCATTTCAGGCTGCAAATGGTGAAGGCTGGAACAGTCTGAGTGTACTAGAAAATGCAGTGATAGACTGTTAGAGAGACAGTGTCTGTTGAGTGCTTGTTTCAGTCAAGTGTCAGTGTAGAAAGACACTGGAAGGAACATTCTGGGAGGGATCAGCATTCTGTATCTCTCTATCTTGGTAGATCTCAGAAAAGTGGCCATGGGCTGTGGGCTGGCAGAATTAACAGGCAGAAGCATAAATACTAAGTTCACATTTCAGACTCAATGCCTTTTCACTTCTAAACGTGAACCAGAAACCTTGCCAAAATTTGGGAGTATCTGAATGCAATATATGATAGCATAATACCTTATACATTATACCATAAAATACCTGTAACAGTAACATTGCAAAATATTCTTTACTTTCTCATGGATTCATGCTGATTGCAAAGACCAGCCAGGTGTGGAACACTTTGAAGCTGTGCTGCATTTCCCGCATCCATAAGGCAGGCTCAGTAAAACTCTGGGCTGGGTTTACTTTTCCCAGGTAGCAGCAGTTAACACCCACTGTCTTAATCTTGTTACAGCCTTATATGGGGAGATAACTCCTGCTTCACTCGACTGACTCATGTTGACATGGAAGATCCATAATTTTCTAATGAAAAAGGAACTACAGAACTGGCACACTGACTTGTCTGGTCAGAAGAAATAGCACAGAGAAAGTTTCCATTCAAATAATGCATTAAATTACCCCCTCGACAAAAGTAATGAGATGCTGATATTGATAGCTCCCACTCCTCCCTTAGAGAAAAACATCTTTTGAACACCTGCAATAATTAATTAACTATTTAAAAAGTGCCTCTAAAAATATTTAACTGTTAGGGTTTGTGTGTTTGGGGGGGGGGGGGGGGAGGAGGGGAGGGGATGTTGTGGGTTGTTTGTGGAGAGAAGTTGGTGAGTTAGCCTTTGCAAAGATTACCAGTACCTTCTCTTTATAGATGAAGAACAGAAATTGTAGTTGTATCTGACACTGACTGAAAAGCCTGCCAAGGGCAGGAGTAATCATTTTGAGATGGGGACTTCCCCATGACAGAACATACATTCTGCTTTATGGTATAGCCCTGATGCTGAAAGATGTAAAGAGCTGTAAAGATTTTATCAACAGTGGTTTGAAATAACCTGTGTGACTGCCTATCATTTTATTATTTGTGGATAGTACAGAAAGCCTGTTCTTCTGCCAGGAGAACTTGCATGGCACCACATAGTGCCTTTTCTTTCCTATATCTCATTTCTAGAAAAGTAGTATTTAGTGCTATAGCAAAACTCATCTGGATAACCTGAGATGGTGAATCTCTGATGAGAGTGGTTGGTTTTCCTCCAAATACAGCAATCTGTCAAAATCTGATCAACCCAAAAGTTCCTCACATTCCCAGGGAAACAGCCTAATCTTTCAAAACCAGAAAATATTTGCTAGAGATTTTTCCCCACCGCCCCTCATACTCACCTTCTGTGTGTAAGGGCACAGGACTACATGAGAAGTGTAGCTGGGGAAGGGAAAGAACTGTGTGGAGATTAGGTCCATGTGCATATGTCAGCAAGCTTACAAATTCTAGTGAGGATGAGACATGCTTTCATTTAAAAATGCATAGGGGGTGGAGTGGAACTGAGTTAGATTAGGTAGAACGTAGTGTACATCCTACCAGGCCTAAGGCACCTAAGCTAGAACTCAGAATCTTATAGAGAATTTAATTTCTTTTTTTAATTTTAAATTTTGCTCCTAAATAGAGTTAATCCAATCCATGTTTGTCTCAGACAGTAAACTGCTTTCTGCTCTATCAGTATGGATTAAATACAAACTAATGCCATTAAATACATCAGAGTGGAGCAGAGGAGAAAAAATAAATGTAATTTTCAGGCGGTTTTCTTGATCTTCCTGACTTGCATACGTTTTACTGTCTTCTGTACATGTAAATTTGTAATTGTCAGGACCACAAAATACTGGTGGGACATAGCTCAGCAGCTGTGCATTTGAAAATGGGTGAAGCAGTTTTAGGTTTGGTGACTTTTTATAATGTTACGTGGAGTTGTGGGTTGGAGACAGACACATGACACAACACCAGTGGGTCCTCATCAAACAGCCCTGGGTTTAATATGGCCCCTTTTATAGGGGCTTTGGATTTCCCAGGCTCGGGTAATTGATTGGATGAGACCTCTCTGCACTCAGCTCTCTGGCCAGTGCTGTATCTGCATCTAAGCTAGAACAGGGTTGGCTGAGGTCTTTGCTTGGCTTTGAATCCAACCTATCCCCGCCCTATCTGGGCACTTGTTTTCTTCTAGGTTGGTTGAGTTTAGGGGGCAGCTTTAGATCAGCTGCAATGGGGCATTATAATATCTGGCAGGTTTGCAGTATGTCTGGATTGTGCTGCTTCCTTGTGCAAAGTCATGATCTAGAAGACACACCAGGTTTTTCTGGCAGGCTTTTGCGACTTCTTGAACAGGAAGGGTATTGCTTGATTTTGTTCTTTGAACTGTGCATTGGCTACAAGCCAGTGACACCGGGATTCCAGGAGCACAGTGTAGGATCCAGAGGATGTCTTCTCAAAGGTTTTCCAGTGACTACACAGGATTCCTGTGCTTATTTCAAACTCACGTCAAGGATATTGTAAAGATACAGGACATGCAATATTAATATATACTACTTTTTTATCTTTGAGCAGAAGGTACTTCAAATATTTGCAAAACCTCCTGTCATTGTTTTTAGAAAGCTAGAGTGGAGCAATAGAGTGGTAACATATAAATATCATACAAATATAAGTATATTAATATCATATTTAAGTGTAATAGTATATAAATATCACTTTCAGGTACCCTGAGAATGAGGTGCACCATGTCTTTTCCCTGACGCTGCACTACCACAGCTCTGTAGGGATGTGCAGCAGCTACTGGAAATGCCCCTCAGCCTGCAAGAGCTGGGACAGACCCCTACGAGTGTTGCATCCAGCTGAAATTCCAGGGAGGATTTGACATTGCATGACACACACCGGATCCAAGAGGATCAGAGTGCTCTGCATTATCCAGCATATGAGGTTTCTAGGTGGAAAGCTGTGGCTACCATTCCTTGGTGTTTCTCTGAGAAGGAAAACAGTCCAGTGTTATGTAGTAGTCTGTAGCCATGGCTGTGCAGGACCTTGGGGTTACCTAAGGCCAAGCAAAGCATTTTAGGTAGTAACTTCTCCTGAAGTGATTTGTTTGATAGTTTTCTATTGTGCTGTTATTGCTGTCTAATTGCAATATTCTTGGCAAAATCCACATTTAAAGAGAATTAAAATCAAGAGCACTTACCAGTGACTCCAGGCCATGAAACATTATAGAGCTATTTTAAGTACCCTAATGAACAGGATTTGCAAAACTTAAGGATTTTAGAATTGCAGTGAAACTCCTCAGAAATCTGAACAAAACAAAAGATGGATAAAGATCACTGAGAGTCTTCTGTCTCATACTGTTCTTTATGTGTTCCTCTGAACGTTGCATACAAGTTTCACAGGGTACATACTGAGAAGTTTGTCTTGCCACTTTTCTTGTCGTACCTATCAGTGTTATTCCTCTATAGCATGAATTATTCCATTTGTTGCCTATATCTTCTTCTCTTTTATTCTTCTTCAGTGCTGGGTGATCATATGTTTGAAGCATTGGTTTTCTCATTAAAGAACTCAAGGTTGTTTTATCCTGTTGACTATATTTTTTCTCTTAATTGGATTTTTTTCAAGAAGCTTCTTCACATTTTCTTCACATGAAGTGCCTTTTTCAGGAGGTTTTCCATTGTCCTCTGTAGCAACAGCACTGCAGATTGCTTTTGCTTACAGTGAAATCCTTGAAGTGATAAGTTACTGAAACTTCATGTATTAACATTGACTCTAAAACATTGTCCATGTAAATTGAGGTGACACAGGGAGGGACAAGTGCTTGTGTTTGTTTATGATCAGTCTGTATCCCATTTCTGTTGTGACTAGGGAACTTTGGTTCTTAGAACAATAATTTAATTGAAGGTAATGTCTTGATATCCTGGAAGTCCATAGAAATAACAGACATTTCTGTAGCTGACAGTTTGGAATTAAAGTCTCTAGGGAAGAACAATTCAGCTGAATGAGAAAAAGAAGCATTTATTTTTAAAGAATAGTATCAAACCCCACAAAGCCTACATATGGAATTTGAGTAAAGCTGGTATATAAGATTTCAATGAGTTTTAACTCTGTGATAAGTCTAATGAGCCTGCTTTGTTTGGCCAAGTGTCTTAGGAATAAAAGTGTTGGATTTCTTCAAGGACCAATTTTACATTTAACTTCATTTGTAGCCAAATTAATTTATGTCTGAGAGGGAAAAAATAACTGGCCTGGGCATATGCATATGACCTTCCTGTTCTAAGAGGGAAATTTCTTTTGGCCACAGTCAGTATTTTAAATTCCTGAACTGTAAAAAGGCCCTTTAGAAGAAGAAGGGAAAAAAAAAAAAAAAAAAAAACCAAAAAACATTAAAAGGAAATAAAGCATGTAGAAATAATAACAGCCATACCTTATAATCTTGACTCTTCCTGCTCTGACTGAACATGAGTGCCCAATACATATGTTATTCCTGAGAGATGCTTCTTACCCTGTTTATCAAAAATCCCCTTAATGTGAATTCACAGGCAAATTAGGTAACCTGCATATCCTCCTTTGTGCTTAGCAAGCTTCTACAAGGCCAAGCCAAGCAAACATTCCCTTCATGTAACTTAATCCCACTAAGCCCGCAGGGAGAGCCCCACCATGCCCTGGAGTGTGACATGGCAAAATTGCGTGATAATGCCCCATGAGCACCCATCTTCAAATAGATATGCAGGTGTAAGAATGCCTCCTCAGTCTTGTCTCCATGCCCACATCCCTGACCTTCTCTTCCTCGGCTGTTTTGTGATGAGCTCATCATTCCTTTCTCCTCCTGAATTCTCTGCTCAACTCCATCCATCCTGTGAGCGTGCTGAGGCTTGGTATTCTGACTGAACTCCGCCAGCCTGGACAAAGGGGACTGTCCTACTTCAGTGAGGACAAAGTCAGCTCAAGTTAACTTGGTGCTTTGAGAAACAGAACAGCAACTCTCCGTGTGGTTACTTAATTGCATCCATCTTCTATGTGATGAATAACATTTCCCACTTACAGAGCAAAATTAGTAGACAAATGCCCTTCTTCCTCCCAAGCAGGGGGCGGGGGAGGGTGTATGAAGATGTTGTATCTATAAAAACAGATGTGTTATTTAAATGCTGCAAGCTAAACAAGGAATAATTAATGTTAACGTGCTGCCATTTGAGTTCTTAAAACCACATATGAGAACAATGTCTTAGACAGAAGGATCTGATTTAAGTTCAATTGTTACTTGCTAAACTTTCCTGACTGCATGGAAAATAATTTGGTTAGTTGTTCTTTGAGGTGGCAGGTTTAAACATCAATCTCTTCTATGCCATTTGCATCTTGCTTTCAGTGCAATTCCATCAAAATACAGATTCTTGACTGTCTAAATACTGAAGACTTCTACTGGAATTGTGTTTATACCATCTGAAACCTTGCCACCATATATTAACTGCCTTTTCTAGAAGAATCTCATCCAGTTGCAAGTCTTAATCCTAAGTTTTCTTCTTCTAAGTTACAGTGTTTTATTGTCCATGGTGGCTTTAGAAATTGAACTCTTTGTGAATGCAGTGCACTTGTAAATGCTATAACTAGAGTTCCTGAAGCTGCTCTTTCACTGGGGCAAAAATGACTGGCAAGTATGACAAGCAACATGAAAATTGATACTGATCTGTCAATCTTTGAGGCATCCCCTCTTATTTCAAAGGAGTTAATGAAAGCTGATTTTACATTTCTCCTCTCTGTTTAGCATGGGAGGAGATCTAAATATGCAATATGTGGGTTTTTTTTGTTTTCAGTTCTATTTCATTCATAGAAAGTAAATAATAGATATATTTATTATAATACTTATAATAAAAAAACTAATATAATATTTATTATAATATTATAATAAGTAAAATAATTTATTCCAATACAGTAGTGTGGAAAAAAATAAAAATATATATGGGGAAATCCGCCATCCGGGACAGCTTACTAAAGGTTCTGAAAATGTTGGAAATGTTTATAAATAAAAATACAAAATAAAGTTTCAACTGTATATATATGTGTTAGCTGGGTGATAATAATTGATAAATTTTGTCAAACAGCTTTAGATGTTCACAATTTTGCAGAAGCAGACAAAAACCCCACAAGCTGCTGGTAAAAAAGGTTAAAATTTGTAATTGTGTATTTGATCTCCAGATTGCAAAGACCCTTAGATACCCAAGTTTTCAATTTATTTCCCTGGCAAAATTTCAATCTATTTTACACTGACTCTGTGCAGTATAACAAAGGCCAAATTAAATATTGGATAGGGCTTAAAGCAGCCTCATCTAGTGGAAGGTGTTGTTACCCATGGCAGGGGGTGGAATGAGATGAGCTTTAAGGTCCCTTCCAACCCAAAGTATTCTGTGATTCTAGGAAATACTGATAATAATGGTGTATAACTTGTATACAGCCAATCTCTACATTCATGTGGTGAATACATACTTCTCCAGTTTCACTAGAATTACCTGTATATTGTGTTTGCTCTGTAAAAGTTGCTCTGTAAAAGATTCTCTCTGTAAAAGATGAGCTTGAAAATGTAAACCAGGTAAAACTAATTTTTAGATGTGTAGCAGTACTCCTGCATATCTGCTGAGAGCCTTGAAACAGAAAGTCTGAGAGTCGTGAACTCAGAGATGCATTGGTTTGAAACCATGGGCCATGTAATAGAAGCAAAGTGTTTTAGCTCATCTAGCCATGCTCTGATGGACAAAGGAACCTGAAGGTCCCTCTCACTTTTTTATTTTCAAATATGGGGAAGAAGCAAGGTAAGTGGGGAATTTCTGGCCTCAGCCTTGAAGAGGTGCCAGAGGATGTTGTATCTACAAGGTGAAAGGAGAAAGAAAAGTACTGTTGTTCCAAGTGGTTTTATAGAGCTGTGAAAATTTGTTGGAAAAACATACATGATGTGCTGAAGATTTGAGACTTCTTAATAGTTTGTGTCCTGTCTTGAATTAGGTCCTTGAAAGTGAGACTGTGTGTGGCATTGCTGTTCCAAGGCAGTGGTGCTGTGCTGTGTTTGGTATGGCACTGGGCTGCATTTATGTTCAAAATAATCTCAAATTTTGGCTCTTGACTTGTCTGAATATGAGTGTGTAAAAAGAAACTTCTGAAAATTTTCAGCAGAACGAGAACAGAAGGTAGGATCTATCCATAAAGAACTTGTTGGTCAGGTATTCAGGCAGCTGGAAGTCTTTCTGGAGAATTGGACTGAAGGAAGACTTTCACCGGGTCTCCTGCTTCCTAGGGAAGTGTCCAAATCATCAGCCTGTGGAAATGCAGACCAATGAGCATGAAAATAATCAGTGAGTGATAAAATATGCAAACTGTAGCATAAACAGAAACCTGTGGTCAGGGATTCACTTGCTGGAACTGGTTTCTTTTTTAAGGCAAACTTTTGCTTTTAACAGGTGATATTTCTGGCTTTCCAACTAGCTCTTTTTTTGGTAACTGTAATCTTACTAGGTGCATATTCCCTTTCGTCTCATGTCTTGTGCCAGTGGCCAGAGCACTTTTCTGATGGAACAATCATGCTGATATCCTTGAACCCTGTTTTCTGCCAAGCAAAGAGAAAGGGGTAGTACTTACTCAGTCTTTCAGGATAAGAGCCAAAGCTGAAATACCTGCCAAATGAGCCAGTCAACTGAAATGCTTCTCTTCCTTTGTACTGCCCCTAGAAGACATGAGGAAAAAGAAAGTGGAAATGAGAAATAGAAGATTGGCAGTAGCTCATAAGGACTATTTTTACCCTTAGAACTGTTTGTGGGTGAAGAGCAGAAGCTGTTCTCTTTTAGCTGATACTGGCTTTGGCAGTGGAAATGGTCAAGGAGAAAGAGAATGAGGACAGAGAATTAGGGGGATTTAAGACTGGATAAGAGCATGTAAAACGGCCATCACATCTGGAGAATCCTGGTACACTTTTCATTATAACTCTGAATGTGTATTATGTAATTAAACATTCATCAAAGGTTTTGTCAGAACTAATTTACTCATGACTATCTCCCCCCCAAATTAAAACAATGAAAGAAAACAGCTAATTCAAAGCCTTCTGTAACTGAAGTCCTTAAAAACATTCCACATGTCTTTTTTTTCATTAAAAAAAATACAGCAGAGAAATACTTCTCTAGAGTCACTTTATGTCAGCTAATCTCACGTGAAAACAAAAGCTGTTATTACTGCAAGGTCACTGTGAAAGAGAGGTTATGACTGCAGTAAACGAGACATCAGCATTACATGGTGGCTGCTGGGTAGACAGAAGGCCTATTTATATGACAAGCAGAGGACAGGAGAAAACAAAGGCATTCAGGGATTCCAGTGGCAAAAAAGATCACCAGAACACTAAATAGCTAAAATGTCTTAACTCTCGAACAATTACAGTGATTCAGTAAGCTTGGGAACTTTTGGTTTTGCTTTGTAGGAAGCAGAAGTCAGTAGAGGACGAACTTGACTTGACTCAAGAGGAAGAAATTGAGCAAGAAGTTTTTGTCTGTGTTCCTGAAAATAGTTTGGGGGGTTTCTTCACTGATAACTAATATCAAAATGATCTGCTTACAAGTCTGAGAATAAAAAGTATACCAGCATTAGAGGAGAAATAAAAACCATGTGTCCCTATTATGTCAGGGTTTTTATTTGGGTGTAAAATTTCATTTCAGTGGGCTTGCCTCCTGTACCATTAGACAAGGAACAAGGGATAGCAGGAAGATGAATAAGATTTGAACAGATACAGTCTGAAAAAAATATTTCAAAGAATTTAGGCTCTTAAATCTTGACTTATGCTTACTCTATGTGACAGCTTGTCAGAGTATTGTTCCTGGTTTTCAAGAGCACAGAATGAAGTCTTGCACCTTGATTAAATATGAATGTGTATGTACCAGGATAATAAAAGCTACAAAACAATAAAGCGTTTCTGCACAGAGATTTCATTTTTCCCCCTTTTTGAATATTAAACTTGGTAAGTCAGATGAGCTTTGTAACTACATTATTGACTTCTGCTTCTTTCACACCTTGGCTTTTCTTCCAGAGGCACAACTGCAGTGATCTAGATGCTTAAAGATATGGGCTGATAGTCACAGTTTGAAGGTTGCTTCCAGAGCAGTGGCATTTCTGTTGAAATGTAATTGCTCTATTATCCTGTACTCTGTTCCATGAGAAGGAATTTTCCTGCCTGGAAACTGGTGAAGGTTTCAAGGTTCTTTCTTTCATTTCCATTCTTATTCTTCAGCAGGACCTTGTGTGAGAATCAAATCCTTTGTACTAGGAATAAGTAAGTGTTGTGTTGCTGTTAGCTGATAATTGTTGTGGTCTTCACTTCCAAACAACTTCTAATTTGTTGAGTCATTCTAACTTCATTTTTTTGCAGTAATTGTTGCACTGACATCAAAGGGGTTTGTTTGGTCAAGCCTCATGTGCTGTAGTGAAACACTGGTCTCAGTTTCCAACTGACTGCTTTTGCTTTGGTCTAAAAAGGATTCTAAGACCTTGTACACAAAAGAGTGTTTGTCAAAATTGGTATTCCAGTGTAATTGCATGACAAAACAAAACAAATAGGTTAATGCTCTGGGTGTTTGGTCTTACGTTAATGATTTTTTTTTTCAATATAGCTTAGTTCATTTACTTGATATAAGCTAAACACAATAAACATAA
Source organism: Vidua macroura (assembly GCF_024509145.1). Lineage (NCBI taxonomy): Eukaryota > Metazoa > Chordata > Aves > Passeriformes > Viduidae > Vidua > Vidua macroura. Next base: position 8,882,749 of record NC_071575.1, read on the forward strand.
TTTTAACCTCAGCAAAACTATTTGGGCATGCATTTGCAGAAATTTTGCTAACATTGTTCCAAGGACACCTTCAGTGACTGGTAGAACTGGAAGCATAGACAAGCTTGCTTTCATCCTAGTCCCCAGGAACAGAAAGGCAAATTATTCACAGACATCAACAGGAGCTGGATTGGGTTTTACATGGAGAAAATTATAGCTGTTCTTTCTTTGACTGAACTGAGAATATCCACATTACCTTTGCACCATTGTCACGGTTATGAAGAGAGATGGTATTTGCCCTGTGCAAGGCACTTGTATGTCCCCTGTAAGCCCTTCACCTTCTGAACAAGAAAAACAAGCTCTGAGAAAACTTGTGGGGTATTTTGTGCATCTTGGAACATTTACCTCAGGCAAGAACGGAGTAGCAGCCATGTCCAGGAAGTCATTTTCTCTTTAAATTAGGTGTACGTGCACATATTGTCCCCCTGAATTGCTTTGAGATTCCATAAAATATACTTTGCTTTTCCTTTTCCACTTCTCTGAGACTTCACTGAGCCTGTAACCTCCATTGGACCTTGACAGAGAAGACTGTGTATGATTTTCTGAGGTGTCTGCTTTCTGCTGGGTAGCTGAAACTGAACTCCCTCACTGCTGCTTCTCCAACATCAGCCTCCTCTCATCTGCTAAGGAGCCAGGCATCAACATCCAAATGCATCTGGAAAACAATGCTTTTATTTGTCCTGGTAAACTAAGTGTGTCCATGATGCGGGCGACTCAGACACTGGATCTCCATCCCATGGCTTTAAATTTTAAGTGTGCACTCTAGCACAATTTGAATCCATGCAATCTCTCTGCTAAACCAAGCTTGTGAGAATATTTATCCTGCCAAATTCAAGCTTGTGGGCTATAAGACCATCTGTCCTGTATGTAGGAACTTAGGAGATCTTCTGCTCACTGTTTTGCCAAGTTCAGATCTGAAGGGCACCTTTGTTTTCCTCACCCAGCTGCCCCTGTTGGCACAGACCTGAGCCTACTTTTCAGTGAATTCTAAAGCCAGTGGAAGATGGTGTCAGGAAGGGGCTCTTCCTCCCACCGCTGGTAACTCATGCCAGTCTAAGTGCTGTCTAGTTGCTAATTGCAAAACTTACATTTCAGAAAAAAACCAATACTGTTTCAATATTTATATTTAGTCCTACTTATCTTTTGAGTAACAAAAGAAAGGGTTGAGAAGTTTAGAAAATGGCTTCATCTTTGATACATGCCTGGCAGGTGTTCTGACAGGGAAAGTCCCATCAGCAAGCAGCAGTACTACCTCTCCCAAATGAGGACTCCACAGCAGATGTGTTACCTGACAAAACCAAGGGACCTGGCTGTTCCCTGACACTTTTAAAGTATTATGAAATGTATAGAGAAGAAAAAAAGTGTTGGTCATTTTCATCCTGCAGGACTGTTGCTTTACTAAATGTGGTGGGGTTTTATGCTGTCTCTGTAATTGTCTGGCTAAGGATCAAGATTAGTAACTGAACCTAACTTTGCTTTTGAACTAATACAGCTTCTTTAGGGTCAAGCTGACTCTGTAGGCATGTTTTTTGTCTTGGGCCTTTAGGGACAAGAAGTTTGCAGGAGTGTTAATTAAATCTGTACTTCCAGGCCACCTATGTGCTGGTGGTGTTTGTCTCTCTTAAAGTTTAGAAATTTGTTCTTTGTTGGAGGATTATAAGTTTTCCTGTATATTTTTCTTTAGTTTGCATTTAGTCTAGGTCACCTTATGACAGTAAATTCTATTCTGTATTTGCTGAAACCTTGGAAGAACTGGTTGGTTTTGGAAAGGCAGTACAGTTTCTGTACCACTGCCTTCACAGTGATAAAGATGTAGTAATAACGCTTCACTCTGTGTTTTCCAGGGCTACAACTGGACTTAAAAGGTAATACAAATAGCAGCATAGCAGTAACAGGTGCTTTACAGATGTCTGTGTCTTTATCATCCCCTTCCTCTTTCTTATATGCTACGCTGGAAATAATAAAAGCAGTCCTGGAAAGAGTTGTCTGCATGTTGGATTCAGGGAACCCCCTCAATGTTAAACATGTTGAAATTGGGTTAAATCTGATGAAGGGCATCAGAGGTTCAATAAAGTTCCGCACTGTAAGTGCAAATCAGACAAATCTCTTATAAAGGTACACGTCCCCCAGACAGATGTGTGAAATTAAGCTGTGCACAGTGCATTGGGAACTTGCTTCAAACTCCTAACTCCAAATAAGATATATGCTAAATAAACCATAACTTGAACCAAATATCTAATATTTATCATGCAATGAACCAAAACTGTATTCCAGCCAGTATTGTTAAAGCTCTCTAGAAACATGAATGAACTTAAAATTCAGGTGATCATGGCCCAGATTTTAGTTGAGAAAAATGCCAGAACCTATGACCACTTAAATTTCCATCAGGTAATTTAAGAAACAAACCCATACTGATATTTTAAAAGCAAAATCATTCATTTTATATATGTTTAGTATTTACATAGCCAGCATTTTTCTGTTGTGACCCCCCTAGCACAGGATAGGCATATTGTGATTGGGCCAGTAATGAGTGGAGGAGTTCTACCTCAGCATCTCTCAGCGTGGTTTTCTGGGTGTTGATGGGCATTTTCCCATATCTTTAACCCTATCAGTGGTGCTGTATCACATAAGCACAGTGATGGGGCCCCTTGTGTGTGGAACTCCTTGATATTTCTGTAGTTTGAGACCATGTGGATAAAGCTCACAAAGCAAGGCTACTACTACTGCAGTGATCAGCATCTCATATTCTGGCTTTCTGCTCTTCCTGGCAGTTGGACATGAATGGTTTCTGTGACATGAACTGTCTAATGCCAAAGCAAGTGTTACATTTCACTTCAGAAGTGAGCAGCATGAACTATGAGTCAGGAGATCCCATACAGACACCACTTACAACACAAGTAGTGCTAAGAAAGAGCATAGATCCTCGTGCAGCTGGCATGGCTCTGTGAGTGTGTCTCACATTCAGTGACTTCTGAAAATGAGCATTTGTTACTTTGGACCCCATCTAAAAGGTTTCCTTTGATCTTAGCTGGACATTTGTCGGTGGTTTTCAATAGTCAGTGCAGATGTTTGGGTGAAACAAATCTGTAACAGGGAGTCCATGGTAAATATGTCCTCAGATAAGGTAAAACTACCTGTTCTTATTTTCCAAACCAATCAAACCAGGCACAGATTCCATCAAATCTTCTGCTTGAGCTCTGCTTTATATCCATGAGAATGTATGGAAGCTGAACGCCTCTGTGACTGCTTTCACACAGAGTCTGTATGGACCATTATTTCTGTATATAGGTACGAGATTTGTAAAGGTTTAAACTCCTGGCTAACACAGTAATGCCTGCAGTGCCAATTCAGAGAGAGAGAGTGTGCTGCAAAAGTGGAGAAACAGTGATACCCTGGGGTTGTGGAAAGATGAGATCACTCAGGGATGTGTTGAATGCTAATATTATGTGAACGCTGATGACCACACCTTCCCAGGGGCAGAATCATTTGCTCAGCTAAAGGGAAAAGTTTCTGAATGCAACCTCTAAAGCTGCAAGAATAATTTGTCCAGGGACAGGTTCATTCTTGTTTGGCAGATTTTTTCAGTGCTCAGCTTGAAAAGCAAGAAAACCTAGGAGAATCAGCATTTGGAAAAAAAATGAAAGTACATAAAAAGTATAATGGTCTTGTAGAGATGCAAATAGCAATGGGTTTGTTAGAGCTGCAAGTAGACATGCCAATAAAGAAGATACCTTACAAATGAATATAGGAACAGGAACATTGGTAGGGAAAAAAAAGAGGCGTAGTTTTGTTTTCCATTTTACATGGTTATAATAATAAAAGACAAGCAGAAAATTCAAGGTAGTAGTTTTAAGAACTAAGACTTTGATTAAAGATGGTCTTTACTCTATGGTGAATTTATTCAGTTGGGCTTGAACCCCACATTATATGTACTTTGGGCCAGAAGATGGAACAAGAAGCACTGAAATCTGGGTTGTGAGAGGGAAAGAAAAGAAACCCTATTGCTGCCATGTGTGAAGGGATTGTGGTGCAGGAGCTGAGACACAGTGCCATGATTTCCTAAAGAGCACCTTGATCAAATACAGGCCTGCATTTTAGCTGGTAAAGCATAAATTTAATTATCGGAATACATGGGAAAGCCTAGGAAAGAAACCAGGTTACTGAGATCCATTATATGCAGGGAGAAGGAAGAAGGTATCAAATGTGGGATTGAATTGGCAGTTTGGAGGCATCACTGGGAGAGAGGAACGTTGATGCCAGTGAACTCGGACCAGAGTTGTTCTTTGCCATGGAGAGCTACATGAGCACTCAGGTGATACACGGGACAGGCATTAAGGGATGTGCTGTATCCATAATATGGAACTGCAGGAAGACTGCAGGGAAAGCATGCAAAGCTACCGCTGTGAGCCATTAATATAAAGATTAACAGAAATTGGGGCAGTAGATGTGGGTGCCTAGGTGTAAAGGAGGAAGAATGAAGCCTTTGTTGTCATTGTTGGTCAATGACACCTTTACCAGAAGAGAGATTTTGATGCAGAAATACAGGCAGAACAATCTTTTTGGACATTTAAATAAAAAATCTCACTGATACTAAATTAGACATTTTTAAATTTTGAGAAGAGGTTTTTTATTGGTTTTACTGTATTTGAAATCAGTCTGCAATTGCAGTTACTGAAACCAGTGTAAGATATTTTTCATATAAATACTAGTTCATCAAATTTCCTTCACCTTTCAGGTGAAGTTAAGAGATTCTCTCTGCCTCTTTGACTCCAAATAGTTTAGTTTTTGAAGTAATTTCTGAGGCATAAGCAGTAAGGTTTTCTCCCAAATTAATACATTCTTTCTTTATACCTGTCATTTAATATTTATTTAAAGAGCTATAGGCAGTACTCTTCATGCATTAAATACAATTTATTGACTAGCTTGTAGAAAAAGTACAACTTGTCCCATGAAATGCGTTATTTGCCAGTTTCAATGCTGTCTCATTAAATACTCTGGCTTGTTTCATGGTGGCTCTTTGCTTGCTGAACTTTTGAAAAATAACATGAAACATAACAGGAAGCAAGAGTTTGCCATTTTTTCTTTTTTTCTCCTCTCAGAAGTGGAGTCTGTACTTCTATTGCTCTAGTAAAGCAGTGTTTGTGTAGGATTATTTATAATTTACAAAACGCAAAAGTCTATCCAGCTCATCCAAAAGTGGCCTACGTGACTCAAATAATTACTCAGTTAAATACTGTATTTACAGATAAGAGAAAAATGAGTTGTGATTTTGCAACACCTCATCAAGTGGGCTATGTTATTTAAAAACAAAATGTCTTTCATTTATTCCATGGTTATTTTACTCCGTTCAGTGCAAGAAATGAAAAGGTAATCTTAAGGTTCATGTTTGTCAGAGAGTTCTAGGGCTCATCCTGTGCATTCTGCAGTCTCCAAATTGTTTCCCATTTCCTTTTCTCCAGTAAGTCTTTGAGTGAACATTCTTTGTGGAATTGATTTCCGTTATTCATAGAGATGTGAGGGAATCATCACACTAAAGGTATGATTATAAAGGGTGAAAGAAAAAATTGCTCAGTTCTACTCTCACATTTGTCCAGGTATATATGATTCTGTAATACTAAGAGAAAATTAGAATGCATTCCTGAGACAGAAAATTGCTTCCAATGTGGGATAGTATTCAAAATACATACTGATGGAGTTCCTTATATGTATTGTGCCTGACAAGGTCTGAATAGGAAACAGCTGGCAACCAAACACACGTGTTTAGTACCTTATTGTGCAGCTTACACAGAGTGTAGGAATCCAGCAAGGAAATTGTAAGTTAAACTGAGAGCTATGGGATTTCAAACTCTCCTGTGCTTTCCAGGGCTGTGATTGTAATTGTGTGTATTAGAGAATTCTTCACTTTGATTCAGGCTGATGATGTATGTCACTACCTGATACATGTTTGCAGTAAGAGGAGGCTTAAATTCAGATCAGTGACAAACCAGTTGACCTCTGTATACTTACATGCTTTTTCTCCCAAACGAAAAATTTTACTGTCCCAGTTTTCCAAAAATATCCAGTCAGTTCTTTGTGGTAGCCATTGCCAGGTGAGAGGCACTAAGTGAAGCTAGTATTTGAGTTGTCTCAAAAAGGGAGAGGGAGTTTTAATAACTAGTTGTGGTGGTTTTGCATGGGAAAGCCAGTACATTAGTTTATACCCATTGTAACCTCATGGCTAGAAGTTCCCAGGCAGTTTAGGATGAAATTACAGTATTACATGATGGCTCCTCATGAGCAGAAATGACTGTCATTAGACATGCACACAAAATTTTCTCTAACAACTGTTTCTAGGTATACACCAGCAGTTATCAGGATTTCCAAACCAATTTACCTTGTGTTTGTAAACTGTTTCATCCTGTATATAATTTTAATCTGTCCACATCTTTTATACTAACGCATCTATTAGCACTTGAGGGGAAAGTATAACAGTCATTGTTATGTTAGAAATTAATCATGTGAGTTAACTTCAGCAGTTGTAGTTGGAAGAGTAGAGACAGGCTGTGAGGTGTTGGATTTTTAAGCAGCACTGGTAATTAATAAAGACTCAAAGGAAATTACTGCTTGTGCTAAACATCTGTGATGGTGAGAACAGTGTCCATGCTCAGTTGAAGTGAACATGGCCTGGATGGTTCTCTTTTTAGTGTGGATGACTTGGGGGGACAAACCTTTTAACTGAGAGTCACTGGGAAGCTAACTTTAAGTACTAAGCATCTTATGATTAAAAGTGGTGTCTTAGGGCCGTATATAGATTATGATTTGTCCACCTCATTCATCTCTTCTGTGAGGCTGAAGCCATGTCTCAATACAAAATCACTGCCAAGCTGAAACCATAATCCTTTCAGTTGTTTCATAGAGTTTTCAGGAAAGATGTGGCCTTGCCAGGACAAGCAGGGGCTGCTGCAATGTCCTAGGAGTAAAACAGTGTCTTGGCTTTTCCTGTGTGAAAGAGATTTTGTATAGCAATGGGTGAAAGTGGAAAACTCATTTCAGTGTGTCTCCCACTCAGTGGCCCTGCTGTGAGTGTGGTCAGAAGCATTTACGGTCCCTGAGATGGAGCTGATGGCATCTCACAGTGATGGGCATCACTTCAGTTGTCAGTAGAGCAGCTGTGTTTTAGCAAAGAATTCTGCTGTGTGCCAGTAGACAGGGACAAATAACTGCACATCAGCAGGAGAAATTGTGGTCCTGAGAGAGGGGCAATGTATTTCTTAACCTTGTACAGTGTAGCTGTAGTTACTAAGTGGGTGGGGGTTTGATGCCACCTGCAGCATTTCTTCCAGCCTTCCTGCTGTTTCTCTTTGCACACTGCTCAGCTTCATGGCTGCTCTTCCACTGCTCTGTGCCTTTCACTTGCCCATCAACATCTGACCAGATTCCTTTTGGCTTTAGAAAGGCATAAAAATGCCAGTTACTCATGACCAGTTCTCCAAATAGGAGGTGTGCCTACACTTAGAGGCGTTGAAGCAGTTTGACTTCAGAACTGTTGTCTGCAGTAAGCTCTTGGCTGTGGCAGGAAACTTTGGACATGGAGAGCGCTGTGTGATGCACAGCAAACTTCAGTAGAATAGGTTCTTTGTAAGCTGGTCTCTTGCACTCTGGTTTAAATTGTCTCCCTTATTCTCAGCAGAGGTTGGGAGATGGTGCTGCAGTTTCCTGTGAAATTTAGATCAGAGGGGCTGTCCATGAAGATGCTTGAGCAATTTAGGATCTCAGAAACTTTCTCTATATTGGAATGGCACGTGTGTGTTGTAGGAAGAATCCTGGTGGTTGAAATTCTATGTCTTTATGAAAATAGAAGGGCTTCTATTAAATTGGGTTTGTTCTTGGTTTGTTTGAACTATTCTTTAAAAAAAACCTAAATCCCACCATTTTTTATCAATCAGATGCTTTTATTTCTTGTTTTCCTTTCCCATTTGGAAGTTTCACAGACAGCACAGTTTCAGTGCTTACAAATTGAAATGTTTGATGTTATTTATGAAATATTTTTTTTTTTCTTCAAGTCTGTTAACAATCAAGCTTTGGAAAGGCATTCTTGTCAAATAGCAGTGTTAAAAATTTTGCTTAAATGGATAGACAGAGAATACTGTCTTATGTAGTTTCTTTCCAGATCTTCCTGTAGCAAATTTTTATGATGGGAATGTAAACACACCTACAGTACAGCAGAGGAGGACTTCTGATAATATAATATGTTTAAATAGTATTACATTTTTCTAAGTAGTAGTAATATATACATTTTTCTGCATTTTTCTTTAAATGCAGTATATACATTTTTCTAAGTATAACTTTGTCTGAAGTTGACTTCTCACTGATGTAAGTGGAATTTAATAAAATTTTTGTTTTAAAAAAAGCCTCTGGTAAAACAGAGTGTATATAGCAGCATATACTACTATATCTCATTTAAATTCTGTAGTAACTCTTTCAGTCATGTCATAAAACTCCTTTATGTTATGTATCAATCATGCACTATTTTTTTTCTTTCAAGTGGAAAGGCAGTCCAAACTTTTAAACTCAAACCATAGCCATTGATCACAATGCAGCCAGTGTCCCCAGTGTATTTTCAAATAAGGTTATAAATAGGAGAAAAGGAAGATAAGGTAGAAAGCTAGAATTAAGTTCATGTCAGTCTTTTGCAGGTTTGCAGCATCAAAATTTATTAACCTTTACCTGTTTATAAATAATTGCATTACTGTGACTGTAATTTAAAATGGACTTCAAGACAATTCACTCTCAGATACGGTTTCCTTCAAGTTAGGAGAGCAGATACCACAGTAAATGTCCCAAAAAGTAGTCCTTCTAATTTCCCCAGTATTTAAGGGTGATACAGGTAGGAGAAGTAATTATTTTAATTATTCGTTTATGCAACAGTGATTTTATAAATTTAAACTGGAAAAAAGGCAACTCAGAACCTACTGATAGTGTCAGACATTTGGAAAAGCTTTGTGTGTTTAATAAGGTCAGCTGTCTCTGGCTTTATACTGCATTGCCCATGGTATGGTCAGTTTGTCCTTTGTGGCAGCAGCTCTTATCCTGGTCAGATGTGCTGCAGGAGCTTGTGGAATTTCGTGCTTCTGCTGCTAATTTCCATTATGTTGTACTGCCTCTAAATACTTCAGTGTACTGAGCAAGGGTTTCAATTACAATCTTCATACCATGATATCCAGATGCTGAGAATTTATTTCTGTTCATGTGGAAGAAGCAGTCTTGGAAAACGCTTATCAGGTGGTCTCTATTACAAAATTATACAGCACCTACCAGCAGAAATAAGAATGCAGTCTCAAGAGCATGCAGGTATTAGCCTTGCTAAAAGAAGGTTGAGTCTGTTACTTTCCATCTCAGGCAATATCCCTCTGTGGAAAAGGGCTGTAGAAATTAATTTGGATTAAATAAATGCATGATTTTATATAGGAATAATTCCAAAAGCATGTACATTTTGCTGCTATGCATTTTAGTTTTGAGAGATTTCATTATTCATCTGTAATTCTGTATCAGGAACACCACATTCTCATTGGTGGTTAACATCATATATAATGGAATATTTTCCTCAGAGTTGCAGTGTGTATTTTAGTCCTTAGTATATACATGTTAGACTCAGTTAATATTTAGTGTTTTGGAAGCATTAGGAAATGGTTTATTTGTCTTACTTTTTTTTTCCAATTGGATTCATAGTGCAGTAGTATCTTTAAAATGCCTCAGCTAAGCAGAATTGACCGCGGTCTGAAAGGCTCATGAGTGAATACTGAATTTTGACAAGTGAGGATGAAAAGCAACTGACTGGTTTATCTTTATGCAAACATCTATCCATACATGCACACACTCTCCTTTGTGGCTGGGGCTGAATGTCCTGGCAAATGCAGAGCAGCAGAGCTTTGCACAGTGCAGGTGAGCAGGCTCTGCTTGAGAGTTGAGAGTATTTTTTGATGCAGCCTCTGTGCTGGTTCAATGACAAAGCCTGGGCTGGTACCTTCTGCATACACTCAACTTGTGGATATGGGCCACTGAGTAAATAATAAAAACACAGTTTGGAGGGAGGAAATGATGGCTGGAAACAATCAGTATGCATTTACCAAGGTTTTACTTGTTGCCTTCCAGGATAAAACAGCTGGATGAAGCTGTGGATGAGGGAGAGCAGTAGACGTCATTTATCTTAACTTCACCAAGTTTTTTTGGACAAGGGCTACAAATTTTCTTGTGTCCAATTTAGAATTTGGGTGGATGGACAAATAAATGCATAATTAGTGGTTGGCTGGTCTGGCTTAGAGGGTAGTGATTAATGGCTCATATTCTAGCTGAGGCCCGTGGCAGGAGGAACACCACGGGATTTTTTTTTTTGTCCTGTGTGACACTTTCAGCCGTGCTCTGGAGGAGGTGATAGAGGCGTGCTCATAAAGTTTGTAGATGACACTAAATTAGAGAGATCAACAGATAGACCTGAAGACAAGGCTGCTGCTCAGAGGGACCTAGACAGGATGGAGGGGTGGGCCAGCAGGAACCCTACAAAATTCTGCAGGAATAAACACAACACCATGTGCTTGAGAGGGAAGAATCCTCCTACAGTGGTAGAGGCTGGGGAGCAGCTGTGCAGGGACAGCCCCGGGGTGTTGGCAGAGAGCTGAGCAAGAGCCAGCCCTGTGCCATGGCAGTGACGATGGCCAGCAGCATCCTGGGCTACTGTGACACAGGCTGCACTGACAGGAGCAGTCAGGAGGCTGAGGCAAGAGATTATTCCTCTTACATACAGTTCTTCAAACCTCATCTAGAAAGCACCAGGCAGTTTAGGGCCTTCAGTATGAGAAAGGCATTGATATGCCCAGCAAAGGGCCACCACAACAGCCAGGGGGCTACAGCTTCTTTAGGAGGGGAGGCTGAGGGCGCTGGTTCTGTTAACCCCAGACAAAAGAAAGCTTTGGAAGAAAGGGGGATTTAATAACAGCCTTCCAGTTTCCCAAGGAGGTTATTGAGATGATGGAGTCGCGGCAGTGAAAAATATGAGAATACAGAGACAATGATCATAAATTGAAACAAGAGGTTCAGACTGGATGTAAGGAATAAATCTTTTATGAGTTCAGCCAAGCAAGCAACAGAATAGGTTGCCCAGAGTGGTTGTGGAATCCCACCATTCAAGGATTTCAAGATCCACCCAGATGAAGCCGTGGGCAGCCTCATCTAAACTAATAGCTGTCCTTGCATTAAGCAGGAGGTGGGAGTTGAGACCTCCTGAGGTCCCTTCCAAACTCAGTTATACTTTGATTCTGTAATAACTGGTTGAAATGTGCACAGCTCCACACAACTGGAAAGGAATTCTACTTTATCATTCTTTCTCTGTGCTGGGCAGATGTTGCCTGAAACTTCCTGAGTTGTTGAACTCATGAACATACATGAACTACCAAGAATGCTGTAACAAAGAGGTTCATGTGGCAGAGGGTTTAAACCTGGAGCCTGTTTCTACACCACAGGGCATGTTCAACACAAATCTGTGCCTTGGGCAAAGCTTCAGCAACTTTCCCACAGGTGAGAAAAATGGATCCCATCCTAGGGTGAGACCAAAGAGCATCCTTCCCTTTCTCTCTTCCTCCCTCCCTGAATTGCTCTCCTGATTTGTATATTTTAACTTGTGCTTCTTTTTCAAAATCTGCATATTTTAGTAATTTTAAGTATTTCTAAATTTAGAAATTCATATATATATTTTAATCTATTTAATGGAAAAATGTAGTAAAAAGTGCCCCTTTTCCAAAGTAGAATGGAAAATACCAGCATGATTTCTATGTGAGATTGCTGTGATGATTCTAAAATTTAGTAATGTGTATAGAATTTTGATTTAGGTCAGACGTGCTTTCCTTAATTTCAGGTGTATTTTCTTCTCTGTCTTTAAAAGGAAAGGAGAACACCTCTTCTGGAATTCAGCTCCCATCTCTTTATCTGTTCAAGTGCATTGTTAAGTGGCTTTCTGTAACTAAAAGCTGACAGTGTGTTATTTAACTCACAGTTTAGCTTTTTACAAGAAAAAATGCCCTTCATATATTTCTGGTTTAATATGCCACTTTACAAGGTCTGTTTGCCTGATTCAGTGCTTACTGAAACATGGAATTTGGGTTTTTTTCCCATTGCCTTCAGTAAACACAATCTCAGCAATGCAGAATTAGGCACCTTCAATTTTCCTTATCTGGGAAGCAACACAAAATTGTTTTTGGACATAAATCAGGATATCCTTGATCTTTTCTGTCCAAGAAAATGAAAGCAGCAGAAAGCAACCTGATCAGGTTACCTGGGCCAGTGCTGTGAAATTCTTAGCAGGGTTGTAGTAGAGGATAGGAGTGAACCATGTCCAGGTGATTCATCACAGACTCATCGCAAGCTCTAGGAGGGTTGTCCGAGAAAGCATCTGATTGACTCTTTGGTAACACAAACAGACTGCTAAGCCCATTTCACCTTTCTCCACGTGTGTGTGATTAAGAAAAAGCAGTGATCCCACCACAGTGTCAATGTCATGTTTCCATCTCTGTGAGTCAGTCATTTAGAGGAGAATGGGAAGCGTAAAGAAGCCTGGCAGCCCAGATTTCCATCTAAGAGGTGATGGAGGACACAGCTTCCATGGGGCTGCATCAGCCCCTGAGATGGAGACATTTGCTTTAACTGTGGCATCATCCCTGTGCAAAGGTTGACACTCAAAATGTTCCCCTCCTGTATCCATGTAAGGCAGCGGCTTGCCAAGCAGAACACTGAAATTGCCTTTGATACATCTGGCTGCCCAGCTGACTCACTTCTGATCTGAGCAGCAGATTGAATCAAGGCATCTCTGAAATGGGTGGGTCACCCTTGCGCAAAACTCAAATCCTTCACATGACCAACTGCACTGGAGAGATTTATAGGAGTGCTATAATTTTTAGATTTTATTTCCACCATTCTATATGAAAAATGTTTCCATGAAATCAGGGCAACAGAATAAAATGCCTACAATTACGAATTTTGAAAACAATAATTTGAATTTACAGTTCACCTTCTGAGATTTTCATTATTAAAAGCACACAGAGCTCTAATTTGCAAGATCCACCCAGCAATTTTATATTCTGCGGGCAGACCAGCTGTAAAACTGGTCCAAGAGTCCCCTTCAGTGTATCCCTACACAGCAATGCCCTGTACTAGTTCTGAGATGAAAAATGACATGTACTGTGACGTCATAGGCAAAGGCTGGCTCAGGGACTGGGGTATCTCAGAAGCCCAAAAGGCTCCTGCTGAAGTCAGTTGGAACGCTGGACCTTTGGCCTTTTTTACTTGGATAAAAATGCTTTCTTAGTAGTTTTATGAAGTTAGGAATTTGTGCTCTTAATCCTGTTCCCTTGGACTTTAGAGACAGGATGTGTTGTAGTTGCAAAACTCAGCAGGTGAAGTCATGAAGCTGAATCTCTAGAGAAGTAGAACTTCTGCAGTTTGATTTAGTTTCTTGCAAGAAAAATATGCTCACAAGGAGTCTTGGGCTAAGGTTCAGAAAGAAATTGCAACATATACCTTTTGCAAAAAGCTGTTCTGCAGAAGGAGAGGATAAGTGTACTCCCTCCTTTTTAATGCTTCCCTTGGGAAGCAAAATGGGGAGAGAATCCTGTGTAAACCTTTCCATTAGACCTACTGATTGCAAAGCACAGCTTTAGCTGAAAATTTCAATTTGGATCAGTTTTCTCTATATTTTATAGTTTTTTAAACATTTGTGATAATTTATTCTGCTGTAATTTGCATCTGCTTTCAGATAGGAAGAACTTAGTATGGCATCTGGAGGTCCGTTTGAAAAAGGAATGTCCTTAGCAGGGTAATTACTGGTGCAGAGTGTGGGACTAATTCATCTTCCTTCATTGTAAGTCCCAGTGTTAACAGTGAGCTGATGAGTTCAGAGCTACTCAGGCAGGTTTGGGCTCCACTGGTAATTGCAGTGCAATATGTGTGTAAGACCATCTTATTTTGCATTAATTTCCAAGTTTTTCTCATAGGAGTTCCAGGGAGTTCCAATGTGGAACTTTTGTGCAGGGCGAAACGGGAGCTCTGGTAACTGATCTCTTCCAGGGTTAGTTTGCTCTCTCACTGCTTATGTTGGCACTGCTTGGTTTTAAGGCTTCCAATTACAAATTTTGTCTTTTTGCCTGACAAAGTGAAGTTCATTTTGAGGTTAATTGAAGCTGTATTACAATGGCAGATATTTCACCTGTTGTTACATTAAACTGTGTTCCAGCTTGTGTTTGGTCTGCACCATACCCCTCTTATATTAATTGAGCCGTATTACACTCTAGTGAAAGAGAGTTTTAATGCAAAGAAATGAGTACAGTGAAGGTTGTTTAATATGGTAAAAACTCCAGGATGTCTTCTAATGTTACAGAAGACTCAGAAACGTTGTGTTTGGGAGGAGTCTAATCTTATATAATTGTACTTTCTTGAAAAAAAATACTTGAATCATGCTCTCCTCTCTTTCAAACAGCCACCTTTTGTCAGTACAAAAGTCAACACAGTTAAGGCCTGTTTTGGTAATGTCTGACTTTATTTCTCAAAACATTAAAGTTTATATCTCAGTCTTGCAGAAGGGGGTGGGGTTTTCTTTGTCTCAGCGGTAAAATACTTCAGTAAATAAGAACAGTGGGGTCTGAAGAAATTTTCTTGCAAATTTGGATATAAATATTTTCCTTTATTTTTCAAGTTGGAAAAAAAATTACTAAGTAGCTGGATTTTTTCTTCATCCCAGTCGTAAGCTTACTATTTCATTTTGGGCATGTGACTTTCTTAGATTTTATGTTTGAGAGTTTTCTGAAGACTTTCAAGATTTTAAGAGGTATTTTTATACCATTTTGCTTTCCAAAATGTTGTAATTTTTGTCTTTAAACTTCGGTAGCTCTGCCTGGCCCCTCCTTGTCACCCTCCTGATACGCTTTTTAATACTTCAGTCTTTGGTAAATTTGTCGGCGAGGAGAGCAGGGGGCCTGTCCTGTGGCATTGGAAATGCTGACAAGTCTGTCAACACTGGATGTGCAATTGTCCCTCGGAGCTTACATCCAAGTTTGTTGTACCGAGCAGAGAATAGAATGTGGGAGAAGTTATTCTGAGTGTGTGTGCATGTGATTGCAGTTTCCAAGGAGACCACCTTCTTTGTCTGAACATGTCCAAAATGATTGCCTAATTGATCTCATCATGTGGGACACTCTGTCTGTCTTTCTGTCTGCTTCTCTCATGCGTTCTCTCCTCCACATTGTTAATCAGAAAGTAAAAAATGAAAAGTTGTGTTCTCGTAAAGAGCCAAACAAAGCCATTAGCCTGTCCAAACAAGAAGCTGGGGCTGTCCCTTAGTCAGAACCCATGGCCAGTGTGTCACCGGTGTGGATGTGAGACATGTTGTTGCTACTATTTCTCTCCAGTCTGTGCTCTAACTCGTGCATAGATGATGCTGAGCTCGTCTTTGAAAGAGACAGCTGTTAATGCTCCTACTGAATTTCCACTAATTATAAAATGAAAGGACTGGCTCTCTTTTTCTTCCCAAAGCTCAATAGTCTAGTTTCACTGATTAAAGAACCAACAACAAAAAAATCCCACAACACACAAAAAGCTCAGAGAAGGAGGAGACGTCAGCCAGTGCCAGTGCTGAAAAGCATGCTGATGTGCTTTTTTTGTTGCTTGTGGTTTTGTTAGTACTGATGATGTGCTAATGAAGGCCAAAGCTCTTTCAAATTTAGTCCCTTGACACTGGAACTGGAAATGAAGAGCTCAAGTTTAAAAACATTCCTGCTAAAGGGAGGAGAAGATTGCACAGGGCAGTAAGAATGAGGTGCTGCAGCAGAACTGGAGGTCACTGCATACTGCAGTTCCTATCACTCAGGACTTCAGCCAATCCCCACTTTCTTGCTAAGCAAAGACTCCAATTAAGCTCAAGAGAAATTTAACCTGAACTATGGAAACACAGTGTTATGGAGACAGAAATTACATCACAGTTCAGTATGTAAAAAAGCTTATTAGAGTATTGAATAAATATAGGAACTACCAGAAGAAGTATTTTTTTTAAATCCCCTCTCTGGTTTTATTTATTTATTTATAATTTTTATTACAGTCCTCTTCCATAGAAATGCAGTGCTTAAAGAGGAACATCAGTTGCATAGCATGGTTTTGTTTTGTTTATTTGTACCAAGTGTCTGTAATCTGTGTGAAAGCGGAGAGAGGGCATAGTCTATGTCAGTTTATCTACAGTGTGTCACACGGGGGGTAAATACCAGCTGGCACATGAGAAAGGTCCAGGCACATGCAAGCCAGTGGAATTACGTGTGGACAGCTTGAGGAGAAGAGTCTGAGAAAGTACATGGAGTTTGCAGGAGCCACAGCTCCCAACTTCCCTGATGGCATTTACTGGAGAGAATATGATTAATCTGTCTCTTTGTGCAAAAGTCTCCATGACTGTTAGAAGCCAGTCCCTCTCTTCCTTTCCTACAAACTGGAAAGAAGGGAATAGTTTCAGAGGCTTTGATCTTGCCAGTTACTGCTGCCTCCCTTTTTTCCTGCGAGCAGAGCTGGTGAGCTGCTGGGTTCAATCCAACGCAGAGTCTTTGCAATTGGACATGACCTGAGCATGGAGGGGTTTCAGGCTGGTCCTTTACTGCATTCACACGTCTTTGTGACAAGGAATATTTTCTCCGTGTTTCATAAAGATCGAAATTTAGGCAACAAGCAGCTTGAGAACGACTTAAATCACTGAGAAGTCCAGGGCTGATCAGAGATAATGTTATAGACTGAGACCATAAGGTGGGACAGAGCAGGTTGGTGCAAACTGGGGTGAAGCAACAGTCATTGTCAGCACCTGGGGGTTAATTTAGTGGCCTGTTTAGGGAATGCTGTGCTGATAAAAAACGTACAATACTGTGGTTGTGAATCCTAAATGTCCATCACAAGCACTCTGGTCCTCCCTGTACAACTCTGGGGAAATTCCTGAGCTGTATTTAATTAAAGCATGATAAATGGTATATTTGAACAAAAAAATATCTTTCCCCCTTCTGTTGCTCCCTTCTGGCCAAAGCCTGAGGCCATTTCATTTCTCTTCTGTTCTGGAAAAGTGATATGAAGAGGAGCTCATGACCTTTTAATTTGAATGTCTCATGTTTCAGCTAAGAGAAATCAAATTCGTAGATACACTGGATTTTTTTTTAATAATAACTGTTTGAATCTACTTTCATTCCTTGCAAACAGGGTACTGTTGAACAGGATTCATCTTTGACAGGCTAGCTGTGAGGCAGCACTTTACAAAGTTTTCCAGAGAGACCTGTTCCCTCTGGGAATCTGACAACAGGCAGCACAAAAGCAATAAGAAGCATGCTTGCTGAGCAGCAGAGGTGCTGCTCCCACCTCAGAGCAAAGCAAAGCAGTAGCTCTCACCTCCAGTGTCTGCACCTGCACCTACCTGGCCTGAGTGACCAAGGCTCCCAAGCGATGTGTGCCTTTATTTGCAATATGGCATGTTTGGAGTACTGCACAAACAGAACTCCTTCTATTTAACATTAGGGTTGTGAAATAAACATAAATAGACTTTTCTGGCCCACTTGACATCTTTCTGAGCAAACAGTTGAGATGTGACAATCAGCTTTAGCATACACTTGAAAAAATCTCTATATACCCTGTAGGAGTTTCAACTGCTTTTGAAACATGTGTCAGGTATTAGACCACCAAGTCAGAAGTGACAGCAGTGCATGGCACTACTGCCCTTTCACTTGTGCACTGAAACACTGAGCTCTCCAGACATACCTACCTGCTTGCTGCCCTTATGTAATAGCTGCCAGAAGAGACAGGCTTAAACATTTCCTCCCTCCTGTTCCCTCACCTCCCAATCACTATCTTCCCTTTTCTTAGCTCCTCCCACAGCGTATTATCAAAAGATGTTGGACAAAATAGTGCTCTCAAAGGGTGCTCCTGACTCACAGAAACTGTATTCATTATTATTTTATTATTTATTATTCAGCCAGAGTCCCAAATACAAACTTTTTATTTGGTGTTTCTATACTTGCCACCTTTAAATTCTTTAGTACAATATTTTGTGCCAAACTTGGGCAGATCCAGCCCAGCAGAGCCTTTCTTGTGGGAGTGCTTATTAAACTGAAGTTAATGAACAGTAACCATGTAAGAGCTTTCACCTAAAGCAAATTATTTTTTATTGCCATTTTTAAAGTATATTCTATACTACTTCAACAAAATATGTTTTTAGTAATCTTTTTAAGCTAAAGAATAGATTAGAAGAGGCCCTTTTTTCAAACTTTATATATAGCTATTGTACATGTTTTGTCTTTGGCACATACCCTTTCCAGAGCATGACTTTTGTTTTGATTATAATCAAGAAGACTCAACATATTTTTTCCAGTATTAGGAAATATTTTTTAATTTGGTTGGGACTGGAGAACAATACTTGTCACAGTATCAGGCAAGTCAGGAAATCCCAGCATTGGCTTTTCACAAGGTCTGATATCTCCCATAAGTAAAGCAAGCTGAGTGGAAGTAAAGCATGTTACACACACGAGGCAGGAAGGCACAGATGGGATTGTTGTGCTTCCTCACTGGAAGCAAGAAAGGTGATGAGGAGGTAGATTCGAATTAGGTAACTCTGTATTTTTTATATTTAAACATTCAATTTCACCTGAAATCTTTTGTGATTCTTTCTGTAACTGATTTCATTTGTCCTTTCTGGCTCTTTTATTTTCTTCCATGACAGAGAGCTCTGTTCTGTTTCAGTACGTGGTTCTAAGGGTATGTGGAGTAGAGAGAGCACAGCAAGTATGTTTTAATACTCAGTTTGACTATTTTGTCAACTCTTCCTCTCTTGCCCACTATTTTGAGTAGAACATAGCCGTTTTCTTGCATTTCAGTGTCAAAGGACTGCATTTTCTGACTGGGACAATATCCCAGATATGTCTTCAGACCTTTTAGGCCCCTCTTAAGACTGTTTCCCACTGTTCTGAGAGCCTAAGTGCTAGGGACAGGCTGTTGTGATAGCCACACTGCTCCATGGACAGGAATCAGTACATTAGGGCAGCTTTTTCTCACTCTCTATTTTAGTATGTAAATATTTCCAATCTCACAGTGGAGTCAAAGGGTGTATCTATTGAAAAATCAAAATAATACAAAATTTTGATCAGCCTCACAGAGTGTTCGGAGCCAGAGATGTGTTTTCAGAAACCCACTTACAGAGAGTATTGGCACAGTAAGATCTCTCCACTAACAGAAAACTACCATCCCTGATGGTTCTGATAATTAATTTAATTATATCACCTGTGGCACCACTTGTTAGATTGCCTTTGAAAACAAGGTGTCAGAATAATAGTACTTCATGGATACTTAGGAAGTTATAATTAAAATTTTATCCTTAAAACTATCACTTCCATTTCCCTTATGTTTTTCTAATTTAAACATTTCTAAGTAAAAATCAGAAGCAAAACCATTCTTCTTGTTACGTGTATTCTGCTTTTGCTACTCCCACAATTGAACAGCTTAACGTGCAGAAGCAGAACTTTCCATCTTAGTCCAAAAGGGACTTTAGAGCTATTTCTGTACTTGACATACTGATAAGGAGGCATTATTTTATTGTGCTAGGTACTGCATAAACAGAAAAAATTATGATCACAGCTTTAAAATTTTTCCATCTTTTTTTCCCTTCGGTCTGAGTTTTGTGATTGATAGAGGTGCTTATGGCAAATTCCCATAGTATTCCCTAGTGGTCATGATTTTGCCTGAATCTTCCTCTTACGTGTATGGAAGAAGAAACTCATGAGGTTTGGCTGGCTAGCTCACTCAGTTCTGTGTGGAAGTAGATAGTGTGGGCATGGAGATGGTAGGAGTTAATTAAAAAATATAATATGGTGATGTCTGCTAAGGCCCTTGGAGGATAACACTCACTGAATATTATCAGGCTTTGTCCCCAAGGCAAGGTTACACTGGCAGGAGGAGAGAACATGTATTTCTTGAGCCATAGTAAGAGGATCATCCCATTTTTTCAGCAGTTCATACTGATGTGTGGGCATGTAGTGTCCTCATGTATATGTGTGCACACCAATAGGAATAAATAAACTATAATTGGCCATGGACTGTGTAGCTGGTTCATCCATACATAATCTCTGAAAGAACTCTCATAATCTCTTCTTGTACCTTAAAGCTACTCTTAACACACACACACACATCTATGTCTCTGCAAGGGACCTGTTTCATTTTGTTCCCCCTTTGTGGATGTGGAATTTTTCCCCCAAACTAGTTTGGCCCAATGCCCAGGAGTCCACAACAGTCAACAACGCAGTGGCATGTTGTAAGTTCTGCATGAAACAAGTCTCCTGCTGAAGAGGAGAAAGTACCAGGTTTTGGGGCACATGGCATTTGTTACCAGTTACAGTCCAGAGAACGGTATTCAAATCATGAGTTTTGCACATTAAAAAAAGCATAGCTTTTTTATGTGCAAAATTATAGTTAGGTTATAGTTAGTAATTTTTTACTATATTTTTTCTGTTTTCCTTTCACTTCTGAGGTTTTAGAGAAGGACTTAACACAGTGTAAAACAGGAAAAATATCAAAGCTCATGGTATTTCCAATGTATATGCAGAAGATACAATGTCAGGTGTGGTGTTGCTGTTGTGTTGGCATTCGGTTCTGATGATCTGTATTGCTCTGGGCTTCACAGTTTCGAGGTCTCATGGTGAGCAGGGTATAGATAAAGCTGTTCTACCACAGCATCTCCATTCTGTGTGACTTCTGCAGGATATTTAGTGTGCAGATGGAACTTGGTGTACAAATTACCTCTCTTCTATTCTTAAGTACAAAGAGCAATGAGAAAGATTTATAAATACATGGGACTATAAATACGCATAACATTTTTCACGAAGGCAGTTTTTTTAGCCATTTAATTGAAAGTAAAGGGATAAAAATGAACAACTGATAAATGGATGACAATGCAGTGCAGAGAGTGATTGTTTTCCTAAATGCCTTAACTAAGAAGTCAGTTGTATGTGGAGTTTTATACTAAAGCAGCAGGAATGAGAAAGCTTCTCTTGTGTCTGTCTTGTAGCAGCTTTTCTTGTGCTGTACAGCAGAGGATTTTGGCCTGTGGAACCTTTAAATGCACAGGAAGCTATCCCAAAGTTCAGACAGTAAAATAATCTGAAGTCTCTCGTCCTTGAAATTCTAGTCACATGGCACAAGGACAGCAGGAAGATGATCTGTAGGAACAGAACTGCCCCTGGAGAAGTAACAATCTTGTCATTTCATTTAGCAAACTTTCATCAAACTAATGTTTCATTAATGATAATGTAAAACAGTGTTTCCCCTCTTACTCAGATGTCTGCATTTTCAAACTGGGGGGAAAACCCAGAAAGTGTACATGAGGCAAAGGAACACTTAGGTAAGGATATTAAAGAAGTGGCTGCTCAACTCCAGTATCAGAATACAAATATTGGGATGTAAACACTAGTCTGCATATACTGTGCTAAATTAATTCTTATACTTTTTGGTTTGTATCTGAATTATTTTCCAAAAGGCATAAATATTCAGAGAAACAAATATGAAAAACTTGTCTTTTCTCATAAGACTACATCTTTGTTTTCCCAAGACCCCATGAATATTTGCCTACATTTTCTTATGCTTTCTTATTGATCTGAACAGAAATTCCATGTAAGTACTGAATGGTTTTGGCATTTGATGGTGTCTTTTACAAAGCATTTTAAATATTACAAGTGTTCAAGTTGTGAGATTTCTTCTCCAAATCAAACCAAATTTCATGAAGTTGCAAGGACAGTCTGGTAAATCCCTCAATGCCCTTAAGTATAGTGCCAGTCTTTGTTGTGGCTGCTTATAAAAACTGTAACAGAAGCCGAAGATTAATACAGGTCCTTTACAGGTCCTCCTGCTTTTTGACTTCTGAAAAAAGTACTGCAGTTCCATAGTATGAGAGTAATAAATGCAAAGAAATACATGGCTAAGGCAGCTGCTGTTGTAGTTAACTCTGTATTCCCCTCTGCATCAGGCAAGGCAGAAGTTGTCCTCGGAGGATTTTACAAAACTGGTAAATAATTTCTGCCACTACAAACACAGTTTGTGTAGCACATTGGTCTGTGTCTTTCATTGTGATGTATCATGTTCTGTAAATAAATCAGGATGCCTGCTCATCTGACAGTAACAGCTGGGCTCTTGACACTCCAGCTCACCAAGGGCTCACTTCCGCAGTTTTTTCCCACCAGAGTGTTTAGTCCCATGTGATTTGCCCTCACCTACATTACAGCTTTCTGAAATTTTATGGTGTTTGTATGCTAAGGCCAAAAAAAACAAGAGCTCAGTATCTAGTATTCAAAACTGGAGCTGGAGTGTGAGTTGCAAACAGATGACACCCAGAAGCTCAGTGTTTTAGGACTTTGGCCACTCTGTGTCTGTGAGAGCTGGGTGCTTTGCAAAGCAGGCCCTGACTAAGAAGGATGATCTCCTTCAATAAATGTGACCCTAAAGGGCTTGGCAATGTCCATTCCACTTAAGAGTGTAGAGCTCCAAATTCTTGAGTTGTCTGTTCTTGTGTTGGGAAACAGCCCCTCCTACCCAAGGGAGCATGGCCTGACAAAAAGTGCATTGAGATAATAAAGTGCATTCCATGTTTCAAAAAGGGCAGATAGAAATATTTCTAGCATAAATTAATGCTGTGTTTTGCTGTAAGAAATTATGATGTAGAAGGATGTTAGATATTTACTTCCTTTGTGTTGTTTATTTTCATCTTGAAGTTTGGACCAAAGAACAAAGCTCAAAAGTAGCATATTTTATTTATATTTATATTTATATATATGTGTGTGGGTGGGTGTGGGTGTGTGTATAATATAGGGCTATCACAATGCCTTCAGATTGAACCTGTAATTCACAAATAGAATGCAATGAAATTCTATTTAACCTGTGACACACATATTGTCATTTTCTCATAGGAGGTAAAGTTACCCACCTTTCTTTCCCTCAGATCAGTACCATGAGCATTCTAACACAAGGACCTGCCACAGATGAAGGAAGGATAGAATATTGTTTTGATTTATTCTAAACACTCCTTCAGAATGAACAAGATTTTTTTTTTTTCTGTGTTCTTTCACTATTAAGCTGTTGTTATCTGGGTGCCTGATACCTGGTCTGGATAAGTGAGATTTCCAGCACACCCGATATCCAGATTCAATCAGTTCAGATACAGAAATTCAAAGTCTTCTTCAAAGCCTGTTACAATGCTCCTGAAGCATGACTATGAATTGTCTCATACATGTATATGTACATGTATACAATTTATGTATTTGTGCTAGAATTGAAACCACAAGAAAACATAAATGTAGTAGCATGAAATCACCCTGTAAAAAGCAGAATGGAGAAATGAACTAAGATAATCAGGACACAGAGAGAACGCAAGGCTCTGTTGCTATTGTGGTACGCAAAAAATAAGCAAGGACAGGATGAATAAAATTTCCACAACAGAAAGTTGTTGAAGGAAATGTGTTCATGTCAATGTAGAATGATTTTTGAGACTTCTGTAGTTTTAGAGGGTAGTAGAGTATTGAATGTATTTAATGTCTGATCATCCCTGTAGCTAATGTCTTTTTTAAATGGTCTTAGTGGAGTATACAGAAATGTTAAGTTAAAAGGCACATAGAAGTCAGCAGTTGAAACCATCCGGAAGATTGTCTACAGCGAAGGCATACCAATATTTTAGTTTCCTCAAAAAAAAACAGCTATGTAGGTAGACTCATTTTGGGACTAAATAAAAGTATGAAGTATGTCTAGAAGTCTGAATATAAAACAATCAAGAAGGTTATGTGGAGTATGTTTGTATTTTTTGTGCTCTTCCCAACATTGGCAGTAAATAAATAAATTGATTCTTGGAATAAGGAGGGACATAACTCCTGTGTTTATTTGGGGATTTAAGTTGGGTCAGTATGTGAATTCTTTTCCTTTTCTCCTGATTGCAGTTGTTTCTAGTGTGATATGCCACAATCTCAGAAAAAGTAATTTAAATTTATTCTATATTGTCATCTGTGAGTGAACAGCCTGGAAGTGAAAATGCTTCTCTTAAAAGTGAGGCTGATTTACAGAAAATTTTATTAATAGCCACCTCTGCCAGAGCAATGAGGCATACGAAATGCATCCCCCCCCCCACTATTGGGGTGTCCTGTGCACATGGTGACAGAGCCTGAGCTCGGGTACATGAACGATGGAGATGATTTAGCACAGCCCAGGGCAGGCGTGGGAACTGCCCCCACCTCACAGGCAGGCTCACACTGCCCCTTGCAGAACAATTGGGGGGATTGTGTTGCTTGGCTGTTCAGTGCAGCATTTGGAGACTTCCTAATCATCCATTCCAAATGGTTTGGCCAGGCAACCCTTTTGTACAACTCAGCATATAACCTTGTGTGCTTCCCACTTTGTTCTGTGACAGTGCCACTGCTTACACGGGGTTTGACCATGTTTCTAAAAATAAGAGTCTTTTACCTCAGTCATGAACTTACTTTTTGGGAATTTTGGAGAAAGCATCGGAACAGAAGAAAAGTCTTTAATTAATTGACTGAATAATCCAAAAGACTTGTCTCCCTTGTCACACATAAGTGAGTCTCATAATAATTGTGCAAATCTCTTAACATTTATTTCAAGTTCCTAAAGCTCTGATATATAATTCATTATTTACAGCAGAGACTATAAATTAAAGAGGCTGGATCCTACTTTCATTGAAGCCAACAGCAAAACTTGAACCAATGCCCCTGTAATAGAACAACACACTATTCCTCAAGACCCATTAGCTTTCTCAGTATAAACCATTTTAGTATCTGCTCTCCCACTGTCGTGTGATTCAAGTAGGAACTGGTGGCACCAGTGTAGTATGAATAGGTAAACACAGTTTGGTACCTTAATGTAATGGGTCTGGGGCTCGTGAGAATCCTGGCTCCAGCGGTCACAAGTCTGCATGGCACCATCTTTCCCAAAATTGATCTTTGGGCTGACTAATGAAGGGTGCTTATGTTATATTTGGCACAGAAGAAAGTGCAGTCTGGAGGAAGATGCTTGTGATCACCTGTGATCTGATGGAAACGGTGCAGGATTTCTGTGCTGTTACCTGTGCTGTTTTGTTGGAGATAAGAATGAGATGTATTGTTGTCCTGGGGAGATGCAGCAAATCATTTTTCCAAAGAATTATATTGTCCCCTTTGCCTTACAAAATAAGGACAAATGGCTCAAGGGAAACACTATATATAATACTGTCAAGAATAAATATGTTCTTAGAAAAATATTACCAAATGTAACCAAGAAAATCCTTTCCTGGAAATAAGTGCACTAAACTAAACTAAAAAATTAACCAATTTAACTTTTCTTCCAAGAAAACACTGTCTGTGACACAGCAGTGTCCACTGCAAGCTGCAGGGGTTGCATCAAATGCAAAACAAAAAGAAGTCAAGCCCAGTATTTTTACTACAACATGTTAGAATTATCAAAGGTATAAATTCTGATGATCTGATCAGAAGTGTAAATTTTTTTTCCCCTTAAGTTTTGCAGTTTAAATTAATGGGAAATTACTGCTTTTAAGTTGGCTGCACCTGATAAACATCTATTTTTTATACAGAGATCCATGCTTTTATATATTTAAGCATGTGTGACTTGATCTGACAGAACTTCACCAATACCTCTTGCTCCAAAATGCCTTCACACCTCAAATCCCATAGCAAAACCCTTCCATGGCACTCCTCCTGAAAGAATACCTTCTCTCACTGTCCCTTTTAAAATTTACTAGTCACTTATACTTCTGCCAGGTTCTTGTTTATAATATTCTGTGAAATGCAGTGTCAGTATGGGCTGTCCCTTTTATACAAGAGGTTTTACCAAGTGTGCACAGGTTTATATGACTTGAGAGCTGGCTGCTCTCCAGAATGCACTGGTACAAATAACTTTCAGTTTTTAGACTGAGGAAGGAAACCCAACTACCTCAGTGGTAACAGTTCAATCCAAAGTACTCTCCAAATGCTAAGCAATTTCTGAGGCTGATTTTGGATGAAATCTTATCTACAGTCCTTGTTTATCTATTTTACTTGTTCTTTACACCTCATTTAAAAAACCCTGTCTGCATAGAATTAGATGCAGAATTCAAATCTTGAATTATTTATAATTTGAACTTTTTATTTCAGAACAAAATACTGTGTTGAGGAGAAGATTGACTCTTTTTGTTCCAGTGTGGGTGTCTTGGTTTCAAAGACAGGTGTTTGCCAAAGAAGGTGGGAACCTCTCTTAGAATGGTAAAATATTACTTCCTTCCCTCCGAATTATTTTAACTTTGAAATTAAGGGGCTTTCAGGCAAAGACATGGGAAAAGGAATGACATTTATTTACTGGTGTGTATGTGTATGATAAGGCAAACCAGCAGAACACAAACCCAGTCCCAGCCTTCTCTCGGCTGCAGGCACTTCCCCTGCGGCGCAGTTCCGGGCACAGCCAGCAGGGGCGCTGCTGGCTCCCGGCCGGGCAGGGTGGCTGCAGTGATTCCCCCGCGGCTGCAGGGGGCGCTGTGGCGCGAGCGCCGCCGCCTCTCTGCGCGTGGCTAACGGCGGGCGGGACGGAAAAGGGGCTTCCTTCGCAAGCCCACAGGGGCAGCCGGGCCCGGCGCCCCTCTGGATGGCGGGATGGGCTGGAGCAGGAACCGCAGGGACGAGCCGACCCCAGAGCAGCAAACGAAACGTATCAGAAACTCCAGAGCTGTAGCAGGAGCTGCGGGTGTCCCGGCAGGCAGGGGAGGTGGGGTTACAGCGTAGTGAAAAACCCGGAGCAGTGGCAGAGAAGCGGCAGGGCTGGGCAGCGGCAGCCGGGCTCTCGGACACGGCCGGGGGAGGCTCCCTCAAAGGGGCTTGGGGTCACGGGTTTTTCCCTGAGGCACCCGAGCAGATGGTGAGGGTCCTTTCTAGTGGGGTAAGGTGTTAATAAGGTCCCAGTCCAATGGCCGCTCTTACGAGCAAAGGCTCACCCAAGGTGAGGAAGAAGCAATTACAGGGCTGGGCTCCGGCGGTGGCAGTGAATTCTCCCCGCAGTAACCAACAGCTCGACCTTTCTCCCCTGATGCAAACAGTAAGAGAGCGAGAGGAGCCCAGCTCAGCCCAGCCCAGCCCAGCCCAGCCCCTTAACCCCGGCCAAAATCTTGCAGTAACTCTGCCCTTCTCAAGAGAAAAGCTCCCAGGTAAGAGAGCAGCCAGCTGCTTCCCCTACTTTGGCCAATTTTTGTGTTTCTCTTAAGTACCAGTCATTATTGTTTCTAAGCAGCAGATGGGACAAAATTCCATGAGAGAAAGAAACGAAAGGAAAAATCCTAACCCCCAACAGTGGGATAATGCTCTTCTGTTCAAATAGGGATGAGTTAAACTAAAGCTGAACAGTGAATGAGAAAACTTTCCAGCTCACAGGAACAGGGATGATTTCTCACACTTACCAATCAGACATGCTTAAACTGTCTATCAGAGATAATTTTCTTTGTAAAGAAAGGAGACTTCCAAATCCACAGCACAGAAAATTCTAAAAGGAGCATAAAGACGTATGGGCTGGCAGCCCCAGAGGATGTTAGGCTGCACATATACTCCTCGTGTGCCAGCAAAGCTGGAGAAGCTCTCCCACTTGGCAGGCACGTTGTGGGTGGGTAGCTCTCGAATGATTGAGAGTCCATTCCAGGCTGGAGACCTAGTTCAGGTCTTTGGGACAGTTCTCTCATGTGCTTGATTTGAGTAAAGGGCAGGCACTGAATTAAGGTCTTAGGGCTGTTCTATTGTGTATAACCAAGACATGGTGGTAGTGTTGTAGCTGTGAGTTAATAAAAGACGTATCCAAAAGTATGTGGTTTTGATTTGTTCCTCTGATAACTGTTTGGTTTATTAACCCAAATCAGCTTTGGCTTGCCTTGCCAACAACAAATGTTATTCTCCAGAAATGTTCTTTTTCAATTGTCTGCCTTTAACATTTCTAAAATGAAGTGCTGCTGAGGAAATCAGCAACATCTGCTTGTCTTGTGATTATAGGCCCAGTTTCATCCTTGAGAATGCTGCAGTAGGAAGTGGCAGAAGGAGACCCGGGGCCATCTTCATACAGAGATGGGTGGAAAATCTGTGCTGCCTTTGGGATTCAAAAAAAGCAACAGCCTGCTAGGAATAGAAAACCATTGGCCAAGAATTTAAGGACAGTGGACCTAAAAGGTGGTTTTCTGAGTTCATTCTTGAGCTTACAGTATGTGTAAAGCTCCCCATGTGTGTCCTTTTGCTAGTGCTGGGTTTGCGTTTGTCTCATCTGTGGCCTTCCTAGCTTGCTGATGTTTTCACAGCACTCAAAGCATTCTGATTAGTACCTTTCTGTAGTATATCTGATCTCTACTGTTGATGATTTCCTGATCTCATATGAAGAAACTTAATCAAGAGACCCTTGAACTGAAAAGGCCATTTAGTCTGAATTTAAAGTTCATTTGACCAAAACACGTACTCAGGTATTCTTCTTGCAGAAGGGCAAAAGGGATCACTGAGAAATCCTGCTGTTTCAAAAAAATGCTGTGAAGGCCTTTTTTCCCCCCACTCTTCAGCTTCATGTAAGACATGACACATATATGAAGTGTCACGTAAATTCATGCTTGACGCTGTTGAGCAGGATGGGAACAGAGAACTGAAGATTAGAAGGTTAAGAAAATGAACTCTCTCCTTTCTTTCAAATGTACCACTCTGTATATAGAGAACATCGTGCAGACTAATTTCATTGGTCTTAGAGTAAAAACATCCCACACCATTGGTGGGCAGTGAATGACGCACACTGGCAGAACATATCTATAAACAATGTGAATTACAAGGTAGATTAGAGATTATTTACATTTTT
Organism: Vidua macroura; assembly: GCF_024509145.1. Classification (NCBI taxonomy): domain Eukaryota; kingdom Metazoa; phylum Chordata; class Aves; order Passeriformes; family Viduidae; genus Vidua; species Vidua macroura. Next base: position 8,911,696 of record NC_071575.1, read on the forward strand.
TCCCAACTGCTTCCCAGGCTGTCGCCTGGTTAGAAAACCTTTCTCTTTCTCTCTGACTGAGCTGAGAATACCCACACACGCTCTTCTGGCTGGGTGTTCATAGTATCCCCTGTGGGTCCACAGGTTGGTTTTGTCACCGGTCATGAAAGACTAAATGGCTTTGTCAGGTCTGTCTTTGGCATTAGTAAGAATTTTCAGTGCTTTTAAAAAAGAACAAGGACAGGAAAAATACAATGAAGGGAACTGTGGTGTCTACCAGTACTTTTTAAGCTTTACTTGTAATCAGTCATGGAGCTGTCCAGTGGAGCAGACCTTTGGGAAAATGTGTTCTACCCCACAGTGAACAATCCTGTGAATGACTGGATGGAAGAGGTGATGTGAACTGAGAGCCAGGAGGTGCATGGAGCAGTGCCCTGACCCAAAAGAGACTGAGGCAGGCTTTTCTGTGTCAGATTTGATTGGTTTGAGTAAACAGAGCTTGTGCATTTCCGAAAGGCTTCTAACAAATGTGTGAGACATCCTGCAGCCCTGTACCGGAGCAGTGCCACAGCTGGGAGCTCACCTTTCAACTATGCTTTGTCTGCTTCCATATTTCAAAAGTTAGCAAGGATAAGATGAAAGTTTTAGATAAGTTAATGCTTTTGAAACTCATGTGACCCTTCAAGTTCTTGGGACTGTAGCAGGAAAAGATTTTTAAAAAAGAAAAAGCATAGTTGTTTTTCACATTGTAGCAAGTCCATAAAAGCCGTGCATTTTAATGTACGCTTCAGAGGTAAACTCCTTTTAATCCACAGAATAAATTTGCTGCATCACATTAAATGTAAAAGAGACTTCTTACACATCTTTATGTTTTTACAGAACTATCTGTTAGTTGTTTTTATGCTAGAGTAATGGTAATTTGGCTTCATTCTTCATCCTTGATTTCATCACATGGCAGTATATTGCTGACACTCTGCAACACTAACACCTTTAGCAAACATGGATTGAAAAAAACGAAAGGAAGAGCATGCCTTTCATATTCCCCTATTTGTCTTTCTACAGGCTTTAGCTGCACAATGCCTATAAATGCCGCAAATCCAGACAAATCAGGATCAATACCAATGCCACTGAAAAACAATATACAATTAGTGGATACAAAATTTATGCAGAAACACAAGGAAGAGACAACCGTCAGTGAGTTTCAATGAAATACCCGCTTTGGTTTCACCATTTTCAATTTCAGTGTGGTGGAATTTAATTTATTTTGGGGATGTGTTTTTGCTTTATAATGAAACCCTATGGATTGAAAGCTTCAGCCTCTGCATGTTACATCTTGTCTTTTGAGGTCATCAAGGACATCAAGGATCCTCTTGTAATGGCTCTAGAGGTGGAGAATGTCTTCTGTCACCTGAGAAGACAACTCCTATCATTGTTTCTTGTTCTTCTGGCTGCACAAGCAGCTCAAAAGGCAAGTCACACTTGGTTCCTAACAGAGGCAGCTGCTATTCATGGGATGTATTCCAGCCTAAACACCCTGTGGGCTGCTGCAAGCCCAAATCTCCTGGAAGTCCAAGAGAGCTGAGGATACAGATCTCCTTTCATAAAGAACATGCCAAAATGGCAGGTTTTTAAGTTCATTGCTGGGAATTCCCCACAGATATATTACTTATTTTGGACATCTTTTGCATCTGTCCCTGCCTATATAAGTCAGTGATTCTGAAGTGATTCCACATGCAGCCAGACTCTGCTTTAAACATCTCAGTGTGCATGTACATTGATGTTTGGTCCAGAAGAGACTTCCCTCTTCCTGTGCAAATTCAGTAGCCTCTTACAAGGGTTCTGCCTTACATTTTTCTCCCAGGTGATGGAAATGTGAGCTTCTCTTTTTGTGGTATCTTTTAAGCTATTCTGGCTGGCAGTTGTCTCTGCTTTTTTTTTTTCATGAGGGAATGGGGAAATGTTTATGAAATGGTTGTATGTCATACGCGCTTTAACAGAAACTTGAGACATATCTTCTCAGCTTTCCTTAACACACTGTTCTTAAAAGCCAGATGTTGAAAAAGTTTCAAAAATGTATCTGTCATGCTCAGAATCCAAGCATTTGCACACAATCAATTTTAAACACGCAAATAGTTTGCTGAATGCAAAAAGACTAATGGCATCTGCTTGTAGGACTGATGCTCTGTATCTTTTCTGCTTTAGGAATGTGAGATCTGGGAACTAATCTCAGTTCCAGATCAGGAGTTTGCTCAGGTCAGGCTTCCAGCAGTGAGCTGGTGATCTGAGTGCTCATCATGAGGTGCCCCTTTTTCTTCATTGCTTACATCAACAGCTTCAGGGAATTAGATGGATGAATACCTGAATTAAGGGAGGATAAATTAGACATACAAATTCATCTGATACAGTGAAAGTGCTCAGGCTGAAGTCTAGGGCCAGACTCCATCCCTAGTGGCTCTGCCTAACACAGCAGGAGCACTGAGGTAGCACCATATTCCCACTGTTTTCCTGTGCTCTTGTTCAGCCCTTTCCATCTGCACAGGGACTTAGGCTGCTTTAACTGGCCTCTGGTGAAGGTGGACCAAGGAAAGGCTGCTTGGTCCCATTCAGTCACAGACCTGTATTCAAATACAAGGATAGCGAGGGCATGCAAATACTTCAGAAAAGAGCCGCCCACTTCCCCGTTTTAGTTTCCTCATGAAGAGAAATTATTTGTTTCACTGAGTCAATGCCCTGCAGTGATGCCTAGCTTCCTTTTGCTGATTGGAAAAGATTTTGTTGGGTTACTGTCTCCACGAGAGTTGGATCTTCCTCAACTGAAGTATTTTTTGGGCCTGCATGGAAGCTGGAGTAGTCAATACCATCAGTTATCTCCCTTCACTGAGTAAAAACACAGGAATAGTGATCACTTAAATATCCTGGATTTTTTGTAGTCAAACAGACCTTTTACTCTGAATACACTTTTCCTGAAGTGTAGTGCAGTTCAGTGCTAGTATGCAATTGGTTAGCATACGTAGGATATGGGGTCATAATGATTAGAGTGGTTAAGGTTTATGCTCACGGGAAGCCCCCATGGGAAAGGCACAGCCGCAGGCTGGACGGGTGGGAATCGGCTGAGGGGTGAGAGGCCTTTATGAGTGAGGAGAGAGTCAGCTGGAAGTGAGATTGTGATTGGCTGGAGGAACGCGTGGACAGTGTACGAGCAGGAAGCTGATTGGCTGAAGGAACGTGGTCAGTGTACGAGCAGGAAGCTGATTGGCTGAAGGAACGTGGTCAGTGTACGAGCAGGAAGCTGATTGGCTGAAGGAACGTGGTCAGCGTATGAGCAGGGAGCTGATTGGCTGGGAGGATGTGTGGCGTGCAGCGTGGCAGCTGAGCCAGCCAATGGGTGCCTTTTTCTGTTAAGTTCTGTTAAGTCTCGGTTTGGTTTCAGTTATGTCAGGTTGAAATTAAAGGTATAAAAAGGGGCCGATTTTTACAATAAAGAGATCTCCTTCAGATACATAAGGGGGTCCATGTCACTTTGTTCCCCAATGCTAGAAGCATACAACCATTTTTTAGGTTTGTAATTTACTGTAAGTTTGCTTTTAGGGCATGAAATTTAGTGTCTAAAGCCAATGGGATTTCAGACAGTGCAGTCCCTGATTTTTTCAGCTGCCAATTTCCAGCCTATTTTAAAACTGTGCACTCTTCTTTTAATAGTTAGATAATTTTACTCCATATTACTTTATACTGTGGAATTTTAGGTGAAGTATAAAAAAAGAAAGATGGCGCTATTTTTTCTGACATAGTCTGCACTTTATGTCTCCGTCAAGTGCTTTTCTAAAGCTGTTTTTCCCAGACTGTGTGTTTTGCATGGGTGGGACAGTAGGTTATTGTTAGCCTGTTAGACACAACTCGGCTTGAATACCCTTCAGTAGTTTGGGAGGCAAGTCAGCTCTATTTGCATTTGTTCCAGTCACAAAGGTTTATAGGTCAGCAAAGGCTGGCTGGAAAAATTCAACATGCCAATGCACTATTCTTCTATGGTTGTCAGGAATTCAAACGTGCTGGTTTTTATATTTCTTCTTGGTCATGAATATATGATCGCACTGTCTGAAGTCGCTTTGTTTCTTCGGAGCTTGGTACCAGCTGGGACTAAGATGGAGGATGTGACTTGATGCCAGCTTTTCCCCCCCTCTTTTGCCCGCACTAATCAGCAGCAAATCAAATGTCCATGCGTCTGGAGGCAGTGAGAGGGCACTGCTCACCACTGCACTGGGGTGCTGCCAGCTTTTTCTCTTCTGTGAAAAAGAGTCCAGCTGCATAAAAGATGACATTTGTCCTTTAACAGAAAGCATTGCATTAGCTTAATCTCCCTTCTGGTTTGGGTTTGGGTGCTCTTTTTTCTTCCTGTTTCTATTTAGGTATGTTTGGGTTGCATCCTGAAATGTTTCGTGCTTAGTTAGATGCAGAGATGGTGTGGAGACCTCCATTTGTGTACAGACTTGACAAAGAGTTGGCATCTTTTAGGAGTCAGAAAATTGAAAGCCGTTCATATAGCTTTAATGTACACTCATAAAGATATCTCCTGAAAACTTTGCTATATCACCAACAGCCTGATCTTTTGAGAGCTTGCAATCAAAGCTTAAAATATATACTAAAAAACACTGTCTTTCCCAAAGAAAGCATGTCCTTAGCTTTGTTTTTCATCCTCTAGTTTTAGAGAAGGTATGGCCTTCTGCAGTTCTTAAAATGAAATATAGATTTATCCACTGTAATTCGATTCCTTCCAAGCTGCATTTTGAATTTTAAATGGTGTGTCTGAACACATTGTGCAGGATACTATTGCAGTTTTGCTGGGAGCTGACATCTCATTTCCAGGCTGGCTCACTGTAGCCCATTACCCTGAAACCCGTAAGCCCTGCTTGAGCTGGACTGATTTTAACTCAGTTACAAAAACCACTTATCTTTATAGCTGTAGCTTGAGATCTGAGAATTTTCTTATGAAGGAATAAAATAATGCCAGATCTCCTTTTAATATGCTCATTGAAATGCAAACTGTGACCTTTCTTGTTCTGTTGTAAAGAGTCTTTCTGCAAAGTAGGGGCTGTTTGGGGGCATCGCATGTGCAGCCTGGGGAGGCAGCAGCTCCCCCTCCTCCTGCTGCCTCTGTCGTCGGGGCAGCCAGGGAGCCCCGTTCCTTTTGAATGCAGGCTTCGCTGCCAAGTTGGCACCATCCTTCATGTTTATAGATTTAAATTCAGCACATGGCTTTAACTCTTCAGCTGCACTGGCTGCAAACAATCGCCCCAAACCAAACGCAAAGGTATAATCAGCTCATTGTCTCTGCCTTGCCAAGTTGCATCTGACCCTCGGAAATCCAGTTGGGAACGTTATTTTAAATGCCATCTTGGGTAAGGCACATGCAGAGAGACAAAGCATGTTTTACATGGAAATGTTTACAAAATATTAAACCTTTTGGGGAAAAACCAACTCCTGAAATAAACATTTTTAAAAATCACATAAAGTATTGAGGGGAAGATAGTCTGGAATAATTGAAAAAGACTCCACAGTCAGAATACTAGTAGGCACCAAAAAAATAGTTGTTTAACAACTTTTTTCAGCTTACACAACTACTAATGTGGTGCAAACAGCATAAAATTGTCCATCGCAGGAAATTAGTCTGAGAAGAACATGTCATCATTTGCTTGGAGAGTTTTTTCGACTTTAAAAAAAAACAGTTTGATGTGTTTTACTAAATAAATATTTTCAGTCAGTTTTGACTATTTTATTAAGCAAAATGTTTCACCACTTGTAAAATAATTTTTAAAATGCAACCGTGACTGATTTATTAAGAATGTTTTCCACAATTAGAGATATACTGCTCCATGGCTTTAGTACCTAGTAAAGGAACAGTGATAATCTGATTACAAATGTAGTCATGCTCTGAAACCTAATGTGAATCTTAGCTTCAAAATGGACAAATAAATATTTAATATAGTGATTGGGTGAGGACCGTCCACCCAGTGAAACCATAGGCTGAATCCCACCACCTCCAGGCACTGCTAAGGTTTGGGTACAAACAAAGATGCAGAGAAATGCAATTTCCAAGTTTTTAGCTGCAGCCTTTTATCTGAATCAAATATTTTTTTCTAACTTTCTCATGTGCTTCATACTTACAAGCATCTCAGTTATGAATCTTGGATACAAAAATAGTATGGTTTTAACACCTGTATTCAACCATATTTGAGTTACAATAGGGTTGGGGGGTGGAGGATATACCTATTTTTTCCCAACAATTTGCAAGGCATAAAGCACTTTGCACATGACAAAATAGCTCTTTCATTCACAAATTATTTCCTTTAGCACTAAGTTCTGGTTGCAGGTGAGTAGTGATCTGACTGTAAAACATTCTGTGTAATCAAAGGGTAATTCGATAAATCCCTTTCTGGGATTTTAAGTATCTTCATAATCATGGATGTGATGTAGCCTATTAGAAGCTTCTTTGTAGCTAGCTCTGAAAAAAGATGAAGAGCAACAGAGCATCTCAGCTACATTGTAAACATGTAACTACATTCTTATTTTAGACTAATAAAAATGTATCTTTTTCTCTCAAACCCTGCTGAGTGTTCTGGTACAGGATGCACTCAAAATAGCTTTCTTTTTGGCAATTTTTTTATTCTTTAAAGTGACTAATTCTTTCATAGTGTATCAGATATACCACATTAATAATCTCTTGGCATTTTTCTTCTAATTGACATGTGTGTGTGTGTGTGTGTGTGTGCGCGTGTGTGTGTGTGTATACATCCGCATGTGCTCTTCCGTTGTTTCTGGAATTTTAAGGAGGTGAGAAGCACAGAAACTGAAGAGTCTCTAATGGTTTGCTTGCTGTAGAAAACAGATTTATTTTTATGAAAATACACACTGTTTTCTGACCTAGTGTGAAAGATGCTGTATTTATATAAACGCTAATGTCGGAAACGCAGCTGTTACGTTACTTTGTGCTTTTATTGGTGTGGTTTCCACCAGCTCCTAAATCCCTTGGATCACTCCAAAGTGAAAGCCAAAGTTGCAGGTACAGTTTGGATGCCCTTGGGTGTCCTGGACTGCAGTGAATTTTTTGGCAGTTGCAGCCATGATCGATAGGTGGATTTTTGGGTTTGGTTTAGTTTGGTTTGGTTTTACGGAATTAGTTTTGAATAGTGGAAGGAAAATACAGAAATTGCATATTGAGATTTCAGTGCCACAGAAAAGAAGCAAGCAGAACACTTACATATCACAGTAATTTTGGATGATGACAAATCCTTTAATTAGATGTGCAATGTGAGAGACCCCATGGATATGGTTGTTTAGAGTTTTAAGTTTTCTAGAGAGAAAAAAATAATAAATCAGCCTTGGAGAATTGCTTTATTTTAAGGTGGAAAAAGGACATGGGATTTTCTTACCTGGTGCTTTAGTTTTCCTCTACCTGTTCTCTTTTTTTTTTTTTTTTTTCCCCAACACTGATGTTATGATCAGTGAATCTCTCCCCTTGTGTTTTTCAGCACCTGCTAGGTCTGCCTCAGGGCTGATGGCTGTGTTCAGACCCCAGCAATAAACTCTGAAGAGGTAAAATATATGGGATATTTCAGTATTAGAACAAATGGCCCTTTTCCTCATTGTGTTATTATGCAATTTGTAGACATCCAGAAAAGCCAGGGAACTTTACAAGTATTTACATGCCCTGATACTGCCAATAGCCCACTAAGCCTCACCTTCCCAGGGGAGTTATCCATGTGCCAGGAGAGGCCCTTATCCCAAGGCAGCTTGTCCTCCCTCCTCATCCATGTCCCAGGAGCCGTGACTGCCTGGCAGTGTCTGCCTGTTCGGATGTGGCAGTGGCAGCTCGCTGACATGGATGTTGGCTGATCCCAGGATCACCTTTTCATGCTGTGTTCCTTGTCTTTCCTCCCCAGCTGAAGTCCAAAACCAAACAGTGTGACCAGGAACTAGAGTTTGCAAAGGCTGGTCACTGCCAGGAGTGTTCTGTGATACAGGGTAGAGGAGGGAGTGAGAGGCTATTGGTGTCAGTTCTCGGACAGAAGAATTTTTGGGAAGCCTCATCTCTGTTCACCTCTTGCTCTGACTGAGGCATAGTGGGAAACTGAAAAGACTGATTCAATTAGCAAACAGAACTTGGATCCCTGCAAAGGACCCATATTTTCCTCCTGTCAAATCTTTGAAAGATCAGAAAAAAAGTTTTGCTCTTATTGCCTTTAATGCACGCCCTTCCATCTCCTACTTCAGGACACATATATGTAATCTTCACTCATACTGAGAAAATGGTGTTGGAAAAGCCAAGAATATGCCTGATTGTAATGAAGAATCCCCTTATGATGGTGACCATTTTTCATTATGAAAAGTTCTGGTTATGCTTTCTGTCCCGTGGGCCTCAGCACAAAGATGTACTGTCCCACTAAGCGTAGCTTTATTCCTCATCTTACCCCATGCTGTTATTTTATCTCAGTACTTTTTCATTGATCCATTAAAACAGGAAATACTTCTGAACAGTTGCTCTCATTGAATTCAGATTCTCAGAAAAGTAGATGCTGATTATAGTTTTTGCAATTTAAGTTTTTAATAACATAACCAATTAAGTTAAAAGTAGTCACTCTTTAAAAAGCATTTAGCAATCGAAAATCTAAACTTCTGTAGAATTTTGTGTAGTACTTCACTTCTGGGTGCACATCCAGAAGTGCACAATGAAATGTGGCCTCTAAGCAGATGGATTACTTTACACAACACTATTTGAAATTAATTTAATTATATTAATGCAGAAATCATGGCACTGCTTGATCTTTTTTCATTTCTGCTACATACAGGAGTTTAAGGACATTTCTAGTGTGAACACAAGTAGTTCTTTGAGCAAGGGTTCTTTGAGGAATTGGGGTGGAGGACAGTCTCCTTTTGATTGCTCCGTTTGTTTGTCCCTTTGCTGAAGTTCAAGTCAAAGGCACACACAGAGCAGCTGCACTGGACAAAGGGCATTTTGAACTCCTTGGCCCTGACAGAGGTAGTGGAAAGGAGCGCAGGAGCCCCAGGCCTGTCCCATTTAAGAAGTATCTCCCTTGCCAATATTGTTATTGAGTCGTATTTCACATCAATTGCCCCCTGTAAGAGCAGGATGTTTTGAATACTTAACAATACCAAACCTAAACAGAAGTGGGTTTAATTGTGACCATGGTTCTCCTGTCCCAGTGCACTGTTCTGTGGTACTCAGAGCTCGATTGTGTGCAGGCGCCGAAAGCCACTGGAATGGAAGCTGGAAGGGTGTAATGGCATATGGGAGCCTAGAGATGAACCCAGGATAGGAAACTGGTGAGACACAGGAGAAAAATTGTTTCTTTCCTTGTATCAAGATCTAGATCAGCCTGACCCCTCTGTGCCCTTCCTGCTGTCACCACATTAGCACCAGCTTTGACACTTAGAGGTGACCTGTGAGACAGTGCAACCACAGACTGAGAAATGAGTAAATAAAAGTGTGGCATAGAAATATGTGGGAAAGGCAATGAGGGGATTGCCAGCCATATAAATTTCATATAAATTGTTTTTCCTTAAAAGGGAGATTTGCACTTGTTGAGTTTACTGGACTTGTATTTGCCCAACATGCAACTGAGTTAGGTGTTGTATATAGTCCCTCTCGGATTTTTTTGACATAACCAAAGGATTTTTACTTTGCAGGGAATGTTAGCCTGGAATGTGGCCAGGTCTGACCACTCTGTGTAAATTTTGGGTGTCTGAAGGGGGAGATGCCATTCTTGGTTGGGGCTCCTTCTGGCATGTCTTGTGGGGAGTGTTCTCTTCCTTTGGTGAGGTCAGAGTGCTGCTGCTGGAGGGAAAGCTCTAGCTAGGCACTTCTTATAGTGTGGAAGGGTCACTCAAAGAATAATTGCCATGAAAGATTGATACTGCATTTTAATTACTTTTAATGGTGGTGACTCTGGTTCTGCAGCCACTCTGTCTTTTTCTGTGTGCATCTGCTGCTAGAAAATTTTAAGTTATTCAGGAAAAACAGGTGAATAATTTGCTCTGAAATGCATTTTATAATGCTTCACCAAAAAGTAGGTACTTCGAAACAATGCAAAAATTACCCAAAACCAAGAACCAAATGTAGCTGGCTTTTTTCTGATGAACATGCTTTCTTTATATAAGTTTCCAGGTGTACATACTGGTGCTGTGTACATGCTATGGATTTATTGTTGCTATCCTGTTTAGCAGCATGGTGATATCAGCTAGAGAAACTGCTTTTCATGCATTTTTTGCATTAATCTAGCTCTTTCATTACTTTCTCTAATCTGAAAAAAATTCTGTTTCCTCAGAGGGGTAGGAATCTAACAGAAAAGTATTATCTGCCACAAATAAGCTTTTTTCCTAAGTAAAGAATTACAGTGGTCGCAGTATTCAGTCCAGAATTGGTGGCAGAGTTTGAGGATCAGGTAATTTGGCAGAATAGCAACAGAGAGTTTTATTCCTCAGGTGGCACTCACTTGAGTGCAAGTTACAGTTTCAAGTCTGTAAAAGTGTTGAGATACCAGACTTTGGAAAATTGTAGCATTCCATTGCATAAGAAACATGTAAAATATTTTTAGGGAGTTTAACACTTATTAGCACTCTGATCTTTGCACAGCAAAACCTTTAGTAACCAAAGTAACTGGTGTTAAAATGTTGAGACTAAAGTAGGTTGTATCAGCATTTCTGTCAGCACTGCATAACTCAAGGGGACTCATAAATCTGGTTATGCCACCAGTGTCTTGTAGTTAAATGTACCGTGGGTTTAAGTATGTGGAAGATTATTTCACAGGTATGATTCTCAGTGGCAGTGAGTGAGGGCCAGCTGCACACCTGGAGTTCTGGTATTGGCAGGGGAAAGCTGTGGAGACTGTGTGGTCCCATTCCTGCAGGGAAGTTCCCCACCTGCCTTTACAGAAAGCATGTCCATCCAAGTAGTTCCCAGCTGCAAGGAGATGCTGTGTAATTATGTGACATGGGCTGGTGGCAGATGCTGTCACACTTCACTGGAGCATATCAGGTGTCCAAACATTGGTCTGAGTAAGAGTGCTAAAGGTTCTATTGTTATTGTAGTTTATTAGTTCTTGAAAGAATTTTAAAACAGAAAGATGAAGTCACTTGCTAACTGCTAACACATTTTCTGAGCACTTCTGAATAGCTGCTGGCTACTGTCTTTGGATATAATAATGGAGTTCAAGCAAGTTCACCAACAAGTGTATTGGAAAACTTTATATGGATGTGTAAAGATCATGTGCTGTCCTCTGCTGATGGTGCATACTGGCCTTTGCAGCCTTTTGAAAGCAGAAGATGCTTTAGTAATGTCATTTTATAGACAATACACGCAATAAACATCCTGTGGCACTTGAAATTTGGTAAACCTACACCCTGAATGAAAAGTTACAAATATGCACTGTGCTTTTAGCCTCCTGATGTGCCTTAAAACTTCTGTATCTTGGCTAATTTCTGCCTTCCAGCTAGTAGTTGGCAGGGAACTGCTCTTCAAAAGCAATGCTTGATGGATCTGTCACTAGCTGGTTGTTCTGCAAAAATTCCATGTGAATTGGACATGCAAGCCACCGCCCTTCAGTACATCTGAGACCTGCTTAGCAGGGGGCAAGTGGAAAAGGAGTTTGAAATGGCTCAGCTATAGAGGTATCACCCCTGGTTCAGCCTCCAAAGAAGTTAAAGAAATCAGAGGCTTGGGGAATTCTGTTCTGTGGAGTTTAGTATATCTCAGCAGGAACTCTTCTGATGTAAAATTATGCAAATAAATGCTGTAAGTTGCTACCTCAGAAAGACATAACACATGATAAGGAAATGGGTGGCAGGACGTAGACAGAATGACCTGCATAAAAATTGACTTTAGTTCCATAGTTTTGGGTGTATCAGAGAGCAAGGAGAGTGAGCCTAAGCTGACAAAAATGTGATGTGGAAGAAAGCTTAGTTAGTAGCCAGGTGGTTTAGGGGAAAATCAGACTTTGCCAGAGCATCGTATCACATTATAATCAGCACAGGGCATTCTACACTGACAGTCTAATCCTTCTGGCTGAAGATACTCTGGCCAAAGCCTCGAGGGCTTTCATGGGCCTGAGCAGGTGGGGAAAGCTCCAGGACAGACCTTCTACATATCATGTTTATAGGTAGAAAACAGAGATCTTTGCAGTTTAACATCATAACTTCCTTGTGTGAAATAATGCTATTTATTTACAATCTTGTATTTTGGGGAGGGGATGTTTGAGGCATAATGTGTTTTTTTCAGAGACATTCTGTCATTTGGAAAATACTGCAGTACCTTTCAAAAGCTATTTTTGTCCATTTATAAACTGTTACATTCAGCCCTTGCAGATAAGAAAATAATCTGATACATGAAAAAAAAACACGGTACTGCATTTTCCTTTCTAAATAATAGATGAACATTTATAGATGAGAGCCTCTCCCATTAGTTAAATAATAAATAAAGAGTTGCATGAGTTTTCTTTCAAATGAAACATTTTAATTGTTCCTGATCATCCCAAGCAAATGCAACTGTTACTGTGATGGCTCCAAATATCAGCCTCACACAGTCAACATAAAAGGGCATTATTTGCCCAGCTGTGCTGAAAGTACCACGCATCATGGTCTTATGATTAGTTTTGACTTACATTTTAGAAAGAAAATCTTTGTATTTTCAGGGAGCACTCTTTGATTAGCTGCATGGTTGTTGTAGTTCTGTTATCTTTCCTCCCCCGTTTTTATTTATATTTGCCAATATTTGTATACCTTAAGGTTGAAATAACAACAGGTAACACTAAATCACACACCTCTTGAATTAAAGGGACCTCTGAAGTCAGAGATACTACTTCAGTTCCACATTGAGTTACTAAGTTTATTTTAAAAGCAGCATTTTAATTTATTTCTTAGCCTCTTCTTCTTCCCCAGAGATGCAACACATCCCCCATCCACTGCTCTTGCTCCCAGCCTTGGCCTGTATTGTATTTCTCCTCATTAATATCTGTATTAACCCTGTACATTTTCCAAAGTGCACGGTACCACAGCAGTGCCCTAAAATTCAGAAGAGATCTCAAGTACTCCTGTAACACTAATGAATATCAGTAGTAAATTCTGGAGAGCAGGTAACAGATAACTAATGACAACTAAACCCTTCAAAAAAAAAAAAAAAAAGTGACTAGAAGTTGAAAATAATGCACTGTACTTTGCAGTCTTTCATACCTTAACCACTGCCTTGGCCAGGTTTTTGTTGAAGCAGAAGATGTTTGCCCACACAGCCATTTTTCCATTAAAAAAGTTCCTTTCTTTTTCACAATGTCTGTGTAAATGTTCAAATATTCACCACAGAGCTTGGAACAGGTATTGGCCAATGATGACTTAGAAACAAGTATGAGCTTGCAGTCCTGAACCACATGCTCTGCTTTTCCATACCAGATGGTTAAACTGAATGACAGCTCAAGCCCAGACACTGTCTTCCCTCCAGCAAGGTAAACAGACTGCATCAGACCTGTCCTCAGAGGGGTATTTGCCTCCAGCCTTGTCCCTGCACAGTCCAGGTCCCAGGGTGATGTGAAACAGCCTGACCCTCGTTGAGTTGCCGGTGTTCAGACCAGCCCAGCAAAGGACCTCCTCTGAAATCTGGAAAGAGAAGGGTGGGGAAGCTTCTTCTGTAGTTTGCTTTGTCACTTTAGTAGCCTTTCCCTCTGCAGTTGAACAAGGGTTTAATTGTGTGAGAAACTCTGTCATGGTTTAAACCCCAGATGGAAACTCAGCCCCACGCAGCCACTCGCTCCCTCATGCTCGTGGGACACAGGAGAGAATTCAAAAAAAAAGTGAGAAAAATGAGAAAACTCAGGGAGTGAGATGAACAGAGTTTAATAGGGAAAGTAAAAGTGTGTGCACAAGCAAAGTAAAACCAGGGATTTCTTCCCCACTTCCCTTGGACAGGCAGGTGCTCAGCCATCCCAGGAAAGCTGGGCTCCATCACAGGTCACAGTGACTTGGGAAGACAAACTCCATCACTCCAAATATCCCCTCCTTCCTCCTCCACCCCCCTGCTTTGTATACTGGAGTGATGCTGTATGGTCTGGGATGTCCCTGTGGCCAGTTGGGGTCAACTCTCCTGGATGTGTATCCTCCCAAGGCCTTGTGCCCCTCAGTCCTGTCACTGGTGGGGTGGGAGAGGAGCAGAAAAGGCCCTGGCTCTGTGCATGCCTAAACTAAAGAATCACTAAAACATCCCTGTGTTATCAGCCCTGTTCCAGCACAAATCCAAAACACAGCCACTACCAGCTACTGGGAAGAAATTTAACTCTACCCCAGCCAAAACCAGCACAAATCCAGAGTCCTTTCAAGTCCTGATGAGTGAGGTCTGTGACTGGGGAGAAGATCAGACCTGTGGCCCTGCGACATTCACATACTGACGCACATTTTCCCTGTATCCTCTTGGCAGCCCTGGGTATCCTGCTGAGCCTCAGGTGGTTGGTGCAGGGTCCTCAGAGTGTGTGGGCTGCTCTGGCAGGGGGCTCCTGGGTGGAGCTGGGGCCAGCCCCTCTCTCATCTCCTGCTGCTGGCACTGGAGTGGTTGGCGGAGGGGATGGAGCCGTTCCTCAGGTGCTGCTTGAGCCACTGAGACCACTTCAGGTGAAAGAAAACATCCTAAACATCACACAGCCCATGGAGTGGTGCGAGAGCTCAGTGAGGGGAAGGGAAAGGAAGAGGGAAAGGGGAAAGGGGAAAGGGAAGGGGAAAGAGAAGAGGAAGAGAAAGAGGAAGGGACCTGAAACTCCCAAGGGACTCCTACACACCTCATGACATCAGGTTCTCTCATGCCCTTTATTAGGGAGGGTGCTGGAGGGTGGAAAAATTTTTAGACTTTTTAATTTTATGTTTATTTATGCCTGTTTTCCCCCATGTATAACTTTGGGCCTTTTTGTACCAAAGCTCCCATGAAGTGCTGGTCAAGGGAAGAGGTGACTCCACACTGTTGTAATGTTGACAATATGCTCATTCAGCTAAACATTGAAATACTGGCAAAGCAGCATCCTGTGCAGTTCAGATGGGAAGCTGTTCAGGTAGTGTCTGAGGCTGTGTCCTCTACAGTTCAATAAATCAACAACTCATACTGCAACTAATATTCTTTTGCCACTAAAATACACCTCAAAACCAGAAGCTGTTGTCTCAAAGGAATGTGGACTTGCTTACCATGTACTCCGATGTCACTGAATAACTGACCAATAACTGGAGTATTTTTATTCAATAAACCTCACACACATGGATTTTTTTAATCTTAAACTTTTCTATTTACAAAATGCTGAGCTCAATACGGTAAGCATAAAAAGATTGTTTTTTTTAATTATCAGGAATTAGCAATGTAAGAAAATATATTTTTAAATAATTTTATCTTTTAAACATTTTCATTGCAGAAAAGGCATACTGAGATCTTCCATTAGAAATAATCATGCACTAACTCAGAACTTTGGGAGAAAAGATCAGATTAAACTATTATATGCATTTTTTAAAGGAAAATGTTTCCTTTATGTCAATAAGGTGATGAAGTTAGCGTGGGTTTTTTACATTAATAGTTGTTAACTGCTCTGCAGAGGAATAACTTTTAAATGCTATTTCTTCAACTAAAATTTGAAATTGTATATTACAAATATGTAAGATTTTAATTTATTCTGTAAAAAGGGCAGTTGCTCAAAAGGCATTAGAATCAAAGTCCTTGTTTTTGCAAAGTACTCAACACGGTCAGACCCAAAGTCAGAGTCCCTGTCCACTGCTGCCACCTCAAAGTTCAGGAATTTGGGTAACTTCAAACTACACAGTATGCTCCAAGTTCCTTAAATGATCAAGGAAATAGTTTCTAGGAGTTCTTAAATGGGGAGTGGGATTTTATCAGAAGTGAACAGAAAGCATGGGATGTAAAAGCTTTAATGGACTATTTTCAGTTATTGCACTGGTCTTTCTCAAATAATGGCAATTTTCTGTTCATTTTCTGCTAATTGCATGTGTGGACAGATTTTGAGCCATCTGTGGTGGCTTCAAATCAGAGAATTTCCTGCAAAGCAGTCAAGTTCCAGAGAAACTAGTCTGTGGTTCAAGCATGTCCTGGTTTGAGCTCCCTCCCACCCTGAGATACGCGTCCCTGTCAGCATCTCAACAGAAGCAACATGTCCTGTGTTCTGCACGTGATACAAATCACACATGAATGTATGAAAACTGCAAGGCTTTCTGCTGTGAGGAGCAAGCTGAACACAAATCAGTGTGTCTTCCACTGGTTTTTCTCAGTTAAGAAAAAAAATCCTTCCAATTTTATAGCTTCACATCTTGATGTTATAAAATGTAAAGGTGTGCAAGGCATTTTTGGGTTATGCCAAGCTGTGGTTGTTGTGTTCCCTCAGACTGTGCTGTGAAAGAGCCATCATTCTCACTAATCTTCATTCAATGAAATTTAATCATAGAAAATCCTAAATAGGTTTAGGTAGGATGGCAGTTTTTGGATTAAAGATAATGGATCTTGAAATAGCAAGGCAGATATATAAAAGCAAATGTAGAAAAGCCAATAAGGCATGAATCATTCAATAAAATAAGATCTAATGGTAGGAGTGTACTACAGTAGAGTTCAAGTACCCTTTGATGTATTTTTTTTTTCCATCACCTGTTAGATTTTGTATGTAAATTCAATAAGTTACAGCTCCTGGAAACAGACTTTGATTTGCTAGATCTCTATCTGCATGTGAGAGCTTTAGTCACAAGTGTATTTATATTGGGAGCAGACCAGTACAGATTTCTTTTACAACACACACAATCCTGGGAATCCCATACAAGCTTGCGCATGAATTCCTGACAGATGTATCTGTATCAAAACAAGCAGGCAGAATGTGCTTGGCCACTTTTTCAAATATCAGGATACCCTTAAAAGTGCAATTGAATAAACACAGATTTCACTATACCATCTCATTTTTCACTCTTTATTTTAAAATAATTCAAAATTTAATCTAGTGAGACTAAAGAACACATGGACGGTATCTTTGAGTGACAGCCTGAATGGTTTATGGGGAGGAAACTAATGACATACAACAAAATGCAGAAACATTGCTTGTCATACAGTCCTGTGCTACAAGTAAATTCATCAACCAAAATCCACGTTTCAGTAACAATGTTGTGACAAAAAGGAACCAAAGCTAGGAAATAGCACTTGAATAGGTTGGTTTAAATTTAGGGGTGGTTGATTTTGACTTTTTTAATCCATTGAAAGAGGAATGTCTGGGGTTTATACCACTTCTTCCATTATTTTTCTACTTGCGTATCAGCCAATACCCCTTACTTTCTAAGAATGTATGTCTTGTTCTGGAAGATATGAATACTGCTATTACAAGATTTAGATAAGAAGAATATAACTTTTATACAGAGGATTGCCTACATCTGAGTGTTGGAAACGATATTAAGAAGGAAGCTCCAGTACCTTGTCATCTCCTAAGCTCCTTTTTTTCCCACTTGCTTTTTAACTTTTCAAAATTAACAGTGTCCATTGTGAACATAGAAAGTTCAACTCCTAGTTTCCCTACTTTTTCATCAATAAATCACATACCAGGTTCATTTTTTTCTTAATTATGAGAGTACAGGGGGGTGAGTTGTACCTTCTCCAAAGAAACAGATTTTTAAAAATTACAAGTTTTATCAGAAGTAATCCAGCATTCTGTAGGAAAATGAATGAGCTGCTTTCACATCAGGTTCTTCTGTTTGTTTTTTTTGGGTTTTTTTTTCATTGAAAATGCTCACACATTAGCTAACAGTTCTAGATTATTTAGGACGTTTCTTCCACATAGGTCATTTAGGATTCCAGAATGTGATTTTAGCAGGTTTTTGTAAGTATATTTCTGGTGAAATAGAAGTGCTGAGCTGAGGCAAGAATGAAAAAATTACTTTGTAGGGAGGAACTTGAATTTTCCTTTCTCCATATCAGAAGAATGCCTTCAAAATAATACTCGAGGCCTTTACAGATTTTATTTGGACTACTTTAACTGTTTTTCTCCTGGAATAATTTTGTTAGCCTTGGTCAAGCTTGCCCTGAGTGAGGCTGGTTTCAGGTTATAACAGTGTGCCAAGAACATTTCACCCCAAAAGGCCACCACCATTCCACTGAGAAGATGCTGGCCTTAGTGTTTGAAATAGCAACATTTTGTCCATATCATCAGAGTTTCAGTAATTTGTGTCTAGCATATATTCAGGCAACTGTTTGCTCTTCACTAAAACATACCCTGTGTCCTCCTGGAAGGTGCCATCTGACCACACTTAGTGCAAGGTCATTGCTGTTGGCATCATTATGCTGCAATGTAGAAGCTTATTCTGCCAAAGACTGAGCTGCCTTTTGGGGCTCAAGGTCTCCTGTGCTGTGCAAAAAGGAATTTATGGTTCAATCTCTTTGCAGTGAGTTTTTGCCACGCTTGTTCACCTTGAAAAAACTATTTTCTTTCTAAATACTCTCCCATTTAACTGGGGAAGGCATATTGCCTGTGATTTCTGGATTTATCCCATTCAGAGGTTTGCTTCCAGAGGTGTTTGAAGGTTCCTATAAAAGTTAGCATAAGCATTAATGTTATTACAGGTTTCTTTGAGTTACGACTTTCAGCTGTAGGCGTATTCAAAACTCAGTACTCAAGAAATATACTCACGAAAATACTCAAAATACTTGAAAATACTCAAGAAGGATGAAAATTCAGAAGAAGCTGAAAAAAGTGTTACTGGAACAATAATCCAAAATAACCACAAACTCAGCCAGTAAGTGCACTGTGGCCTTCCTTGCTGCCCTGACCTGGATCCTCCTGCCTTGGGCAGTGTGAAAGGAATGTGCATTCCTTGCAGCCTTCCAGTCTTCCTTTTGTGCCAAAGGAAAAGGAAACCTGACTTTGGCCTGGCAGGTGGTTTTGATGGTCACTTGGTAGTCCTTGCCCTCAGTTCAGCACATGCAAGTGAGCTCGTGTGGATCCTGAGCTGTCACCAGTTACAGGAGCTGTGGATCTCAGCTAGTGCCCACTGTGTCTACTTGGACACAAACTAGCAATGCTCAGCAGCCCATTACACTCCCCAAAGCATTACTGGAATTGCCAACTGTACAAAATTTGAGTCTGTCCTGGTTTAAGGCAAATTTGGGAGAAAACCTCCAAAGGGGTTCCTCTAGAAAGCAGATTCAAGCAGCCCCTCCCCCAACTGGTTCGGGAAAATATTTCCTTGGAGAAGATCTGTTTATTTAACAGGAAAAGCATTCAGCAGCACAAAAAAAATGAACTATATTAAACAATAAACTCTTGCCAATCTGAAGAGATGACAAACTCAGAAAGTCCCCTTGGTGGGCTGTAACTCATCTCACCCAGGCTGTTCTCAGTCCCTGCAGTGCTGGAAATGCCACGGCCCAGGACCAGCCCTGTGGGCCACAGGTGCCCCAATCCTAATACTTAATAAGAAGATACTAAGGGATAGAAAATAGTTTTTATAACTGATTTTATTTTATATTGTGTTCCAGCACTATAACACTGAGAAAACCAGTTTTATTAACCTGGGATAATGGGAAATGCTCCCTAACCTCCTAGTGCCTGGTAGTGCTTGCTTCAGAACTGTGCTTTGTATAGAACAAAGGGCATGTATTTGGCAGAAATCCATAAGGGCAGGTATTTTACTTTTTGTTTTTAACACACTGAAATTGTAAGTCTGTTAATGTTGGTTCCTCATATGCTCCTTGGTTGTGAACTCTGGCAAGGTTTTGCCCCTGCCAGGAAGGTCCAGGGGAAAGCTGTTTACAGCACACAGTGCCAGCATCTGTGCTACTTTACCAGGACTTTGGGCTCCCAGAATGGAGAGGATGCTTGTGCCAAAGTCTTACCCTTAAAATGTGGGTAGAGTCTCTCTTTTAGCTCATGGGATTTCTGTGAATATGAATTAGAGGATCTCTGAGAAGCATCCAAGGACCAGAGTGGTAAATAGTGCCACAGGAAAACCTTGTCATTCAGGCTCTGATGGGTAGTTTGAGAAGCATCCAGCAAATAAGACATAGAACTGCACCTTGTTAGTGAGGAGAATACAAAATAGGGTAGCCACCAATATTGGCATTGTTTTGTTTCATCCAGTTCCTGAAGCTGGGCCCCAGCAGAAAAGATGGAAGGCCCACAAGTGAGAATTGTACCGTACAAACAAGGGCTGTATACACGAAATGCTGCTTGCTGCACAGCAGATTTTATTCCTGTTTTTCTCTATTTGATTCTATACACTTTAATCCTCTTTGAACAAGATTAACCATTGTTTCAATATAGTTCTGACATGTGTATGCATGTGTCTATGTGTCAGTGCACATGCTTGAGCAAGTAGTTTTTTGCAAGTTAGGTGAGGGGGTTAATAGCAAATGGCACGAACAGAGATTTTATCCTGTAGCAGTCTACTAAGATCCAAATGAGTCATCAGGAGGAGTGGAATATTCTGAACCATCCCACAGTGCTACTTGAGCCATCTGATGGCAATAAGAAGATAATTCTCTATTTCAAGCATCTCGATAAACAACACAGTTGTAGGTGATTCCCTCTTTTCCCCTGACAATGCCCCACCTTGTCAGCGCTGTCTATTCTCTACCTGCTCCCATTTGCTTCCCCAGCCAAGATGCCCAGTTTCTTTTTGCAAATTCTTTTAACATCCCTGTTCCGACAGTTCAGAGTCTATTCCCACCTTCTGCACCCAGTCTGCCTCCCTTGCTCCACCAGTCTCTGTCACTTTACTGATGCCCTTCTCCCTTCTTTTCCTTGTATTCTGGTTTAATAGTTTTAGTTCTTCCATACTGAAATCAAGTAACTTGCACTAGGCTGTCTGAATGCCACAGGAGAGACACTGAGAGCAGAGGACGGTGGTTTCGTGGCGCTCAGGCGGACCGTTCCACCATCGCAGGCGGAATGACAGAGCTCTGGTGTCAGGCAGGTTTGTCTCCATATCACCAGCAGCATGGTTTATGAAAGTGAGAGCTTTGTGATTTTCTCTGTCAAACCTGAGGAAGCACCTCACCAGCGTACCCAAGCTGAGGCTTTCTCACCTTGGCAGCCTGGCCAGAGTGAAGCAGCAAACTCCACCTCTTTACCAGGCCACTCCCATCCCAACCCCTGCTCCAAACAGGGGCGAGCAGGAGTTTCTCAAAGAAGAGCTTTCTGTAGTTAGGCAGATGACCAAATGGTCTTCGATAGACTCCTTCTCAGAAAGGCCTAAGATGTTTGGTTGAAGATTTTCAAACAAGTCATCCCCGAGGCACACACCTGGTGAGGGCTGTTTTCAGCCGAACAGTTGAAGTTTGGCAAACTCTTTAACCAACTGAAAATGTAGTCTTCTAACGGGAGGTATCTGGCAATCATTCCACCTGGCAGTTATGCCAGCCCCACCTCTCATTTTTTGGATCATTTAATAAAGCAGTGAAGAATTTTAAGGGAGTATTTTTTCCATTAGAATTTAATAATCTACAACCATGCTGCTTCCTCATACCCCTTTGAGGTACAAAATCATAGAGAATTTCAAACCAGCATGTGGAGTTTGGAATCACTAGCCAATTCCCACAAGCTTCATAATACTAGGAAGTTTGTAATTGAACATGTAGATAAAAAATGAGAAAAAATATACTAAAATTGTTACTTACTGTTCCATCTTGAATAACCTCAATATACCTTTAATTATTTTAAAAGCATGTTTTTACATGTTCTAAAAATTATTTTATAAACAAGAAATTAAAGTCTTACTGCTATGTTCCATCCTTGAGTTTAAGTGTTTATTGTATTAGCTCTGACAATGCCTTGCTGCTTTAAACCAGAGAAAAGCAATAAAGGACACTGAAAATGAAGAACATTTTGGTATATGCAACTTCCGCTTATACAAATTATTTGGTATTTGCTCTTGTGACAACACTGAGCAAACTTTGTAAGAAAAGAAAGGATTTTACTCACTTCGAATTGAGTATTTATTAGTGTTTTTGTAGAGAAAGGATTATATCCTCCAAAGAATTCTCTAGCCTCTAAAGCCAAACACATATCTAAAGAACTGGGGCCTGCCTTTCTAAGTATTTATGGGCTGTGATTTGCTCGGTCTGCACTTTGGTTCTTTGTTGGATGCCATCTCAAATGCAAAACCTTCAGATGTAACAAGTTGCTCTTCATATTGCACAGCAGAGTATGCTTTATTCTGATCTGTGAAGGGATGAAAATGTTCCTGACATTGGTAGTCACAGCATGACTTCATCAAGTTGCCCAGTGTGGCTTCATCTATTACAAGGATAAACAGATTACAGCCAGTAAAAACTTTTATAGAATGTCAGCAGTAGTAAGAAATACACAAAACATTATCATCCCTGATCAGCCCACTGGTATTTCAACTCTCTCCAAGTCACCAAATGCTTTAGAGGAAACGGGAGGACTCTGACAAACACACATCTGTTAATATACAGATGGGGGAAATTGCTAATATGAGTTATTATTATCTAGCAGGTCCTAAAAAGTGGGGCTCTGTAAAGGAATTCTTATCAGTTGGCAGCCTGTCCTTTTGTGTCATTGGGCAGAACATCTATGGATGTGCTGAATAGTACCAGTGGGATTACAGCTGCTCAGGATGAATTTGGTACCATACTGTAGACTGAGCATGCTGAGGAGATGGAGCATACCTGGCCTGATTTGTGCGTGGATAAATTCTGCTTGCTGGAGCCACCCAGCAGGTGACAGCCAGAATTCATACTCTGCAAAAACAAAAAGGGGGTTAATAAGTCAACCTTGGCTTCACAAAAGAAGGTGCTTTTTAATTTAGTGCACAGTCCATCTGTTCTGCACATCCCCCAGCCAAATAAAGGGCCCGTCTGCAGACTGTAAGTGATGCTAAGTAATAACCAAGGGAATTAAAGATTAAATGGGAATAAATGGCCAAAAAGTCACAGGTGAAATTCTGGAGCAACTGGATGTAAAGCAAGGGAATGATTACAAAAGGAACAGGGTTAAGAAGGCGAGGTGGGGCAGCAAACGGTGGGAAGGGAAGGGAAGGGAAGGGAAGGGAAGGGAAGGGAAGGGAAGGGAAGGGAAGGGAAGGGAAGGGAAGGGAAGGGAAGGGAAGGGAAGGGAAGGGAAGGGAAGGGAAGGGAAGGGAAGGGAAGGGAAGGGAAGGGAAGGGAAGGGAAGGGAAGGGAAGGGAAGGGAAGGGAAGGGAAGGGAAGGGAAGGGAAGGGAAGGGAAGGTGGGGTTGGGGCCCCCGGCGTTTCCGGGGTGCGGGGGCAGGCGCAGCGCCGCGAGAGCGCGGCTTCGGCCCGCGCGTTCCCGTCGCGCGCGTGCGTGTCTTTGTGCGCGCCCCCGGGCCCCGCGCGCGTGCGTGAGCGCGCCCGCCGCCCGCTCGGCCCCGCCGCGTGGGTGCCCCGAGCCAGGGGCCCCCTCGGCCCCGCGCGCGGCCCCGCCGAGCGGCGGGTGCCGTGCGAGCGCTTCGCAGCTTCACTTCCCGGCGAGCGCCTCCGGGAGCGCTCAGACAATCCCGGCTCTGCCGGAGACAAAATCCTGCCCTGTGATAGGGGGAGCCGAGTGACTGAGTCCTCGGGGGAGACAGAACCGTCTGAAGTTGGAGCGCTCTGAAAAATGGTTGTTACATATTTTGATTACTGTATAGAGTATATTATTCCCATTTCTGTCTGAGGAGCTGCGATTCCGCGTGCGAGTTAATCACAGTATTGCAATGGGAAATATTTTCATGATTTGGAGCACTTGGATGAGTTTAAATTACGCATTTCGTAGGATTTGAATTGTAATATCTCTTTATATAAATAACCTTGTAAATACTATTTTAACCTCATTACATGAGATTTACAATTTTTTTTTTTATAGGGTTTTTTTTTTCCCAAATGAAAAGCTGATGATGAGCGGATTGGAGTAAATTCTGTTCATTAGTCGTCGGCTCTGGAGAGTCTGTGCCAGAGGCCTCACGTGGTCGCCTAACGACACGCAAACAGCAGAATTAATTAATATTCCCGGCGAGTTCCCGGGCGGCGGGCGCGGAGGGGTTAACGCGGCCGAGTCCGCGCGGGCCTCCCTCACTCGCCCTTTCTTTTTTCCCTCCTTAATTAATCATGCGCTGCTCCGCAATTTCAATATGGAGATGGCGAGCAATTATTAATGAGCCCGCGGGCTGTCCCGCGGCGCCTCTGGACGAGCTGCGGCCGCTGCGCCCCTGTGGGTGTGAAACCTGCGCGCACAAAGGCTCCTCCTCACCGGGAACACGCCCCAAAGCCATAAATAAATAACGAGGGAAGGGCTTTTGTTCGTCGGGCCGGTGGCACATGACCTTGCTGCTGAGCCGCGCTGCGCTGTGCCCCTGCGCTTGCCCGGAGAGGGGAAAGCAGGGGGTGCGGGCGAAGCCGAGCCGGCGTTCCCTGCCAGGAGACGGGGGGGGGGGGGGGGGGGGGAAGGGTGGGTTTAATGACAAATAATACAGATAACCCCCAGATCCAGCTCTGCCGGGCAGGAATGTGCAGGGGGGTGGGGGCGGAGGATTTAACAGGGAAATAACACCCGCAGATGCAGCGCTCCGCCGCACAGCGCAGTGCCCCGCGCTGACCCCGCGCACAACATGGCCGTATTCGCCCGGCCCCGCTCCCGCTCCTCCCCAGCCGGAGGGGTGGCTCGGGGGCTCCAGCGGCACCATCCCGCTCTCCTTATGTATTTATTTTTTATTTCTTTTTACTCCACCCACCCCCTCACCCCCCCCCCCACCTTTTTTTTTTTTTTTTTTTTTTTTTAATTTCCTTTCCTCTTCCTGCCGGTATGCCCGCTATCCACACTATGCAGTGCACGACTAGGTAAAAACCCCTAACGGGCAGCTACTTCAGTTAGTCGGGTTGGTTTTTTCACAGAGCCTTGACAAACGAGGAGCAGCGCAAGGTGGGAGGAGGAAGCGCGGGGCGGAAGGGACCGGGGATGAGTGATGAGGGATAACAAAGAGTCAGGTGCAGCGCCGTACGGCGCCCTCACGGCCGCTCGTGGATGGCTCTGGTCTTTAAGCACTCCCCTCACAATTAAATAAGAGAACGGGAAAGCCGCGGAGGCAAAAGCCGCGTTTGTGCCGGCGGCTGCAGCGCTGAGAGAGGCGAGTGCATTGTGCGGGGAGCGGGTGGCGGGCGGCCGTCCCACCCCATCCCACGGGACGGCCGCGCGGAAAGGTGCGCCCGGCGCGGGCACGGCCGCATCCCGCGCTCAGACCGCGTCCTGCAGGTTTGCCGCGGCGCATCGGAGCGGGACTCCTAGGGCTGGATGTCGCCGCGGTGCGAAACGAACCGGGAGCAAAGACGGAGATTTCAGCAATGGCGAAAGGAGGCGGGGGGGGGGGGGGGCGGCGGGAGGAGGGGGGTAAAAAAAAAGGGGGATCAGGATATGATAAACAGCACTGAAAAATGGCAGGAGGATAATGTTTACTTTTGAATCCCTGGTCCGCTGCCAGGCTGGCGCTGGTTTTTAGGTTAGCAGAGGTTGGAGGAAGGGCCAGACTGAGGCGGAGCTTGCTGCTGTCAAGGAAAAAAAAAGGGGGCTGTAAATTGCTGTTCTCAGCTTTTTCTCTCCTCTCCACCCCCGCCCTCCCCCGAAAAAAGGCAGTGCTTTCTCTTAGGCTCTTAAAAATGATGCAGAATTTTAACCATCTGCTGTACCCGGAGCTCTTCGCTGGTGCTGCACAGCTGAATATTTGCAAAGGGAAGAATTTGTAAAGCTTTCTGAAATAGAAAACTGTTTGTAAGCGTGTAAAATATTTTAGGGAATCCTTTCTTTAAAGAAAGATTCTGTTTAATTGCGAATGGAGAAGTGGATATTAACAGAACTGAACCGTTTTTAGCCTACTGTGAATTTTTTTCTAGAAGAGACACAGGTGTACTGCTCCATCACAGCTTTGCCAATGTAGCGAGAGCAATTGGAGACTCGGGAAGTGTACAGTGATGAGAGCTGATCATCTTTGTAACACTGGTTTTTTATTTTGAAGCTCACTCTGGAAGTGTAGATGTAGCTGAATGCAGCGAAGTCATCCTTTTCCCAGCTGTGCATGTATTTATGGGAGTAAAATTATTTAATGAGCGATATGGGGACTGGCAAAGGAACCATGTTACTGCCACAGCCTCCTGAACTACCATAGTATGTCCAGTGCACAAAGGGAGACTATTACTAAAGAATAAGGGATGGGGAAAAGGCTTTTGAAGTGGTGAAGTTTAAAGGAGAAAGTAGAAGGAGTCTTTAATGTGGAATCTTTACTTGCCATAAATTAGATTAACTGTTTAAATGCCATGAACAGCAAATTAAATATTTCAGATGTTCATAAATCAGAATATAATGTTTGTCTGGAGTAAGAGCTAAGAAAATTTGAGGTTATTGGCTCATAATTTATCTACATATTTAAGATCAATTAGCAAGTTATAGGAAAAAGAGATTGTAGTGAAATATTTGAGGCATGCAGTTCCTTTGAAAATGCAGTTTGGATTTTCTCTTTTAAGATCTGTCAATACCAGATTGTTACCTCAAGTCACTAGTTATTTTTTGTAACTGTGAGGACAGTATTTTCTTTAAATGAAACCTCTACAAATAAATATTAAGAAAAGCATTTACTTTCTGAAG
This sequence comes from Vidua macroura, assembly GCF_024509145.1. Lineage (NCBI taxonomy): Eukaryota > Metazoa > Chordata > Aves > Passeriformes > Viduidae > Vidua > Vidua macroura. The sequence goes on from NC_071575.1 coordinate 8,938,329, forward strand.
CCAATGTAGAGGCCTGGCTAAATTTCTTAATTCAATTTTAATTTCTTTTAAAAGGCTATATTACAGTGTAGTTGTCTCATAGTCTACATACATTTTCTTATTTATAAAGCTGAAGATTGGGGCTGTATTTGTCACCTGTTGCCTACACAGGTCAAAAGAGGTGGGGGGAAAGATTTACTGATCATGCAAGCTTTTGCAGGGAACTTGTTCATCATTTCATTACCAGTTGGTAAAAACCAGCCACTTTTTTTCCCTCTGCTTTCATGTGCCCCACAAAATTGTACAATATGTGTGCTCCTAACAGTGCCAGAGAAGCATAATGAGGTGTTTAGTCACAGTTTGGATGTGGTATTTGTAGAAAACAGTGCAGGAACTGTGGGCTGGATTTTCAAGGGAATAGTCCTTGTAATCCAAGGCTGCCTAAATCCCAAACTAGTATCCAGGCAATAGCGACACTAAATTCTCCGTTTGCTTTTTGTTAGGCTCTTGTCTGCTGAACGTTTTCCTTTTCTTGCAAGGACTGCAGCGTGGCTGGGCAGTTTGGTGGTGGGGTTTGTTGGTTTGTCTTAGGGTTCTGTTTTGTTTCTTCTGTTAACCCTTGGATTTCTGTTTGCTCCCTTATTGCCGAGCATCTCCGTAAGTAGGAATGCAGACAGTCTGGAGTGAGTGCGCTTTTCTGATATGGAATACATGGATGGGAGGGCTTGGAACAGTGAATCTTTGTTTTGTGGACCAGTAAAATACTAATGTGCTAGCATTTTCCCTTATTGTGTATTTGGATTTAAAAGTCAGTGGTGTAGTGGAGCACTCCAGTATAAATGGCAGTTTTATCTAATATTCTGCAGTTTAGAGAACAAATATTTCTTTGGGAATAAAAGACCTCAGTATTGATGTACTTTGCAAGTCAATTATATGTATTTTACTCTATGTGCAAATATAGCATTATGCAAGCTTTGAGAATTCAGAATTGTATATTGGAAACCTCTTAGGATGTAGGACTGTATGGAACTGCAAACACCTCAACTAGTAGTGAAGTGTATCACTTGCTTATAGCAGTGTTTTTCTGTGGGTGTACAATTGTACATGAATAAATATGTTGAAGATGCTGGCCTTACAAAATCACTTTGGATTTGGCATTATTTAATATACTATCTGTAAGGTTTGTTGTCATCCTCTAACAACATCTCAACATAATCACTGTTCTTATTTTCATACTAACTTGTTCTTTCAGCAAGCATAATAGCATGAATCTGTGGATTCAGGTTATAAGTTTAGTTCTAAATTTAAATAAACAAACAGCTTATTTTAATTTCAGTCCTAATGATCAAAACAAAAAAAAAAAAAAACCCAGAAGTATCTTCATGCAGTTATTTGCAAAAAAAATTGAGCTCAAACTGCTGAACCCTAAATATTGTAGTTCTGCTTTGTTGTTGAATGCTGGAGCTGGTTATTTGAAAACAAGTATGGTTTTTTTTGAGATATGGGAGAAGTCTGCTTTCTCACTTTGAATTCATATTGACTATTTTCTGGTTAAACAGAATACAAAATGTAGTATAATTAGTGTTGTTTAAATAATGAATTAAAGCCAGCAGATGACACAATATGCAAAGCAGTTTATAGCAGTAATCTGTTTCCAGATAGTTCTGTGTACTGCCAAATTATGGATAAAATAAATTGTATGAAATATTATAAGAGATAAGAGTAAGGATGTGTTGTCTGATACTTGCTATGCAGCATCATTATTACCTGGGAGAGTTTGAGTGATACATGAGCCAGGAAAGTCTTCTTTTATTTTTTTTTATTTTAGGTTGGTTTTTTTTTTTGTTTTTTTTTTTAGTTTTTTTTTTTTTAGTTCTTTTTTTTTTCTTTTTTTAATATAAAGTCATAGATGTGCCTGAGTGTCAAATCCATAGAATCCCTGAAGAGACAAGTTCTGGGATATCTCAGCTTGTAGTGTGCTGGCATCTATTACTGCTACAAAACATAAAGGTTCATCTGAAGATTCTCTGAAAAGCTCCTGTTCTATGAATTTTTCCAGTACCAATGGACAAGATGTCATATAAAACTCTGAAAAGAGGTAGCCAGAGGGCTTAGTTCTGCTGTTAGTATAGAATACGTTTTCTTTTTTTTTTCCTGTGGTTTGAATAGAGATTCAAATCAGGCCTACCAAATTTCTTTGAAATGAAACAGAAAATACAAATATGGGGGAGTGTGCAAATATATTTATTTGTTTCTAATCTGCCTAATTAAATCATCAATAATGTATCTGATGTCCATTAAAAATGTGGGTTTTGTTTTGGATTATTTTTTTTTCAGTGCCTGATTTGGGAAGTATTTAATGGTCAGTGAAAAAAAATGAGGAAGAGGAGGGTGTGGCTGCCGCCGAGACGCTCTGGCCCTGCAAAGGGTCCCTGGCTTGTAGAGATGTGGTCCTGCATTGGCACAAAACGAAGACTTCTTTGAGGTAAAACTGAATTATTCTTTTTTTGTTGTTGTTATTAATCAGAAAACAAGCAAGCATGTAATCCTGCTATTTCTTATGCCTGTTTCTGATGGCTGGTCATTGGTCCTCACTTGAGTTTGGTAGCTTTATTCGCATCTTGTTTTGCTCCAGACTTAGCAATTCTTTCCCTAATCAGTCATGACAAGAACAATAAAAACTAGTTTAAGCTCTGCAGAGTAATAAGAAAAGTTGTTTGATGTTTTGTTTATTCTGAATAGCCAGCAAGGGACTGATCCTCTATGTGCTGGAGTGGATCTGTACCCATATCTGAATTTTCATTCCCACTCTGCATTGTGCCTTTAGTTCCTGAGCTAGCACATATACACACAGATACTTCTGTCTGTAGTTCTTTATATTATGGCCACATTCAGCATCATAAAGTCTTGAAATGAGACTGAGAATATTTTCAGGTTACAGTTCTTGTGGGATTAAATATTGACAGTATTTTTAGCAAAACTGGATGCTGATTTAGTTTTTGGTTTGTTTTTTTTTGTTTGTTTGTTTTTGTTTGTTTGTTTTTTGAGTCATAGACCCCACTTCTTACAAGGGCAATTTGTTAATAATGCTGATTTACAATTTCAGTTCTGACAGTTGATGTTAAAACTATTTTTATGCAGTGGTACAGTTCTAGCATTCCTTTTTTTCCCTTTGCTGCTGCAAATATAGTTTGAGAACGTGTGTGTTCTACTGATACCATAAGTAAAGACAGCTGGTGAAACTTCAGTAGTAAAACCACTCACCGGTGTGGTTAAAGAATCTGCTCCCACATCTCATGTCTTATATTTGAGCTCATCATCTCTTAATTATGTATCCTTGTCTTCCTTTGAAGAGCAGCAGTGTGTGGGTTGTGGTGAGGTATTCTCACAGCTTGGGTGAATTGTTAGCCACAAGACCAAAGACTGAGTGTAGCAAACCACTATATGAGTGGCAATATCCCAGGATCTGACACACAACTTGGACTGTCTTGTAATTATTAAATGGGTTTTACAAATAATGATGCATGATGGGAAAAAAAAAATACATTTATATGTTACGAACCAGAGCGCTGTATGCAACGTTTGTATAGTAAACCAAAATCTTACAATTGAGTTTCTTGCTTATTATTTGCAGTGGCAGGGGGAGAGCAGGTGGCAAAGTAAACATACATGTTTTTATGTATTTTTGTGACACATAAATGATGCACTGACAGTGGTGTGTCAGGCACTATAGCTAGCTTAGAGGATGAGGCAATTTGCATTAGATAAAGTGAACTCGTCTGTTTTTTTGCCACAGAAAAGTAGAAATTACTGCACCAGAACAGGCCCATGGTGTAATTAATGCCAAGTCTACCCTAACATTTTTTACGAAATTGATTGATTGGTAAGAGAGTGAAGTTGACCAGCATCAGATGCTTTTGGAATACCCTGTCCTTGTCAGAAAGTGCAGCAGGCAGGTCGCTTGGCTTTGCATAAAGGTCCGTGTGGTCTTTCCAGCAAACAATCCCATCCAAATCTGTATTTTTGTAGGCTGTGGATAGAATCGTTCTTTCTGATTGGTGCTGATGTCCCTTAACAAGGCATTGATTTTCATATGTTCAGGCTGCACATTGAAAAATAATATATTCCTGTAGTTTGAATTTACTGCTCATTTAATTTAGCTGAATCATTTCCCTTTCAAGACTGGAAGCGGGTAAGAAAGTCGGACTACAGATCCTGACTTTCAGGATCAGACTGTGTATCTGTGTTGTGTTCCCTGTTGCTCATATGCTCACTAACATAAATAGTTTGATCACTTTAGGTTTTCATATATGGCAGTCTCTTAAAAGTGACATTGTTGTAGACACCTGCCCTTGCACTTCTGTTACTTCTGTAGCTTTAGTGAGGAAAGGCTCATTAGCATTCTCCAGGAAGCTGTTTCCCTGGCAGGCAGATATTAGAAGGATAATGTTTTCAACACAGAACTCTTTTCCTGCTTGACTTACCTGACATTATTGCATATCCCTGAAAGTTTCCATTGATTTGTTATGGTGGCACTCAGGTCCTCCCCTTGAAGAATGTTGCAATATGATCTCCTTAGCAATTATTTAAAAAAAAATATTTATTGTGTTTCACATTCACTCAGTTTGGTTAAACCCTTCAGTAACTCCAGCACTCTCCCCTTGCTTGTCATTTTTGCCACTCTTTATTTTACAGCTGATCTTTCTAAACATGAGCTAAAGTTAAAAACTGATACCAGCCTGGCCTCTGCATTCAACAGCTCTTAACATTTATCTTGTCAAAGTGTCTTTTCATTTGTACATTTTACTTTTGGTTCCTTAGCTTGTTTTTAATCAATACTCCAATTTCCAGTCGTGACTATTCTGTTTTCTTCATGGTCTTCATGGGTTCATTGTCAAAGGCCAAATAAATAATAATGAATTCTGTGGATTCACTCAAAGTTAAAAAATACATATTTTTTGTTATGCTATCAGTTGTTTTTCTCCCCATTATGTAATCCCTGCTCGGGCATTAAAGTTATAATCTTTTAAAGTAGCCTTCCAGACGGTTTACTAAATCACAGAATTCATTGGCATGTAGTCTGGATCATCATTTGTGGCTATTTTTGGGGACTGCTGTCCTTTCATTCCTGATAGAAAAGTGCAGGTTTTTGTTGGAAGCCCTGCATCCAACCTTGGGCTGCTTCCGAAATGCTGTGTGTATCCTCAGAATGGCTTGCCTTTAATTTATCCCTTTATTTCAGTGCTTTCTGTTTTGCTATCTGCCGTTCTTTCACCCTTTACTTGCAAAAGAATTGATTAATGGGATTTGCTATTTGAAAGGACCAGAGGGGACAATTTCGTGACTTGAGTATCATAGCTTTTTCCATCTATATTGAGCATAAAAACTTTTTATTTTAACCTAAAAGGTACCTTTTGATCTGTCTGGATTGCTGGGCATCAGGAGATAGAGAGGCTTATCTTAGAACATGAGGTAGGGTCAATATTGCTCCATCCTGCCCCCAGAAATGGACAATGCAAGGATGTTTCCTCTGTTTTTCTGTTTAAGAGAAGGGACATCTCATTCCCTCACTTTCCTGAGTGTTATTTTTGCTTCCCATCTTGGAGGGAGAGGTGTGTTGGCTGGTGTGAAAGAGAACTGAAAAAGAAAAGACTAGGAATTTCCACTGGAAAAAGTAGTGGGTATTTTTTAATTTTTATGAATATCCCAAATTAGGAACCCAGCTAACAAGAAATGTTAGTATGGTTGTACAGGGTGAGAAAAGGCAAGGTTCCTTTTGTGCATAATTAAGTAGCTCAAGGTCATAATCAGCCATTATTTTTTCTGTGGTGTTTTTCATCGCCTTTCTTCACTCCCTTTGTTTCGCAGTACTATTTCAGACTTGCCAGACAATTGTTGTGCAGTCTTCCTACTTCTAATGTATATCAATAAATTGTCCTTATGCCACTGGTTCAGTCCTTATGCTCCCAGTCTCCATTTTAAAATCTTAATGCCCAAGTATATTCTTTGTTCTGGTTGTTTCAGTCCAGTGCTTTTTGGAAAAGGTACCCCTTTGCCTCAGCCTGATGCAAAGCTTTGCTCAGTACTCACATTGCACTTGCCCACCTGCTCCTTCTGTGTCTAAAGATTTTGTTACCCTTTTTTCCTGATGGATATGCTATGCCTGCATAATCTTTTGTGCCAAAAAGCAGAGTGTTTCCCTTGAAATCGATGGGAAGATCTGATGAACATACAACATTATTTTAAATACCTGCTGTTCATGTTTGCTTTGTCCTGGACACAGCCTTTTCTAAACCTGCTGTCAAGGCTTTCTGAGTCTACTTTCTCTCCTTGACTCCTGGTGTAGAATAAAAAGCCTAATACTATCATATCAGATTTTTGGGAACAGCAGTCACAGGAAAGTGTGTTACTGGATTTGGTTGTTTCAGGCACAGAACTGGACAGGTGTGAGTTACTCCGAGTGTGAGTCGTTCACCCCCCTGCAGTGGGAATGATGCCCATCATGGTGCAGACATATGATTTGCAAGTTTCTTCTTTACTCTTGGCTGTGTTGGGATCTGCAGTAAGCTTCTGACTCCTAATACTGGGGTGAGGAAAGATCAGAAACCACAGGAGCAGGAACTGCAGTGGTGGGTGAAGAAGGGCCAGTGCAGGCTGGGTGTAATGAGATCCCAGCTTGCCACACCTCTTGTATTAATTCATGCTGCTAGAAACTAAAAAGGTGAACATACTGTTATGGATCCAAAACTAACTATTTTGCACAAAGTGTCTGAGAATGGAAGGACACCATCTCGGCCCTCTCCCTGTATAGTTCATGCTATTTTGTGGGACTCTAGGACCTTGATTTTTGGAATTTTGGCCACTCCTGATCCTCATCTCCAAGCTGCTGGTGTTGGGTGATCTCATGCTGATTCCAAATCATTTACCCTATGTGGGATTTGTCTGTGGTGCTGAGCTCCCTGCATCAAAGATTTTGATCTAAAGCTTGCCCCCCTTGCCTGGCCTGATTCCTGTTATTTTCTTCTGGAAGCTCTAACATAATGTTCAGTTTAATCAGAGGTGCCTCTGCCTAAGGATAAAGAAGGCAAAATATCTTAGTCTGGACCACTCTCTTCTGTGTGCTCTTTTCCTCCTATCATGGCCATCTAACTGATAGTAACATCTGCATCCCAGTGAGCCATATTATCACAGATAAGGAAACAGAGGTACAAGCAAATTTGGGCTCATTCAGAAGGCCAGTGGATTAGAGGTGAGAATGGAAAGGAGACACTCCAACATGCTGTCTAGCTGTATGTTAATGCAGCATTAATTTAGCTGTTTCAGGAGATGTTTGTCTTAATACCATTATTAATAATATTAGATAATATTATTATCTGTGTATAATATTAAGATATTAGGAGAAGTTGGTAAGAGAAATCTTAACAGCCAAAAGAAATGCTTATTTAGCCTGATAAAGTTTAGCAATCAGCATATGTGAAATTATATAGGCAGCATATTTTCAATTTATTTTCCATGTTCTCCTCTTTGCAAGTGAACCATCATGGAGTTAGCAAATGTCTACAGCAACAGGCAACTTCTCTGTCCATCCACAGACTACAGGATATTTTAAGAATTTCATTTATAATAGTTACGTGCACTTTTTAATAACCACTTTAAGAACCACTCATATTTATAAATAAACTCAGAATTTTTCAAAAGGAGATACAAAATTTAAAAAATTGTAATGTGGTGGTAAGTTTTCACTTAGAATGTTTGATAACTTTAAAAATAATTTTCAAGCAGCTGGCTAGCTCTGCAGAAATTAACCTGGTTCTGAAACATGAATTTGTACAGACTTTTGCTCTGAAAATAATGTGGCACTGAACCATGACAGCTTAAGGTGTCTCTTTCTTGAAAGGGGGGGTAGATGGGGAAGTCCAGTGATTTAGTGACTGAAGAGAGTTGCCACTTGCGTGAGCTCCATCCCTAGGGATATGACCTTTTTAATCCTCTTTAGTTAATGTATTGGTGATCTTTACTTAGGCAGAGTAAACAGTGTTGTTCTGAACAAAGGGGAGGTCATGCTTCCTGCATTACACTCTGACCCCGGGGTCATGGCCTTTGTTCACTTCTCAATGGGAATTGCTCTCCGAGGGCCACCACAAAACGGAGAACTAATTTCGGCACGTGCTGGCGGAGAATGGCAGAGTATCAGGTTTGCCTCAACCCAACCTCCAAGGCCGCCGTGCTCGCAGCCACAGGAAAAGTCAAACTATTTCAAAGAGGACGTATTAGCTCTTTAATTACCAGTGGCCGTGGCACTTAATCCCTCGTTGAACTAAATATATTGCTTGGGTCTTCCTAATTCAATTGCTCACTTTTCAGCCTTTACTTTTTTTTTTATCCCTGACTGAATTCTTCCAAAGGAAGACGCGCAGACTAGTGGAAAATAGTGATTTCTTCCCTTAAAACAGAGTGAGAAAGCACGTGGCAATTGCAGCATCAAACTTGGGCCTGTGAGATCTCAGAATGTGCCTTGTTTCTCAGCCTGTAAGGAAATGTAGTGCTGTGTCCCAGAGGATTGTATTCAGCACCTTTTCCATAACTTCTGTGCTGCAGCAGTGCACGCACACACAGGGCCCTGTGAGGCCAAGCATGGCAAGCACGGGGTACTGAGCCAGAGAGAACTAGAACTTCCTCGTCTTTATCATTGATTTTATGCAAAAAGGCTGGGATTTTTTTTCTTATTTTTTTTCTTTTTTTTTCTTTTTTTTTTTTTTTTTTTTTTTTTGCTTGGCTTTGAAAGTAACTGGTGGCAGAATGTGATGCATCTCATTTTTAGGTGCTGTGACTAGGGAATGTATACGAACATGGAAGCTGAGATAAATTATCTGGAAGACTTGCATGCAGAAAAGCACCACCTTTTACCAAAAGTTGGTTCTTTTTCATCTGTATGCTCTTTTTGCTCTGCAGTAAAATCTGTGTAATACAGTTTTTGATCATAAAATAATTAAGATATAAACACATAACTTCAGTTAGCATATGGCTTTTCCACATTTTTTCCTTCTATCAAAAAAAAAAAAAACAAAAAAAAAAAAAACCCCAAACCAAAAGAACCCTAATTGCTTCTGACAGCCAAGTTGTGTAAAACACAGCAGGGTTAGAACTAAGCACAAGGGATCTGAATGTATTGGGGGGAAGCTTATAATGTTGCCATCACAAAAATAAATAACAATACAATAGTAAACTTCGTAACTTCTGTGGCTGTCAACATGAATAGGATTAAGGTAAAAACGTGTCTTTGCATTCCAGTCATTTCAAGTAAAACATTATGTCCCTCTTTAAGTTTCCTTGCAGCTGAATTATTTAAACAAACACTTCTAATAATCTACTCTTAGACTTAAAAGTACATTCTGTAATACAGGAGAATGAGCTCTTTTAACAAAAGCAGTGGCTGAGCAGCTGAGCTATCACGCCCTTTGAGTGAAAACTTGCATTCAGAGCTGAACCAAATGTGAGCAGCAAGTGATGCTGACTGCAGCAATACTGAAACCAGCCCTTCTGTGCCCCTTATTTGTTGCTGGAAATTCCCAAAGTCCCCTACTTTTAGATTTTTTATTGGAAGATAGAGGGGAAATGTATATTTACCTCTTTTCCACTAAAAATAATATTGCCAGGTTGACAGAAGTCTATTACTCCCTCATGTTACTTAGTTAAAATTAATATGTTTACTAACAAAAATACAAAGTTCATCTACTTTCATCATTTTTTTCAGTACTAGTATTGCTTTTCTGTTATCTGTAGGATTTTAGAGACTAAAAAAAGTCTCAAGGCAATGCTATTTGCATTATTTTGGGGTTTTTTTTCCTTGCCTTAAAGCACTGATATGGTTGTGCTTTCTTTGGAGTTAATGAGCTGTAGTAAAATTTTAAAATGTGGATAGCAACTTGGAGTTTAAAAGAAAAAGTTAAGAAAATACTCAGCCAGTATTCAAATTTTAAAATACTTATTTTTATTTAGAAAGATATTGGAACCTTATAATAACTATAGGATGCCTGATGAAACAGAAAACTAATTATTTTCAGAGTATGTTAAACATTTCAGCATGCAATGTGATAATTTAGGATGCCATTGTAGAATTGCCTCTTCTGAAAGATCCTTAGTGAAGGGAACCTTTTGGAATGCTTTTGCTTTGAACGTTCCTGACTCAGACCTCTCAGGATTTTTTTGTTTGTTTGTTTGGGGGTTGTTCGTTTTTTTGTTGGTTTTGATGTGGGTTTGTTTTTTTTTTTAGTTTTGTTTTACTGTTTAAAAAAGAGCTTTAAACAGTAAAACAAAACTAAAGGTTTTGTTCTGTGGCAAGGTTTAGATTAATAGAATGAGCAGAGAATAGTCTATTTTACTGTGTGAACTTGATTCCTCAGCATTACTATTTCTGGCACTGATTTTCTAGCTAGTATACCTGGTAAAGCTTAATGGTGGGTAAGATTTCTCTCATTTCCTAGACAAAGATGTTACTGAAATTAAAACATGATCTTCTAATTTTGATATCAAATTTGTTTCCAAATGTGACCCCTGCAGTGAAAACCAAGTAGGAACCGTTCATATTTAATAGCCTTCTCTCTTTAGCAACTGGTGTACACTTGTCTGTACTGCTTTTAATGTGACACCATTTCTGCTTCTCTGTTGATTTCTTTGATTCTCTGGATCATTGAAATATTATCAGTTTAAGGAGGAAAAACATGAAGAATTTTTAAAATAGTCCTGTAGAACATGGGGTTTGGTCAGGCTTTAGGTGTGCTATGGAAATTACAAAGCTTGTTCTTTACATTTTAAAGATATTTTTCTAAACACTAGGATGTATATTCAGGCCTAGTGTAATTCAACAAAATTCATTTGATATGAATGCTTATTTTCCTTACTTGTCTTATGTCAAAATCTGTTCTTGTGCCTCTTTCCATTAAATACTTGAGTAAAAAGAAGTATGTGAAAGTGTAAAAAAGCTACCTGGGTGCAGATAGCTGCATATCATAGGTTCATATGTGTGTGGTTTTTAAATTAGTACTTGGGTGAGCAGAAAATACAAGGCAGACGTCAGTTGCACCTGTAAAAATAAAAAGGCAGCTTCTCTGGGAAACTGCATTGCTCAGTTTTTCTGTGGTAAGAGGATCCTTGCGTTTTCCACTGACGTTAACCCCTTTGGAAGGAAAAATGCATTACAGCCTCAAAATGGTGTTCTCTGTTAGGGAAACGCAAAGATGAGCTGGAATTGTGCAGTAGTTCAGTCACAAAAGGGCCTTTTCTAATAGATTTGCAATCATTTTCTTAGACTTCTTAGACAGTAAACGTGATTGTCCTATAGAAATGTTTTCCCATGAGCATGGGATCACTATTTGCTACACAAACAGTCGTGTAAGTGCAGTTCTAAAGCAAAACTGTTTTTTCAAGTCCCCACAATGAGTCTGAAGTACCTGTTTTGCTTTCCCCTCTGAGCTGAACACTCAGGCACTGCCAGCTGAAGGCTGGAACATTTTGGTCTACACATGCAGTGCTTTATTCAATGAAATCCCTCATGTTTATGTCAGTCTCCCTCTGGCTCCCAGGTGTGGGAGCAAGGTCCTGCATCCAGGCAGTCCCAGAGCAGGGAGCCTCATTCCCTGATCATAGGGATGAGTTGTTACGGTAACACCGAGGGATAAAATTCCTGATGATGTGGTGCTGCTACGATCAACTTCTTTTCCGTAGTTCTTACTCTGTATTTAAGTTGTGTTAAGGTTTTTAAAATGTTGCATTTATTTATATAACTAGAAAAACAATGGTCCTGAACCGTGCCTTCCATTGATTTTCCTGTTGTAATTCAAATATAATCCTTAATTAGTAATCTTTAGGCTGCATTATAAAAATATTATAATTTCTATTGTGCAGAATTACATAAGCAATAATTAGAGTATTTTTCTAGTAGTATTCACACTTACTGGACTGTGCTAGCATGAGACTATAACTGCATACATACACATACATACCTATATCCAGGTGTCACATACTGCACTCATGTACAGAAGGGACAGAGTATGTGATTTTGTTGAAATGATTGCTGGGGGGAGGTGGAATTCTTTAATTTTATTACAGATAAATGACAGAAGTAATATGAGCTTCAGATATCAGCTTTAATTTTGGTATTTGGCTTCAAAATTTTTTGAAAAGCAGCTGTGTTTCTAATTGGGTCAAGGAGACTTCTCCACATCAAACCCAGTCACATTCTCCTGTTGCCAAGAGACAAAAGGTCCGGGTTTTTCTCCCTGTAGAGTTTTCTTACTAACTTACTTCTTTGCATTAAAAAAAAAAAACCCAAACTGTACAGTTTTCTTGAAATTTTTGGTGCATCAAAAAAAGTCATTGGATTATATTTCTGTTGGTAACTTTTTCTGGGACTATATATTTAAGAGTTGACTTTTTAATATTTCAGTGCTTTGATCAGCCATCTAAAATATTCAGTAAAATGCTTTAAGGCCCTAAGAAAAAAATACCTACATTTGAAACTTGAAATTACCATGGATTAGTCACAGACATCCCCTGGGATGAACTGAAAAACATAGTTCACTGAATAAGTCTGGAAGCAGGTTTTCACAATTTTGCCCCCCCCCCCTTTTTTTTTTTTTTCCAATGCCAGTTTTAGTATTCATGCTGCACTTAATTAGTGTGGACAACATAGCAAAATCTTAATTTGGTCTTTTCCTTATAAGGGCTTTTATGTTGGAAATAAACTTCAGTAAAATCACCTTTATTAAATTATGGCACACATTTAATCGTGTGGATGCTGATTTGTCTTTGAAACAGCAAAATGGGAAATGAAGGGGTAAAAAAAGATAACTTTTTGCACTGAATTTCTGTTTTGCTGACAACACCAAAATGACCCGTCTTCTAAAATGCATTTTACACACCAGTGTGGAGTGACAGCCCAGGAGGAGCATGGCCTCATCCCAAGCCTTGGAACTGGCCCTTTCTGTTCACAAGGAGAGACCTTTAGTTTTATCACCTGTGCACCTGTGCAGGACACTGTGTTCTCTGCAACTGAAACGTAGCAGAATCATGTTAAAGATGAGTTTATAACTTCAGGCATCCATTCAAAATTCATGAAACTTAATAATGCACATGTGACGACTCCAGTAAGTGTGACACAACAGACAGAAAGACAAAACACTCAAATGACACCTTGCACAGAACACAAATTCTATAAAGTACTGTCCTTTTTTCACAACTATTTATTATACCTGCAGCTGATACCAGGAGTTTAAAAGCCTGTATTTATCTTGCCAGATAAATAGATAAATACTTAGAGTAGGTTCATTATTCTCTTGACATTATATTTTATTACAACAATAATGTGGCAATATCGTTCATGATAGGAGGTTTGTTTTTTTTTTTTCAAGGAGAGGGATTTAAATTTACCAGTGCCAATGTACTCTTATTGTGTGAGGTTCCAGTTATCCTTTAGATAGCCAATCTAAGGTGCACCTTATGTACCCTCTATTTTACATTTAATGGGCTCAAAAGGAATGGTAAGTTGAACTGTGGAGCTGAAGTTGGCCACATAAATACATCTGATACTAACACTCAACTCACAAACAGAATTCTGTATCTACAACCATTTTGGATTGTCTCTGTGTGTAGTAAGTAATTGCAGTTAAGATGTGAAAGTGATACTGTAATGGAAGTCCCTTTTTATTTTCTTACAGTTCATGCAAATTTTTCATATTTGCTAACATTTCACTACCAAAAAACCACAAAGGAATTTGTGCTGTATGTAAATTTTGTGTGCATTGCAATTCACTTTGTTCAATATTGTTGCACTCTGGTGTAATTAAAACATAGATACTTAATATAAGAGAACTTGGTCACTGGACTACTCTTGAGTAGTTTAAAAACCTTTAAGTAATTTATGATATAAAGGAATTTTAAGCCCTTTTAGACCTGAGAAATTGTACGTTTTCAATGAAGATTTTGTCACGTATATATGCTTACTTTTTGCAGCTTATCATTCTCTAAAATCAAACATATTTTTCCACCAGTGTGTTATTTTCCCTTTCTTTTTCTTCCCTCCTTTTTTCCTAGATAATTTTTTTTTTTTTTTACTTTTTTTTTTTTTTTTTTAAATCTCCAGCAACTCTTTTCTGCGAGGCACCCGGCTCTAAGCAGAGGCGCCCATTAGCTAGAGGGAGCGCTGGGTTTGCAGCCCCCCGGCAGTTTGAGCGCGGTGCTCCCGGGCAGAGCAGGGAGTGCCCGGTCGCACATTCCGGGCGGGACGGCCGGGCTGTCGGGAATGCCGGCTGGGAGCGGGCTCTCCGCGCACGGCTGCCGAGGGGCCGCCGCTCACCTGCGGCCGAGGAGCGGGGCCGGCGGTCCCGAGGCAGGAGTGGAGTAAAAGAAACCGGGGAAAAAAAAAGTTGGAAGATAAACAACGTTATGTCAGTAGCACCCTTAAAAACCTGCTAATGCAACTACCCCTTTTAATGCCTCCTTTCTTGGAGAAAAAAAAAAAAAAAAGAAAGAAAGAAAAAAAAAAATCACTCGTCCTAGTGCCAGAGTTTCACTTATGTTGATACCGGTTTAATGCCAAGTTTTCTGTACAGCACTATGGTTAAAGTTTATACAATACCATAGTATTGTTAAAGTACAGTGTACTGGAGGAAGTGTTTTTGCAAAATGCTTCATTATGTTTTGAAGGAAGGGTGTAGGAATACATCCTCATTCAGCTTGCTTTTACAGTTTAGGTCATGTCAGAATTGCCTATTTGGTATTTCAGTGTTTTTCCCCCATAATTTAGTAGGCCACTGATCCATTGGAATTAATGCAAGTTATCCAGCAGTAAATAGAACTTTCCTAAGTGACCTGCACAATGGCACTATGTGTAATTGCTGTCCTTTCTCTGAAGCATGCACCCCTGTAATCCCCAGACTGGTCCTTTCAGGGAATGGTGCACAAGACTGCTTTGCTTTTCTAGATAGATTTTAATTATTTTTATTTTTAATTCCTAGAGAGTATCTCTAAAAGCAAAAGCTGTCTAAATGTTAAGTAAAATTAGTCTTGGTGATTTTTTTTTTTTTTATAATCTGCACTAGAATTATTTTAGTGATACAATAAAATAAAAAAGGAAGAATTTACACTTTTCTGGATAACTTAATCTTAAAAAAAAAAGTTTATTGTATTATTAAAAAAACCCAACCTAAGAATGCACCTGATAGTCTTTTATTAAATATTTCTGAAGGCTGTTAGATTACAAACCACCCCATATTACAAATGAGCTGTATTATCTGGAGAGCAAAAAATCATGATCTATTTAGAGGTGACCTCAGTGTGGATGTCTCTGTCATACCAAACTGAGAGGAAAGAACAAGAGATGCCACTCTGAGTTAAAATACAAGGAAATTAATTAGTGTTCAGCAGGAGTATTTATAATGAGTTTCCAATAGACAGAACTTGAGATAAATGAAAAGAGATATAAAATTCTGTAATAGTATAATCTGTGGTGTGAAAATACTGTCTTACTACTATTTGCATAATTTGAATTTATTCAGGGTTGATGAATCTTAAAACAATTCTTCCACTTCCCCGTTTGGAATTCCATTTCTGTTAAATAAGCTTACAAGTTGGACTTGAGGTAATTGTTTTCCTGTTTCCTGAATCCCTAATTTTTTAGTTCTGCGGTAACCTAAAGTTAGACAACTTTCAACCTTACTTCACAACTGTGGTGACAGACAGAATGCATTTATATGTCTCCTTGAGAAAGGGTAGGTTTGGGTGGATGAATATGAGCCATAATTGTGTAAAGGCGAGGCACTTTTAACCCTCCAAATGCACCAGAATTATCCCCATTAGGAGCAGGCAAAAGAAGGGATGAACCTCAGCTGTTTTCACATTAACAAAAAACGAGAAAGAAAAGGGTAGGTATGAAGAGTAAAGAACAAGAGGACCTATGTTTTATATGGAAAGTAGAAAAATAAATAGGGAGCTAAAACTCATATCTGAGAAACAAGGGGGAACGTCATTCAGAAAGCTGATTAAATACAAGTAAAACACTCTGAACTAAGCAATTTGTCTATGTAAGTCTGATCCTTCCCTAAAAAATAGGTCTGTCTTTTATATTTCATTGGCATTAAAAGTTGTTGACTGCACTGTCACGTGTAATTTCTTTTTTCTGTGCAGGGTTAACATTCTCATCTGTGGATGTTCTGTTAAAATAAATACTATCAGAAATGTCATGCCATTATTTTAAAACAAAAATTATAATAGTTTTAGCTGGATGTGATGGCTATTTGCTGCTAAGGCTGTTATCCAGGAATTTTGCTTGCTTTTACTTTTTAACCACCCAGAATTTATGCACATCCTCTGCATCCACAGTCTATATGCAATAGAGACCAGTTATTAGAAAAGGTCAGAATTGCTAGGTGTCATTTTACCAAAATAAATATTTGTGGGAAAGTTACTGTTTAAATATCTTGTCAACTGTGTCCTGATAATCTCTAGTATGCTTTTACTATAGTTCCCTAAAAATAAATATTAGAAACATTTTGTGGTTTCACACCATTAAAAAAAAAAAAAAAGTTGTTAAGGGAAAACCGTAAAACGTATTTTGCTTACAGAAGAAATATGTATTCTCCTCAGAATGCTGGTGGTTGAGCATTTTCTGGAGATCTGAGGCTGGATCGAAATGGGTAACAGAGGTTCCCTAAATTTGCCACGGCAGGAGTCGTTGGAGCTTGGAGAAAGCCACATGTGCCACCCCGTGCCCTCTGGACTTGGCTGAGACTGAGCACTTGGAGAGCAGGACTCGCTGGCTGCCAGGCCTGGGGCCGGAGCTGCGCTCCATGGCCAGGCTGCCGTTCCAGCCCGGGCAGGGCTGGCCGTGCCAGGCGCAGGGCGTGCAGCTCTGCGGCTGCCTCGTGAGCCGGGATACCTGGGGCGTGGAACAGAGCCTTTGTCACCATCTTTACCACAGCTGGGCACTGAAATGCTGCACTTGGTGTGGTTATGGGAGGAGGAAATGAATCTTGGAAAGAGCCTCCGACTGCGAAACCCTCCGCTCCATTTTGCAGGATAGTGCGTTGGAGAGCAGCCGCTTTGGATGGGATAGAGGCGTATGTCTGTGGGTTTTCTTTTTACATTGCAGTTTTTTCTATCACCTCATGATCAATATTTAATGGAATAAAATATCAATTAGTAGATTCTTTTTCCTGAAGAATATTTTACAAACTTCAACACACATGGTATTGACTTTTCCAATCACTTGAAGCTGCCTAGCTGCTTTAAAAGTACATCAGGAAAGCAATGATACCATAAGCAAAATTAATAGTAAGTGAGAGGGACAACAATGACTTTCTTTCAGTAATTGTGTAATCCCTTTTTTCTTACAGTAACATATTTTCCACAAAGAAGATTCTTCAAGGTTGAATCTTGTACAGTCTCCTCCCCCTCTCCACCCTCCCCCCCCCACCTCACCCCCCCCCCCCCCAGTGCAGGGCAAATCAAATGCTTGACAACGTTTTTTGTTAGGAAAGCACATGAAAAAAAATTTTGAATATACCAATAACAGAAAAAGTCTATATATTTTTATTGCAAGAAGGAGATTTCATTGGCTGAATGAAATGGCGAGATGTGACGCAAAAGGACACTTGGACGGTGGAAATGCTGATGTATGCCAAAGCAGGCGCACCAAGAAATGCTGTTGCTATGAGAGAAACAGAGGGAGAGGGAGGGAGGGAGGGAGAGACCGTGAGAGAGCAACTTGTGGAGGCCTTAGTTTTCCTTTTTGGCTTATAGCAGAGAGACTGCAACGTCTCCCGTTTCTAGCAGGGAGGGTTTAGGAGCTTCCAGTGGGTATTTTCATGAGGCTGAGCATTTAGTGGAGAGGAGGGAGACGAGAGAGGTGCAGGTCACCTTAGAGCACAAAAGCAATTGGAAAGTAGGAGGCTGTATGTACTGAGCCAATGATCTGTGCTATGATAGATATACAAATTAGTACGGCAGATGAAGCAGCTTAGCTCATTATCCACCTGATGGTACTGAGACTTACAATTCAAAATGACAGAATTAAAATGCAGGCACACACAGACACACACAGACATATATTTATAATGACCCCACCTTTTCATCTTATGAATTATCCAGCTGGGATACCGACGTCTCTTGTGTAATATTCTTAAAGAGCGGCAATAAATTCACCTTGTGAGTCCATGAGCCAGAAAAGGGGGAAAATAATTTGCAGGAAATTTTTTTTGTCTATCTTCTTCGGCAAGGGGGAAAAAAGTTTGTGCTATGAACTTAGCCTAGCAGCTTCTGGAACGTGAGCCAAAAGGGGCAGGAAGTTGTTTTACAATAGCGTTACAGTGATCTGCCACAAATGGAAAAAGCCAAATGTTGGACTCGGCAAAGAGAAAAAACATCCTTCTCCCCCTCGCTTCCCTCCTCTTGCCCCTTAAGAGAGAAAGAGGGAAAGGAACGCTGAGCTAGAAGTTCTTTTTTAATTACTTCTTGTAAGTAATTGAAAGATTATCTTACTTGCATATTCCATGGCAAGCAGGAGGGAAAGAAGTATCAAAGGGACGTTTAAAAAAATGCACTTGGTAACTAGCAACGGGACTTTTGGCACAATTCCTTGAGTTTGCTTGAGGTTATGGAGGGGGGATGGGGAGAAGAAAAGCAAGTCGACGCAGCACGTTTTCTTTAAAGAAGGGGAGGGTGTTTGGAGGCAAAACTATATAATTTTTTCTTTTTTTTTTTTTTTTTTTTTTTTTTTTTAAGGAAATGTATGTTGATCTTCTGAAGCTGAATCCTCAGGCATTTGTGGCCCGTCTTTGCAGCCTGGTATGTTTTTTGTGAGTGTGTGCGAGCGCTCTCAATCAAACAGCAATCATGGCAGCTGTTTTTCTTCCAGCACAGCAGTTGAGCTGTCTCGCCCAAATGCTTATCAGCTTTTGACTCGGTGCCAAGAGAGTTATAAGGGCCAAGCAGCCTGAGCTTGGCTGTGCAGCTGGTTTGGAAGTAAGGGCATGAGAAAACAAAATCGCAAAGTTTTTCTGTCACATACAGTATTTACTTTTTCAAATAGCCATTTTCAGCTCGGTAGGTTGGGGTTGGTTTTGTGTGTGTGTGCTGTAGATCGTGGTCTTTGCGGACTGCTGTGTTACGCAGAGCGGTGTAGGTGTGTGACTGCAGAGAGGAGCCTCTTCTCTCCGTTTAATCCCGGGAGATATTTCCGTAGAAACCACCCCCCCCCCACACACCCCCACCTCCCCCAATTAAAAGCTTCATTAGCCGCACTGCCCTGTCAAGCATATTGCCATAGCGTGGGTGCATTTACATTCCAGCGCAGCGCCTTTCCTCCCATCGCTGCCTCTCTGCCGGGTCCCCTCCCGGCGGCGCCGTCCCCATCGCAGCCCCCGGCCCGCGGGGGTACCCGGCGGGGGTCGCAGCAGAGCCGGGCTCGGTGCGTGTCCGTGTGCCCATGGCTGCGGGGGATGGAAAGGAGCCTGTCCGCGCAGGGCCGTGCCGCTTTCATCATCAGCTCCAGCCCGCTGCGTTTCGCTGGCTCACGTCGTCCTCCTCCTCCTCCTCCTCCTCCGCCAGACTGCTCCAGTCGCTCACAAGAAGGAGGCTGGACTCTGGAAAGGCGGCTGCTGCTCGCATTCTTGCTGCAAGGGCCTCCCCTTCAGACGGCCTTTGCCAGAGCAGAACTTTTAAAAATGCTGCAAATAGGATCTTCTTTTCCTTCTGCTTGCCTGAGCCCTCCTCTCCTCTCCCAGCGTTCCCGAGCGGGGCTGGTTCTCGCCTCTCCTGCGCTGTACATCCCAATGCAGAGGGTGAAGCGCCGAGGGCTCGCCCGTCTGCTCATCCCTTTCCCTCACTCCCTTTCCCCTCTGTTAAGGAAATGGATTCCTTTGCCTGAGCAATGACTCGGGCTTTGCAGGTTTGTGTGCTCTGAGGATGAGGGCTTTTGCTGGTGATTTTCCTCCCCGGAGTCCCAGTGCACATTGCTGCTCAGGGAACGAGCTTGCTTTCTCGGCCTTTCTCTTTCTCTTTCGTAGAAATATATTTTTAATGGCTGTAGGTATCTGCACCATGTGAAATAGGGCGTGTGATATCCCTCCAAACCCCTTGTAATTGGACCGTGGCTGAAAAGGAAATATGGGGGGATGTCTGAGAGGGCAGGGGGTGCACAGGTTGTTTCGTTCTTACAGACCTTCCCCCCTCCCCCCCCCCTCCTTTTCTCTGCTGAGGAGGGAAAAGGGGATGTGCAGTAAAATGCCGTCTCTGGGACAGGTGCCAGCTCCCAGACAAAAGAAGTAAAATAGGCGGTAAAGAGGGAGGCGGTTGGGGGGGGGGGGGGGTGGAAATTAATAGGCAACAAAAATAGGAATCGAAAATCTCCGAGAGGCTGGGCTGGCGAAAGGGCTGGTGCCCGACCGGCCTTTTTGCTGAATATTTTCTGTGCGATGGGTGGGAAGGAGAAAGTTGCGGCACACTTTTTATTCCTGTCTCCTCTGCAGACGCTTGGGAGCGTGAAGAGAGGATGCTTTTTTTTTTTCCTTTTCCTTTTTTTTCTCGCCCCCCCCCCCCCCCCTTCTTCTTTTCCCTCCTTTCTACTGAATTATTCATATTGTCAGTGGTGAAGCCAGGACTATTAGCATGCATCAGACATGCTGTTTGTCTGTTTGCTAACATTCTTCATTCAGGACTTGTTAACTACCAGACAAGCTTAACACGCTTCTCTTTTTTCCCCTCCTCTCCTCTTTCCCTCCGTCTCTCCCCCCTCGCTCGCTCCCTCCCTCGCTCCCTCCCCTCTCTTCTCCCTTCCTTTCTGCCTGCTCTGCTCCCTTCCCTTCGCCGCCGTCCCTGCCACCCCTCGCAGCCGCCCATTGTTGCCGGCGGGGCCGGTGCGGGGCGCGGGGCGAGGCCGCCTCCCGGGCCTGCCCGGCCGCGCAGATGCGCCGCCTCGCCTGGAGCCTCCCGCCCGCCTTCCTGGGGACTGCGGAGCTGCGAGGGGAACACCCAGCGCCGCATCCATCGGCGGCTCGCGGGCCGCCGTCCCGCCCTGCCAGGGTAAGCTGCTCCCGCCGGAGCGCAGGGGATGCCAAGTGGGAAAATCAAGTTTCGGGAACTACGTGGGGATCGGCACATTGGCTCGCGTCTGCCTGATAATCTATGATTAACCAGGAGTGCGTTATCAGCCCGGCGAGGTCCAGGCTCATTCGGGAGGATCGCTTTGCTGGCTATTAAGGATGTGATAGACTAATATTTGCTATTGATGCTGTTTTTTACGTTCTCTTCTCCCTCTCTATCGAGTCTGCCCCTCCCTTCGCTAGCCTGTTTAAAACCAGCAAGCTTCATTTTCTTAGCAGACAAAGGTCGATCACAGCTTTTATTTCTGAATGCAAATGTTCTAGGACTTGTGCCAGTCCTGCCTTCATTGAGCACAATATAACTGCTTTCCTGAATGGCGCTTCCCCCTTCCCTTCTGAAAAATAAAAATAGAAGGGAGCTTAAGAGAAGAAACAAAGTTGGGCGGTGCAAGTTTTTTACATTTAATATTTCAGTCTGTGTGAAGCATTATTAAGCATCCCTGTGCAGAGCAGCTGTAACGTAGCCACCAGGCAGTGCATGGGGTTTATTTGAAGGGACACATACGAGAGAAGGGACCTGGTGGCATTGCTCAACTCCTAGCTTTGCAGGTAACTATCTGATGCTCTTCAGTGATTGTATCTCATCGCAATGACATTTCCTGGTTTTCTTAGCAACGTGAATTTGAACGTAAATATTTTCATCATTCATGTTTAAATTTTTTGATACCTGGAATTGTTCAGGATTAGTTTCTAACTACCATTTTTATCATATATTTTTAAAATATTGTTTTTCAAGGCCTTTGAAGGCCCATAAGTGCCAAAAGTGTATTTTCTTTTTATCTTTTACGTATGAGACCTGGCACATGCTCATGCACACTCCCACTCTCTTTCTCTTTGGGTGTTAATGAAGGAATTTATTTTAAGTAGAATACTTAAATATTAGAGTAATGCCATTTATAGACCAAAGTAGCATGTGGATAGACATGTACTGAGTTAGGTGCAATTTGATAGATAGTTAAATGCTTAGGATTTATTACTACTGTGAAATTGCCAGACTTACAGTAATAGGTATTTTCAATTCTTTATATAGACTAATCTATGTGGAAATTAAAGTATCTGAAAATAAATATATTTTAGGCCACTTTATGAGGAAAGTAGTCCTTTCATATGTATTTCTAAACCAAAATGCTTTTTCTGCACACTGGAAAAAATGGGAGGCTTGTGTAAAATATTTTAATATTTTCCCATTAATTTTATTTATGTCTAAGATTTAAAGTAAATAACAGACCAAATACAAATAATTTCAGTGGTTTTCTCTCCAAAAAACAAACAAAAAAAACAACTAAATACCGCCCCCCCCCCCAAAAAAAAAACCCCAAAATAATTTGAAAATACCTAGTGACTCACACAAAAATAATTTTAAATTCAGGCCATTGACAGCATTGTATCAAAACTATCTCCGTATTGGCATTGCGTTAGAAGTGTTTATGGCAACATAAACTGAAATACAACTCATAACTGCAAGTAGTAAAGCAGTATTTATTGGCTGCCCATGCTCAAAGTAACTAGAGAATGTTTTAGTGAAGTGTAGATTAAGAAAGGAATTTAGGAGCATATGGCTTGGTGATAGCTAAAATTAATTTCTTCAAAGTAGTTTCTAGAGGCCTGTGGCAGCTACACGGTACAATGCAAATAAAATATTAGTTGAGGGTTCACAAACTGCTGAACACTTCTCACTGAGAAATTTCAGAGTACTTGGCAATATTGCTCCTAATGATGCTATTTATCTAAAGATTTTTTTTTATCCTTAGGTTGTAATACTTGAGGGCTGCTCTGTTGATGAGGACTAGCTTAAAGGAATATAAAATTTTTTCTCAGATATTAGTTCATTATTTTGTGGAGGCTTGCTAGAAATTAGCTCTGCAAGTAAAAGAAGCAGAATTGCTTGGTTTATTTCACAGTGAGGGCTTCTATAAGTATGCTGAACATAGTAGTATATAAAGACCACGTGCATGTTAATTGAAGAGGGATTAAAATCTGTTCATTAGATTGGCAATTTCCGGGGTTTAAATTTAAAATTATTTTTAGTCTGTAACTTGAAATATAATTGCTGATAGAACTATTCAGCCCCTCAGATGAATGTCTTCAGAAATTATGCATGTGAGCTGGAGCATTTACATTTTGAAAGTGTTTTGTGTTGGAGTGCCAAGATTCTCGTACAAAATGTTCGGTGCATGTAATGAAAAATGAAAAGCATAGACAATACTTTGCTTAATTAAAAGATTTATTTTATAGCTGCTAGGATGAAGTTTGGCATATTTTCAGATAATAATTATTAAGTTTTTCATATTTTCAGGTAATAATTGAGTGAAACAGAATTAAAATTATCTATGATAGTGCAAGTTGAGGGCAAAATGAGTGTTTCTCCCTCATCTCAATCCTCGAAATGCAATTTTGTCCTCCGAAAAAAAAATTAAGGAGTTGCTGATAAATGAACTTGTCTCCTGTTAACCTCCCACCTATCTTGGCTGAAAATCTGGCTTTTACCTATTTGTGTGGAGAACGAGGGGAACACAAGGGTAAGGTCCATGTGTTCTAGGCCTGAGAGGGGTGCGGAGTGCTGGGCAGAGTCGTGCTCCGTGCACGGCACAGCAGTGATCCCACGGGAGCAGGATCTGCAGGCAGGCGGGCTACCATGGGATCCTTACTGCCAGAGATTGCAAGTGGGCCATCTGGCTAAACTTTTTAAAATTAATTGTCATTTCGTCCGGATGAGTGTTACCAGGTTTGGATCAGGGTAAGAGAGATTTTATTGTGGCTAAAGGAGAGGGAAAAGGGGAGGAGGAGGTAGAGAGGAGAACGGGAAAGAGAATGGAGCGGGAGTTAGCTCTTCAAGATGTGAGTGCAGTCCGGGGTTCTCGTCTTTGTTGAATATGTAAGATGAGTGGGACTGTGAGGCTGGATTGTGTTTTGTGTGGCTCTATGGGTACAGCACTGTCTTCTCATAGTATATGCCAAGTATTCATAAACCTTCGCTAGCAGCTAAGGAGAAATAAAAGGAGTGGAAGGAATGCCTTTTTTCACCCAGTTTTCTTTGGCGGGGGGGAAAAACTGATTTTTTTTTTTTTTGGTTGGGGGGGATGTAATTCTCATCCACTCAGTGCTTCATCAGCTCCCCTGTGAGCAGAATGGGTTCTGTGCTGCACTCAGCCTTCATCCGTGTGCCACATGTTCCATAAACCTTGGCAGGGCCTTGGTGCTCAGAGTCTGCCATGCACATGGGTGCTCAGGGCAGGGGCAGGCCCGTGATCGTGACACTTTCCCTCAGGAAAATGGAAATGCGCTCTAATTAGGCATTTTTCCTGCTAACTGCATCAGTCCCTCGCAGCTTGAAGCAGGTGCCGGTAATCAGCCCTCCCTCCTCCCCCTGCAGTGGTGGTGCTTGTGCAGGTCTGCACAACAAAGCCACGCTGCCACAGTTCTAATGCTGGTTTGTGGTGCCTGTACCTGTCCGAGAAGGGGGAAAAAATAATTTAAAAATATGATTGCATGTGTTTTGTTTCTCAAATTTAAGACACACTGTGGAGCATGTTCCTTCATAGCTGCGTGCGTGTTCGTGCAGTGTGTGCTCACCCAGCGCGTTTGATTGTCGCAGAGATAAGTGTTCATTTTGAATAAATGTGCGTGCAGCCAGACTCACGTTTGCAGCCAGAAGACAAAAAGTTGGAATCCCTGTAGCCAGCACAACAGACGTTCCCCAGCAGCGATCCCAGTAGACAGAAAATGGACGGGTAGGTGTTTGGAAGTGCACACGCACTTCTGCAAGTCCTGAGTTATCTGCTGTAAACTGTACTGGGCTGTGCAGATCTGTACTTGTTTATGCATCTGACTCCACACCTGAGCCACAATACATTGAATTCTGTTGAGCTGAGTTTGATGGGCTTTGGAGCATTCCCCCTCCACCAGATATTCCCTAACATAGTCTGTGTGCACATTTGTGGAATCACTAATAATTCTGGCCGGTAACTTCTCACTAGAGAGCAAACCAGCCTGTGATTCTCTTAGGAATGGTGCAGAAATCTGTCCACAGGTATTCTTCTGCACTCACAGAGGATATTTTAAATCTCCAGTTCTAGAAGGGTTTTATTTAAATTTGACTTATGATCTCCAAAATAGAACATAATTCTGTTCAAGACACCTTCATTTGTAGAGGGATATGTAGGAATAAAATGCTCAGGATTAGGCCCTTTGCAACCTGTCTTTAAAAAAATATATACTATCAAATATGAGATCTCATAATTTTGAGTTACCCTTTATAAAAACTGTCTTTTTCCACAGATTAGTATTACCATTTATTTAGTAGTTGTATACCCCTCGTTCTGGCATACGTTTGAAATTTGCTGTTCTGTACCTCTGGAAACAAAGGATCTGATCCAAAGGCCTCTGAAGGCGACAGGGTTTTTTTCACTGACTTTAAATGGGATTTGGATTAAGACTTATATACATAATAGTTTCAAATAAAGATCTGACTGGTTTTCAGGGTCTTCCACAAAACTTTTCAAAACTCATATAAAAATTGTCTAGGCACGATGCTCCAAAATACACATCTAAGCATGAATCACGTTTTGTTGTTTTGCTTTAAAAAAAAATAAAACGGGGTGGAGTGGTGCTCCAAAGAGCTTTATCTCTCTGGTGCTCCAAACGAGCGTTCTGTGAATAAAAAAGAGGGAATGTTGGGTCAATATTTGGTATGTAGCTGATGCATTACCTTATGCATTTTTTATTTAAATTAGGGCAGCCTTTTTGGAAGGAGTCTATAGATTTGAGATGGCAATGTACTGCCTATTTATTTTTACACACGTAAATTTAAATTAACCTCAACCGTCGTATCCTGTTATCTGCCAAGGAAAACATTTAGCTCCTGTCCAATCTGTGTGGAGTTTCAAAGTGATTTGCTCTTTTCAAACTTGTTAAAGCACAAATAGAAAAGTAAATTGCTTTGCATACCGATTGAACATTTTGCAAAGGGGAGGGAAGGGGGGCTAAGGAAAAATGAATTTACTATTATAATAACCAATATACCTTTATAAAATATTAATTAAGTCATCATTTTCTAAAGCCCTTGATTGATTGCATTTGAATTGCTGACTGATATTTTGCCATGCTTTAAATCTGAAGGACACTTAGCATGTTGCCCATTTATTCAGATACCTTCACACAGATATGTTTGCTGTGGCATTCATTCAGCTCCTGAAGTTCTTTTGTCAATGTAAGCAGACATTTCCAGAGGAGAGGCCAGCTACAATTTCAATAATAAAAGAGTTCACATGGTTTTATAAGTACAGAGGCAAATATTTTTGGAGTGCCAAATTAGAAAAAATAATAGTACTATATAGACTGGTCTTGTTTTCTTTATTTTTCTGATTTTTTTTTTCCTCATTTTACATAATTTCAAAAGTAGAAAAGTACCCTGGAAACAGGAGCTAGAAGACAAGGAGCAGCACCATCAAGTCTATATTAATGTTGGGGGGACAGACCACTGAACTGAATAGCTTAGAGAAATATGTGAGAGCAGAGCATTTTTGTTTTTCACAGCCCTGCTAGGCCAAGGTGTTTTACGCTGAAGTTAATTCCTCAGAAAGAGGAGTCAGTTTTAAGGGGCCTGTAAAAGTGATCACCAAATGCTGGTTTTTTCACACGAGTTACGTTATTATTTCTGAAGCATTGCTCACAGTAACTGGTCTCATGGAATCGCAGTAGCATAGGTGATCGAGGAAGGGCTGTTCTGTGGGAGAGTTCATTTGCATTTTCATCTGCAGGGTGTAATAACCATAAAGCAGCTACAAATATTGACAGTGTCTCAGATGGACAGTTGTTTCAGTTCAGGCAGTTCTGTGTTGGTGAACACGAAGCTTTGACATGGACTTCTAAATGCATTGGCAATCTTTTCAGAGCTGCTCTTGCTTTCTATTGGAAAGCAGTCTGCAAAAGGCAAGGAAGGCTGTTTTGTTGCATCCAAGAGATTTTGATCGCTGTATTTGTTTTGCCACCCAAACACAAAAAGCTCTGGTATATTTACTTCTACATTTGTATATACAGCAAGTATAATTTTCAAAAGATTTGATAAATCATTCTTTATTTTCTTATTTTTTTATGCATATATTTATTTTTCTCTCTGGTTGCAGACTTTTTTCTTTTCTTTTTTTTTTTTTAAGAAAGGAGAGTTCTCATGATAGTTTTGTTACCTTTGGCAGATAAGATGTATTGTCTAATTTGTCTATAGGAAACAAAATAGTATATCCAGTCCTGAGTCAGTGGAAAGTCTCCCACAGATATCAGAGGGTTTTGGATTGTCCTCTCAAACCCAACTAACACTAATTTAAAAACCTGATGCAGGAAGCCTGAACTCAAATGACTCTTAAAGTGCATTTAAAGAATGCTACATTCTGCACAACCTTCAGACTTGGGCAGTGAGCTTTTGTACCTTCTTACTTTACCCAGTTTAACCCAAGGAGTGTCAGAATCTGACTTTAAGGGACAGGGCATCAGTATTCTTCCTAATCCAGCACACATTCATGAATTGCAAGGTGCACGGAAGGAATTGATCACATCCCAAAATGGATGGAAACTCTGTTACAGGCCCAAAGGACATACACAATTTTGCTGCAGGGGTTCATCATGAGGTTTAGTTTTGGTTTTAATGCAGTGTGACATATAGGAGTTCTTTGATTGCTTAGTTATTATGTGAATAAATAATTAACATTTAAAAATTTATTTTTAGTAGTAACCATTTTATAAAACCAGTTTTTCAACTCGATCCGTTATGAAGATAGCTAGTTACCAGTTTTTAATTGAAGGTTATACATTTCTCATTCTATAATTATTATAGAAGGAGGAATTAACATGATCACATGGAAATTTTGTTTCTTAAATGGAGATTTACATTGATGGATTGAAGGTTTAAGGCACAGATTTACATTTAAATTACATATTACATGACATTTACATTTTAAATTATACTAAAACAATTATTTCTACTGTCTTATTGGTACCTTTGAATGTCTCTATAAAATTATTTCATTTAAAGTATAACCTACGTTACTATGTATATGTCTCATGTATGAGATCTGAGTATTTTTTGTATGAGTGTGCACCTATTTGGTGTAAATAAAAGTGAAGCTGCATGTCCAATATTCACATGTAAACATTTAAGATGCTATTTAGCACTTTACTTAGAGTAGTGATCACTTCTCTATAACACAAAATGTTTTTGGGGGTGGTATTTAACAGCATAAAAATGGTATCTATCTGGTGCTTGCATTTTGTTTTCCCCAAAATGCTTTCAGGAATCAAAGCTCAGCAGTGTTGCTTAAGAAAAGATAAGGATTTCTATCTAATTAATTAAAATCTATTAAGGAATAGCACATGGCTGCAGGTGCAGCCAGCTGGGAACAAGGTGGCCTGGAGTTTCAAGGAGCGGGCTGATTTGGGACAGGAAAGCCAACTGGAAGGTGGTTGTAATTGTTGTAAGGAGCAGGCCAGAGTGGAAGTCAGTGAATACAGAATAAGTGTAATTTTCTAAGGAGACCTTCATGTTTGTGGAAAGTGCCATACACGTATGTGTGTCCTTGCTGTGCAGGTCCCTTTGGTCCAGCACACTGCAGGCCATGTCTTGCAATCAGTTTTATCAAGTTGGAAGGAACTTAAAGTATGAGCATAATTTTCTTCCCAAAATAGATTTCTTCACAGTGTCAGCTGGATATGGCTGGTTTGCACCCATATAAGGTTCTGGGCTGGACACAGAAGCACTAAAATTCCATTATTGTTGAAATAATTGCTGCAAGCTTTTTGATACCTGCTGAGCTGAATACGCTGAAGAGTCCACACAGGCCTGGTGATGGGTTGGATTTCACCTGGAAAAGGGGGGTGAGTGCATCTGTATCCAGTTCCTGAATTTTGTAACTTTTCTTGTTCAGTATGTTCCTCCTGAGATACAGTGTAACCTAAAACATTAAATGGCAGAGCAATTGAAGGTTCAGCAGGAAGTGCTAACAAGCTCTAGTGAACATTAATCTCTGAAAAACTAGGCCTACACCTTTACTATGTCTATTAGTTTTAAGGTTGCAAGTAGTGGAAGAACAAATAGAAAAATCTTACCATTCAATAAACACCAGGAGATCAAGCTGAAAAACCACTTTACCAGCGTGCTTGCAGCCTCTGTTCTGGCTCTGTATGAGCATTTCTGTAGAGCACTCAGGACAAAAAGTTTCCACAGGTGACCAGTACCTGTCGGGTGGGTATTGCTTCTAATGGCAATAAAAAAAAAATAAAGCCAGTCTTCACAGAGTGAATTTCAGCTTCGTGCTGCTGGCTAGTTCAAGGCCTACATAAAGTTTAAGCCCCACACAAATCACTTCAGATAGCCCCCAGCTTTTTTCTGTCTGTCGTGTTCCATGAGTTACTACTGTAGAAGCCACCGGAAGAAATAATGGGTATGAAGAGTAATTAACACTTCTGGGGCTGCAGAATTATTTTGATCACAGATTTTACTTAGTCATGCTTCTATCTTTTCTTATAGTATCCTTTAATTTGTAAAATATGCATCTAGACATGCTATTGCCCAGAACTTAGGCCTTGATGAAATGGGAATTGTGATGCCGTTGTTTGGAAAAGTGAGAGAGAAGTTGGGAGATTCTTTTTCACTCAGCCTTGGGTATAAGAGTAAGAGCCTCTTCAAGTTTTCTCCTCTTTCTGTGCCTCAGCACCTCCCCTTGTAAGTTGATGATAAATCTGGTGTTGCCCATGAGATTTTTCGTGTGAGAAACAGCTGATGTCTGAATAAACCACGTACAGCCAACGCACAGCACGGAACACTGATCTGGGAAGGGAGAGTTGCTCAGAATGCAGAGCCTGCAGAATTTGAGGGGTCCAGTGCTGCCTGTGCACAAGGGGCATCTCATAGTCTACATCTGGGGTGTAGCTGCTCTTCTAGGCCTTGACTGCCTTTGAATGGAGGCTTTTTCTCATAGCTTTGGGAGGCC
Source organism: Vidua macroura (assembly GCF_024509145.1). Taxonomy (NCBI): domain Eukaryota; kingdom Metazoa; phylum Chordata; class Aves; order Passeriformes; family Viduidae; genus Vidua; species Vidua macroura. The sequence continues at coordinate 8,968,444 of NC_071575.1, forward strand.
TTGCCTCCCAAAATTCACTGGTATTCCTTACCAAAGTGGAAAGGTTATGTATTGCTTGCCATGAGGTTTCTTTCATCACCACTATCTTGTAAATTAATCACTCTGTTTTATGCATTGATAAATAATAGGAGAGACTAACCCACTCAGCATCTGCATCAATATACCTGAAGTCAAAGTCCAGGTCAGATCTGAACAGCTTGGGAGAAGAATGCTGTGAAATTGCCTGGTCTCTTATCCTTCCAGTTTAGGATTCTGCTGTGCAAGTAATTAAAATCTGGTATATTGATGGCATTTTAAGATTATATGGGGAAGTAAGGTAGATCATCACATAAAAAATTAAAATAAAACCCCAATCCCCCCAAACCTTTACAGAATACTAAATTATGACCATGAAAACTAGAACTTACAAATCATAACATTTTATGAATGCAGAACAGAAACCTGGGAGGCAACTTTAAAAAATAAAGACATAAGCATATTTTACATGTTTTGTTTGCTGGATTTTTTTTTCTCTCTGACAATTCTATTCTTTTTATCCTAGTGCTTGACTAAATATAATTGAATTTAGGATTTCTTTCTTTTTGCAGCAGCCTCTCCTCTGTTTGCACTAGGAGCTTGGCTTCTGGGAGCCAGGAGGCAGATTTGTCCACACTGGCACTGTGGCACTGGCTGGAGCAGCAGATGTCCAGGTCACTCTGTGTCCAGTGTCCATTCCCCAAGAGCGTGGCCACCCTGGAGTACCCCAGAGACACACAGGGTGCTCAGCGAGGAGCAGCTGAGTGCACAGAGCCACGCTGGTTCCACCGTGTGGACAGCTCCAGCAGGCCAGGGTGTTCCAGACACACTGGACAAGCTGTTTGGGTTTAGTTTGTCCCTGCATTTTTAATAAATGTGCCTGTGAAAACCAAGTCCTGCAGGTGCTTATAGATAGGACTGACCTGTGCACCCACATCTAGTCCCAGACTGGGACTCTCTGTGTCCTCTTTCCATGTCCTCTCTGCCTCTCCACCACATCCCCTCTCCCCTCATCCACAGCTGCTTGGTGCTGACTGGCAAACCAGTGCTTTGAACCAAAGGTAGGAATACAGGAGTCCTGCAGCCAGACTTCTCTGAAATGTTTCCTAGTATTCCTCTGCCCAGTTTGGCAGCTTTATAGTCTGATTATTAATGGCTCTGAAAATCTTTGGGTGAGTGCTGCTGGGCCCCTAAGTTGTGGTGCTAGTGTTTATTTTGGTGTCTCCAGCTGGCTCAGGAGTGCTTTTGTTAGTGTCCTGGACTCTCATTTCCACTTCCAGGCCCAGCTGCATATGGATGTCCTGAGCACCAGGAGTGTGCAAGCTGGCCAGGGCAGGCAACTCCCCTCCATTGTTTGCCATATCAGTTGAGATCAAATGGGAGAAATTAATGTGATAAACCTAAACAGAAAAAGAGAAGGTGTAGATGTTCCAGTCTGGACTGTGGAGTTGGGCAGGGTTTTTAGATATCTACATGAAGTGAGTGCTCCCAGCTTTTTTCATGCTCTTTGCACAAGACTTCCAAACTTCTATGTTTGATTTTTTGGGTTTTCCCCACTCTTTCTTTCTTCACTCTTTAGGTAAATTGACATCCAGTCTTTCCAACATTCCTGGTAGGCAAAGCTGTGTTTGCAGGCACTGTTTTGCTTGTTCACCTCCTGTGTAGTCGGTGCCTGCCTTTGACTGATAGGCAGATCAGAGGAAGGCAGAAGCAGCTCCCTGTTGTCCTCAGTGAAAGTTGTGCTCAAAGGGATGAGCAGGTTTCAGCAGCCTGAAGCAAAGGCCTGGGAGCTCCTGGTGCTGCAGCCACTGACATGGTTTTAGTGCACTTTTTGAGAAACAGATGTGTCCATTGCTGCAGGGGTTCATTGTCAGAGATAATGAGAGTTGCAAGTACGTGAGAGATCTTAGTTAGGAAGAAAATCAATGGTAAAACAATGTTTTAATCTATAGCCTCGGTAAGTTATTTACTTAATCTAGTTCTGCTCAGAGGTGAAACTGTTTCCATTCATGTTCTGTTGAATCACAGTATTAGAGTCGTAAGTCAGTGTTGGGAAGGTTTTGTTTTGTTTGTGTAAGAAGCCTTTCCAATAACTCCTCAAACTCCTCACAGCTGTTTTCTTTGTGTCTGATTTTAAAAAGTGGAATTTTTTTACAAGATATATTTGAATTTTATTTTGCAATTGGTAAAAGGCTCCTCTTTAGCATGAAATATACACATTGCGGAATATTTAACTGGAAGCCAATTTTTCTTTTGAGCATATATTTTATGAATAAGTTACTAGTATCACTTATTCTTATTGTAGATATACTGCTGTAAATAATGTGATGACTTGTATGATTGTACCTTTGTAGGAGTTTTGCAAAGACTAACATCATGAGACATTAAACCTTTCCCTAAAATATATGAAAAAAGAAAAAAGAAATTACATCAAAATTTTTCTTTGAGAAACAGAGACAGAGAAAAAAAAATAAAGACAGCTGGGTGAAACATGTTTCTGTTGATTTGAGAATTCATGTTTTATTTTGTCTAGCGATCAATATGCATTTTTTTTATTTTTAGAAAATAAAAATACATCATCTGATTTCCAATTTGAAAAAAATAAAGACCTATGTTTCCATATTCCACATGGTTTCATTTTGCACTCCGATTTTAATTTTGCCTTTGTGTGTTTGTTCAATACAATTCAGTGTTGAAACGCACTGCTTTTGTAAATTTTTCTTTTAAAAGGAGAAAGATGCTGATTTCAGTTCAGATATGTAAAGCAGTAGATGTGACTCCGTGGCTGCTCCTGGTGAAGGAAGAAGCATGGTAGCTTCTGGAATGGCAGGGTCAGACCCTGAGTAGTTGTCTCTGCAGTAGCCCTGTGCTGGACTGCTGGGCAGGCTCATCTTCAACAGCACATGGTGCTCTCCCATTTGCTGTACCTCTATTTAATTTGTCTCATCTGTGGCACAGTCTCTTCTAAAAAAACTCGAGCTTCAGATGAAAATGTAGTTCCCAGGCAGAAAGGAACTGCAGTAAAAGTAGTTGTACTACTAGTTTGTCCTATGATTAATAGCAAGACTTGCTTAGAAGTTAGTCTTTGATTTCCTCTGTTTAATTGTAGCCCTAAGTGAAATGGGTTTTTGATTTATAGAAAATGCAAAATTAGGTACAGAAAGTTTTAAATTACAGTAACAGTAAAAAATTTCCCACAATAATCATCCCATATTGTTTCAATTCAAAAGAGCTAGGGCTTGATTTGTGTGGGAAAGAACCCATAGCAGCCAAGTTCCACATTTGAAACTGGGGAGAAGGGAGGATCAATTACCCTCTTTTGAGAGTATAAAAATATGCCTGAACTTCACTATGTAATACTTTTATTGTATATTCCCTCTTTGGAAGGATGTGTGTTGATTAATTAATTTAGAATAGATCTTTTCCTACATAGATACCCTGTAAAAGCAAGTAGAAAAATTGTGTTCAAACATACAAGGACATCAGTTAAAAAAGCAAAAGCTTTAGGAGCTGCAGTGGCTTGTAATCATGATGGAAAACTGATCTATTCTGTTTTATAGTATTTGCATTATGCAGAATGGTTCAATAAACTGTGGAAGCGCTAACATAGTTCAGTAACACTAGCTTTAATAATAGTAGTTTAATTCCTAAGCTATTTTTTGGAAGTTCTGCATGGCTGATCTCACTTTTGCTGCACCATATTTGTGTTGACTTTTTCTTTCATTAGACCACAATGCCTATGTGTGTTTGCAGCACTAATCCTGGATGTTGAGATTCTGGATAGTTAAAATATATTCAGTATCATTGAAGCTATTCCGGAGTACATGACTTTGCTTTAACAGATGAGACCAAATTCTGCCCTATTTGCAGGGATAAATGCTGAAAAACACTGATCTGACCTATGCAAGTTTGCATGCAAGATCCTGAGAATAGGAGTTTTGGCCCTTTGTATTTGATTTTTTGTTTACCACAGCACAGTGGTTAAAATAATTCTGAAAATAATAATGCAGTTGTTATTCTGTTGGCCAGCTTGGTGGTTTTTAAAATCCTGCTTTACAGTTTTATTTGGAGCACACTGAGTTTACAGTTTGAATGTAAAGTACTGCTTCTATTCCGTTTGATTTGGCATGACCAAGATGTAAAATCTAAACACAAAGCATAATATTGATCCATTTATAAGCATTTTCAAATTGTACTATGCTTCTTGGATAATTTATTGTTGTAGGATTTTAAAGTCAGGTGAGCTCTGCATTTGTGCTATAGCCTGACAGTTTAATCAAGATACAAATTTAGAAACAAATCAGCACTGTCTTTTATATAGTGCCTCTAAATCCATGGTAATTTGTACCAGACCTCGGTAATAGGAAAGGATCGCCGTTTCATGCCACCAATACCAGTGGGTGTTGCTCCCCAGCTGCATCTTATAAGAGAAGATGCAAGAGAAATTAAAGGATCCCCACATGCATTTTTCTGTAATGTACCTTTTGCAGAGTATGAGGCTGATGGAAAATTCTCTTGAATTCAGTGTGCGAGCCAGCTGTAAATAGTGCCATATGTTCTGCACGCTTTAACTCCTACCTTTTGAGAGCACTGGCCAGTTTTTAAGTCAGCTTTCTTTACTTTGTAGTTTTGGAACGTTTAAAAAAACGTAAGCACTTGTACTCTGCAAACTCAGAACAGGGAGGGGAGAGCTCAAGTGCTGCTGATGCCTACCCTGGCTGCCTCGGGATTCTTCCAGAGGCCTGTTTCAGGGAGCTCTGCTGTGCCAGGACGTCCCTTGCAGCATGAGCTCGTCCCTGCACGCTCAGCTCCAGCATATCCGAGCTATAGGCTGAGGCTGTGTGCACTGGCAGCACAGATGGAGTGTGCTCTCATTAGGACTGTTTGTTGCCTGTTGGAACACACAGCATATTTCTACCGTGGCATCAACAGTTTCTAAGAACTGAGGTCAAAATAAACAGGTTGCAGTTGGATTCAGGAACAGTCTGAGAAACAACTTAAAATTCCCTGCTTAGGCATAACCATATTCCTAGATAGGTGGGTAAAAAGGCATTCTCATAGCAAGGGCTCATCTGAATTGATGCTTAGTGTGTGCAGACCAGTGTGGAGTTGCAGGGGCACAGCCAGTAAATTTTCTACAGATATTGGCATAGGTATGCAAAATTGACCTTATTTTAAATAAATGAGCAAATTTAAGCCCAGCACTCCTGCACTGTTTCTCCCGGGCTTTGTAGTGCTTGAGCAAAGTGAAAGCGATGTCCTCGTGCCCATCTGGAAGGTGCCTGTTCTCACCAGGCCTCAGCCTCCTGTGCAGGCACGGATGTTGCCAAAGGCCCTGGCGTGTGCGGGCTCTGTGCAGGAGCAGAGCTGGGGGGCTGGCAGACAACCTCTGGCAAAGCTCCTGGAAGCTGCTTGGAGTCGCTACTGCCCCAAACTCCCCACCCCATCCTTTCCCTGGGGATTAGTGCTTCCTCAGCAGAACCTGCACCTGAGCTGCCTCATTGCAAACCCGCAGGTCCAGCTCTGGCCCTTGGAAGGGCATCACTCACTGCGGAGCTGCTGCAGCTCGCCCGAGGTGTGAGCAGCCAGGTGGAGCAGACCACTGGGAAAAGGGAGTTCGGTGTGCGACGGCAAGATTCACTAGTGCCTCTTCCACAGCTGGTGAGTATTTACAGGATCAGCCCATACACACACTCATGTTCCAGGTGACAGCCTGGCCCCACAGACATGAGTGAGTTTTAGCCTATAATATCAATGAATGCAGGGTCTAATTTGTAGTGTTTAAAAAGCCTGCAAAATTTTATGAAACAGGACAAATACTTGTGATGATTTTGGCTTGAGTAGAGATGTAAATAGATTTGCTTCCTGACAGAATCAGCAACAGTCACTTGTAAGGGTTTACTCATATTAACCTGGTCACAGTTCATTTGCAGCCAAAGGAACTATCCTTTTTGTTGAGCTACAAACACACAAAGGCACAGCAATCTGCTAGATGTTAGAAAATATTCTCATGGGTTTAGGTAGAAAATGTTCTCATGGGATTTGGGGTTTTTTGGACAAAAAAAATAGAACTCTAGTTTCAGTAGTTAAAATTTTAAAAAAAAGTATTTTTTTCCTTTTCAGAAATGAAACATTATTGAGCTGTATGGTATGCATAACAGTAAATGGCTAATACAGATATGTGTAGTGGAGTAGTGAAAAGAGGTGTCAATAGAATCATGAAAATTTTGAAGACTGATATGGAAAGATGTGTATAATTCTCTAAAAGAAAGGCTAAAAAATAAAGCCTTCCCATAATCTTTGCTGCTACCAGTTTACTGCTGTTGCCATTCTTACTTCCCATGGCATGAGGCATTCAGTGGTCTACAACCACATAATAATATTATCATCCCTTACTTTACCGCAGTGACAGAGAGGCAGCACTCCTAGAATACCTTGTTTATAGGATGATCTTACTGTCTCCACAAGGTTTTCTTGGTTCTTGATGCTGTTCTCCATATGCTTCTACACACAGTTTGTGTGTAACAATGTGCCTTTCCATCCTTGACCCTGGCAGGTCTTGTGCAGCCTCATTCATCCTGACCCACCACCTCTTCCCTGCTCACAGACAGCTGCTGAGTCTCAAGCTCTTCATTGACTGTGAATGCAGTTGGGAACACTCTCCTCCCCCCCACTTTTGAGTTGGCTCTCAAAGCCCATCGCAGATGGTCTGTACCTCATACATAATAAAGATTTTTTTTTTTTTTTTTTTTTTTTTTTTCTTCTGAGGCGGGTTTCTGTGAATGTGAGAGGCAGACAGTCTGGCAAGCTTAGACCTGTGTTTTTATATTTTTTTTTTCTAAGTGAGCCTTGAGGGATTTGTTTGCCATAATTTGAAATCCCTTAATAGCTTATGGAGCGCAGTAATATCTTGGTTCCAGAGGCTGGAACCTGATTTGTCCATTTGATATTTTCTAAGGGGAGGTTATACACATTGGCAAAATGGAGTTAGGGCCCAGCTGGACAAGACAAAGAAATTAAGCAGAAGCATTCCAGGAACTAAAGCAGTTGTTTTAGGCAGGTGGTCTTCTAATAAGAGTATGGTAGGTTTTGTGCTGACTATGTGTGTGAGTTGCTTTGGGGTCACCTGTTATAGCTGTGTATTTCAAACTACTTGTAAGACTTGTTTCAGTGAGTTCCTTCTGTCCTATTTTCAGACTTGAGCAGTAAAGTCTGTGTACCAAAATGTCCCCAGGACCTCATGTAAGAGCCTAAGGAGCATTTTCAAATATCAGATAGTTTGGGTTCTAGGTAGCTCAACATCACTGCTTCTTAGTTCCCTTGTGTATGGTTGTATTGGTGATATTATGCTCAGCATTCCAGTAGCCATAAAAACAGGTCCATGTGTGGAAATCTGCTTCATGGGCCAGTCTGCCAGTGGGTTCTGGGTTTCTGTTCTGCATGGAAGCTGCCATAGGGCTTTTCCTGATCTCTGCACTATGGTTTGGGAACTGAAAATGTAGAACATACGCGGGAGGAAAGTAATGGAAATACATTTACACAAGCAGTTTTCAGCAGTGGTTTTGACCTTAGTGAGAAAAGATATGTCAAGGTGAGATATGGAATTGTGTGTTTTAAAAGATAAAGGAAAAGTGTCCTAAACTAAATTGGATTTTGGTCATGATGAGGAAAAAATGAACAGGTATTTCACTCCTTTGTTGCACATGCTAAATGCTCTGTGTGTGTGTTGTTACTCACTATATAGAACAATAAAGTCCAAAACCAACCTTTGAGCTGTAGAGTATTTGCTGAAATACTTTGGGGCTCAATTATCTGAAGCTCTTGGCTCTTAGAGGGAAAAAGGTCCCACAGGTGTCAGATAAGACACTTTTCTGGGGCCTGAAGGGTGTCGAGAGTAAGGGTCTCTGAGAAATGAACAGAGCAAATAAAATCTCTTGAGAAGAGATGAGCTCCAGAGAACATTCCAGTTAAGCAGCAATGGTCAGCAGCACAGGGCAGTCCTAGTCTCATCCTTCAGAGTGGAAGGACCTTGAGAGGCATCTAGTCCAGCCTCCTGTTCGAAGCTTGGCCAGCTGAGACCAGGTGGTTCAAGGTTTTGTTCAGTTAGGTCATGAAAGCCACCGAGTATGGAGACTGCACAGCCTCTCTGTGCAGCCCCTTCCATTGCTTGCCTGACTTCATGGCAGAAAGGTTTTCCATTGTTTCTAGCTGAACCTTTCATATTTCAAATTCTGTCTGTTGTCCCTTGTTCTCTCACCACACCCCACTGTGAATAACCTAGCTCTGGCTTCTCCTAGCCTCCTGTTGGGTGTGGAGAGGCTGTCACCAAAGCCTACTCAGATCCCTTAGCTCCTTCTCACAGGGCTGATGGTCATTGTGGGGGTCCCTGTTATTCTGCCTACACTGCAGTATCGCTCAGCAGGCTGAGGAGTGGCACAGAAGCCTCTCAGGACAGGGCTAGGGCTGACCCAGGCTGTCCCATGGGATGCTGGCATCAGGACAGGCGGAGTGGCTCCCTGTGAGCCACATCACTCTTGTCCAGCCCCTTTAAGGGGTATGGGTGTTTTTGCTGACCATCTGCTGGAAACAGTATCAGGAGCTGATGCTGCTGGCTGGCCTTGGCCTTCATGGCAGATTCCTGGGTTAATGGTGTGGCATTACTAATTTCAGGTATTAATATAGAAAAATATTAGCTTGGGTTTGAAAATCATGTCATAGTTTAAATGCTAGAAGATGTTAAAGCACTGTAGATTTTCTTTGCAGAGTGGTTTTTGAGCTGCTAAGATACAGGTTTTAGGCATAAAACACAACAGTTAGAGATATACTTAGTCTTAAAAATTGTTAAGTGTCATGTAATTGCATATCTGCAGAACCCAAGGCTTTAAGAACAATACTGAGTATCATGAAATTGTGATTTGATTTTAAAATAAAGCAACATCGATAAGATAAAGAGTCTGCTGCTTGTGCAAAGCAAATGTTCATCTAAGAGGGATTTTTTCAAATAGTGAACCACGTCTGTAAAGTTCTGAGATGATAGCTGCTATTATGTACTCATCTGCTTGGCACAGTAATTAAAATATACATTAATGCTGTGAGACACGTGTTTAGAAGTATGGATTGAAATTAATCACCCTGCCCCTATAGAAATTGCTTGATGAGTCCAACAGCATATGTGTTGCTATAGAAAGCTGTGAGTTTGTGTATTGTACATGGGTACAGTTACATTTAGTATTTCACATGTTTTATTAAATATAAATATAAAAATACATTTAATTTTATTAAAGCTATGGAATAGGGTTATTTACATATTTTTCCAGTGTGGGACAAGCATTTTTACAGGTAAAACTTGCACTGTAATAACCCCTAAAGATGGAATTGTCGAGCTGCTTAAGTACTGCTCAAGGAGTCTTTGAGGTATCTGCAAGCCCTGTGTGAGCAGGGCAGGAGGAATTCCTGCCTCTGTGAGGTGTGGCTCACCCAGGGCCAGGCTGGCCCATCCACAGGGTCCCTTGTGGAGCACCAGGTGCAGGACGGGCTTGTGCCAAGCTGAGTTGTGTGGGGGAGGCCCTTGGCTGCTGAGAGAGAGTGATAATTCTGCATCCACTGATGAGATTTATCTTAGATTTAAGCTTGCAATGTTAATTCCATCTCCAGCTTCCTGGGCATAGGACACAGTTGTCCTGAGGAAGTCTCCAGTGTGAGTTTACAGTCTGTGCAAGTATCAAGTGAGGTGCCACCTCAGCCCATACCATGGTTACTCTGCCAGCCAGAAAAACTTGGTGATAAATATTCCACAAGATGCTTGAGAGGCCGTGATGTCACCCCTACACCAGCCAATTCAACGGGTCGGGTTTGCTCTGTTACTTTACGTGACGTGTAAGTGGAAGAGCAGGTGCGGATCCTTCCCGCAGTGCTGAAATGCACGCGGTGTGCAGCTCAAAGCACTGCTTCTGTCCTGCTCCCCACTGCAGGGAACTGCTCTGCTTCCCCAGCCTGTGTAGGGAAATGCAGGTGGTGTGCAGCTCAAAGCACTGCTTCTGTCCTGCTCCCCACTGCAGGGAACTGCTCTGCTTCCCCAGCCTGTGTAGGGAGCAGCTGGAGAGCTGCTACTTTTCCTGGTGGCACAGTGCAGTGTCCCAGCAAAGAGCGCCGCTCTGTGCAGTGCCATCATGAAGCTCATGGATTGAGGGAGAGAAGCAGCAAGCAGTGGGTTGAGGACACAAAAAGAAAAAAAATTGTTGTCTGAGGGATTATTTGAGAATCGCCGCCCTTGCGAACTTAAAATGTGTGCACAAAAAATGTCTTGTTCTTTCCAGCTGACAACTCTGACATACGACCCAGTTAAAAAAATGGTTGTTTTGGCAAAACTCTGACTTCTATAGTCTCACTGGTCTACGTACCTCTTTGTGTGTTCAAGATCTAAATGCAGTGTGCAGGCAGCCTTTCTCTTACAGCTAATATTGATATCCTGCTCCAGAGTTACAAAAGCAGAGAAAAGAAAACCCTTACAGACATTTGCTGCTTCAGTTGATACATATTTGCCTGTTTCTGGATGGTGAAAGTTGTTATTTTTATTATTTTTGCAGCATATCAGCCTGGATGTAGTCACCCTGTCAGGAGTGTAAAATTTACAGCGGAAATTATTTTAACGCTGGAAAAGCTCTTACTCATCTGACCATCATTCAAAATACACAGTGAAAGTCCCCAAGCAGAAGCTTTCCATCCCACTGTCTGCAGGACTCCTGCAGGTCTTCTGATGCTTGAGGTAAGATTAAAAATAAAGAACAAACAACTTAGTTGCAAAGTAGAAGCTGGTGCAAGGTGTGAAGGTGTAATTCTAGGGCAGAGAGGATCCTCTTTGTGCATTGACCTCTGTCTATAGGAGCATTGGCATTGTTAGAAAATTTCAGTGCAATATTTGTTTAAATAATCAAAGCAGAAAGAACAATAAGCCCAAGTTTACTACCAGAATTAAATATATATAAATGTATATATGTATATATAAAGAAATTGCTTAGTACTAAAAAATGAAAGGATGGATTATGTTTTCTTTATTCTTTTGAAAATATGTGTCGAAGTACAGAAGTCTTTAACTATGAAACATAAGTGTTAGTATAAGCGGGGAAAGTAGGAACCACGGAGTAGGACAGTGCATTTTCTTTTGCTTAGCTCCTGAGAGATAGCTGCAATATAGAAATAGCTGCATAACCTGTGTACAGGTTATGCCATTGTTTGTCCTTAGTGCTTTTGCTTTGTGTTCTATAGTGGTGTCCATTACATTCAGTGAATTAAACTCTTCCAGTGTATTTCCTTATTTCTCTGTCAATGTAGTACAGGCAGCTGGGGTGTCATCAGGATCATTTCTCCATAGCTGTAGTCATAGGGTTTTATATACAGAGCATTTTCCAGAGGCTATCAGTATGTTCTCTTACACACGACATTTTCCTCTGGTTTGTTTTAGGTCATATATATAACTAAAACACATTCCAGAAACTTTGTTTTCGAAATGTGTGTTGGGCACAGTTGTTAATGTTGCAGGTGTTCACATTCAGGGCAATATAAAATGCTGCTTATGACAAATGAAAAATAATGAAATGCTCACTTTACAGCCCTAGGACTTTGGCCTGGGCCTACAAACAGACATTATTTTTCATTTGTTTATAGACAGACAAGTTTGTAATTAAGACAATAATGGGCATAAGCATTCTTGCAGCCTTTGTAGCTCATCTTTCTTGTGAGCATCAAAGAGAATATTTGTGGTAGAACGCACAGTAATAAGTGTGGGGGAATCAACAGCATGCAGATTCATTTATTTATTTATTGAATCTGGTTATCCCCTATCCTCCCATCATCTGTGCCTCTGCAATAAAGGCAAAGCATTCCTGTCTTCTCTCCTTGCTATCACTCCAAATGCTGTAGATAAGAACAATAGCTGGACACAAGCACCACACTGTGCACCCCAGAACACCAGAGGTATTAATGAACACAGGCAAAGACTTGTGTAACCATTACATCAGTGTCCTATTTCTGGAAATGACTACTGTAAATTACCATTTGGCTGAGGAATCCATCATGCTGATCTGGAGCCTGCATGACCCAACTGTGGATTACATCAAGCACATGAAAAAGCTGCCCAGGAATCCTGGCACAGAATATTATTTTGTTTTGCATAGGAAACCTGTGTGTTCATGCATACATGTGTATAAATATGTAAAGTGGTTTGGGTTGCTTGTGTCTGAAGGCAGAGCCCTGTATGTGGCAGATCTTTTAACTTCAGGGGTTGTACGTCTTTTATGTCAGCTCTGAGGCAGTTGAGATGAGCTAAAATGTCAGTCTTGGGGGGGGTCACTGGTGTGTGAGAGTTGCCACAACACAGTTTCTCTAAGAGCCCTTAGAGAATCTATGATTTGATTCCTCTCACAGCTTGGTCCAAACCAGCTTGTGTTTATTGGCTGTGAAGCCCATTTATGTCTGCAAGTGAAAGTGCTGTCCCCCTGCTTGGGGCAGCAGTTCAGGGCCGTGTATCTGGGGGTCAGGAGCTTTGAGGCCTTTAATAATTATCTAGAGGGAGGACTTCTATTGAGGAAATGTTACCAGTCTGATGATTTTTGTTGTGGTTTATGTCTTTAGTTAGTGCCAGCAGTGTTAAAAAGCTGAGATCTGTGTGTCCATATATTTTACACTGAATTTAAAACACAAATATCTCGTCATAAGAATCTTCTTTTTAAAAATGGAGAGAAAGAAAAAATATCAGTCTGGTGAAGAGGTGGTTGTTCTTATTAAGAAAACAGTGAGTTATTAGTGCTACCTCTGATGAATCTAAGTCTAGTAATACATGTATCTCTTTAGGACTAGACCTCAGAATAAATTGCAACATCAGAAACTAAATTAAAATCTTCTAAAACTTGATCCTCACGTATTTTTAGGGAAGTGGTCTATTCCAAGAACTCTGATGTATGAAGTCTTGTTAAGATTAAAGTCTCTGGAGGCTGAAGTTCATTTTTTGAGGAAGAAACCCAGTTAACAATAAAATCAGGTAATGCCAAATTATATTGTCACAAATAATTAAAATAAATTTGTATTCAGAACATCATCAGTGTATACAATAAATAATAGCTGAAAGGCTGACCCCATGTTTCTTAAATTGCTTGAAAGTTAATTTGGATGTGTTCAGGTGAAGGAAGAGGTTTGGTTGTTGTGGGATTTTTTTTTTCCCTCAGCTGCAGTTTTCTTTGTAATTCCACAAGAAATTGAATAATTTGGGCTTGTCGGACCCACCTGTGAAAAGCAGATGCCCTTGTACACAAGTGATCTTCACTCAGCTGGTGAGCAATGAATACAGAGAATGGACAGTGCAGTTGCTCCAATATTAAATTGCTCTTGTGAGCCTTTCAAGCTGGATTTATTTCCAGCCCACAGGAAATGACTGATAATCCTTTTTTCTTTTTTTTTTTTTCCCTGAGAAGGAATGTGCTGCAGTAGAAATACAGTATGTAACACAAAGATTAATACATATCCTTAAGTTAGATGATTGCAAAGGTATTGACTTTCTCCAACTAAAATGAGAGTAGTGAAACGAGGGAAGTTAATTGTGGGAGAGCCTAGTTGCCTCTTACTGTCATTGTAATCTGTTCCTTAGAATATTGCCAAACTTAAAATATTTGGGGTGAATATCAGTGCTGAGTATATTATTCAGATTTGCTGCCATAGGCAAGTTCAGTCATAACAGTTCACTTTTCCTGAGCAGAGGACAGCCTTTCCTTTGGTATCTTTTAAATTTTGAGAACTTTGTGCTTTAACTATAACCTTTTTATTCTCTAAAGAAAATCTTCATTTGTGCAGTCAGCTGGTTGATTCAATCTCCAGCTGAAAAATGATCATGAGATGAGTGTATGTTCAGTCCTGTTTCTGATTCAGTCCTGTTTCTGATGGGTTTTAAAAAGCACCGACAGCTTTAGTTAAACACAGCAGTGGTTTTCAGTATGTGGCTCTTTGTCTCTGTACAGGATTCCTGTGCAGGAGGTCCTGTGAGAAAAAGCTCTATCAAACATTGGAAAGAAAAGAAATTTTATTTTAAGATTTTAAGGAACAAAAAGATCTCGCAAGAAATAGCATAAGAGGATGCTTAAACTCTCTGGGTAACCAGGAGAAAGGTAGAACAGGAGTAATGCTAATTTAGAGTATTTTGGGCAAGTCATGATCTTTCTCGAAGATTTTGGTATAAGTCATGTTCTTAATTTTTCTTAAATATCATAATTTTTTTAATTACTAAACAGGTTACCAAGTACTTTCATAGTCTCATAATATTATTTTGCTACTTCCAATAACTTGTTTGTATTAGTAATCAGTTAAAGCAAACTTTTAAATAAACAATGATTAGCATATGTGAATTCTTATCCCTGGAAGCTCCATACCAGCAAAACCAAACGTGAGATAGATGTACATCAAATAAGTTGATATTCCTGTATTTATAGCACCCAGAAGCATCATTTCTCTGTAGGTGATGAAATTAGTTGGTTGGGTTTCCCCACCTACCTTACAAACCTGCTCTGGATGGAAGGGGAGTTTCTGTAAATGCCTGAATCCTCATCAGGTGAGTGCCCACTCCTGGGCATCCCGTGGCCAGCAGGTTGAAGTCCCAGGAGATAACCCACACACCCACATTGCTTGGAACTGGAACCAGTGCCTGTTAAACTGGCTGGGAAAAGGTGCTGCTTTTAACAGGACAATTTCAGGACACCTCTGGTCTCTAGTTTTTCCTTTACATTGAGCCACAAGATCACAGAAACATGAAATGGGTTGGGTTGGGTTGGAAAGGACCTTAAAGCCCATCCAGTTCCACTCCCTGCCATCTATCCCAGGTTGCTCCAAGCCCCGTCCAGCCTGGCCTTGGACACTTCCAGGGATGGGGCAGCCACAGCTCCTCTGGGCAACCTGTGCCAGGGCCTCACCACCTTCACAGGGAAGAATTTCTTCCCAGTATATCCCATCTAACCCTGCCCTCTGTCAGTGTGAAGCCATTCCCTCTTTTTTTGTCACTTCTCTGTCTTCCGGTGGTATGAGATGGGGGACATTGGCTTTTAAGAAAACCAGTTCAGATGCTGAGTAAAACCCCACCAGTTCTGAGGTCATTGTCTCCCTTGTCTCATATTTTCAAAGAATTCAGGCACTTCCAGCCCAATGTGTCTGTCTGGGGATTGTAGCAATTCTTGAGACGGGTAGCAGAATAGGGAAAGGTGGAATGCCAAAGGAAGGTATTGGAGCCCTTTTGCAGGTAAATCTGGTATTCTTTGATTAAACCTAGGCATGTGATATTCTGCATATAAGTTCATGCAGCACTACTACAAATACTGCTTATGGGATAGTAGTTTAAAGAAAGTGCAGTGTATCTTTCTCCCATTTCCACATATGGTTTAGCAGCCTGACGTGATCAATCAATACCATGTGACCACTCAGCTGTGTTTGGAAGAGCTTCACAAATCACAGGCAAGTTTAGGGCTCCTGAGCTGGTATCATGTAATCAGGACATGTATCTATAAAACTGATTTTGTACAGCCTGGATTCAAGCAATTACCTGGCCTCTCTGCTTTTTTTTTAAATTTCAGCATTACTGGACAAGGAAATAGTGTGTACACAAAATTCAGATTTAGTAAACTGGCTACAATAAACAATCATTTAACAAAGGCATGAAAGACTAAAGAATTTTAAGTGTATGTAGATTTAATTGTAATGATTGTGCCATGTATTATTCTCAGACTCCGGAATGAAGCACAGGGACTGACATAAGTTGCTCTGAGCATTCCCTGGATTGAAAATCCTTGCTGTTTGTATTCTGTCATGAAATGGTTGGCATCTCAACAGTCGTGACAAGTGTATATGTTGGCAGGGAATTAAAAATGGTGGTGCCTCTGAAGTTTAGCAGGAGGTTTCCTGCTTGGGGATGGCAGGCAGTTGTAGCTGTTACAAATGCCATTCCCTTGTCTGCATTGCAGCTCATTTCTGAAACAAAACAAGCTTGGGAACTTTTTCCACTTTGTAATAGGAACTGCTACATTTGGTTTTCTTTGAGTCTTCTCTGACACTGGAGTCTTCATGTGCCCACTTCTCTTTTTTTTCTTGTTGTTTTGTTAATAAATCAAATCTGACTACAATATCTCTCTGCCTCTAAACCACAGTAAGGGCTGCTTTAAAAAGCGTGAGCCTCCCAAATTTTTTACCCTCAAGAGGAAATAACTGATTTTTTTGTTTGTCTTTGATCCAGTCTCATCAATGCAATTTTCCTTCTTCAAACAATTGAGCCTGCAGTTCATTATAGTGCAAGACCGGAACCCTTCTATTACCTTATTTTTAGCAACAATTAAATCAAGCCTTAAAATTGAATTTTCAAAAAGAAAGGCCTGCACCAATCCCAAATCTTAGAACTCAGCTCTTCAAATTTGAATCTCAGCACTTTGCTCTCCTGGATGTGTCATTTGGTGATGTGGCTTGGTGGTATTTGTGGCCAAATGAAGCTTACGGTGACCCCGCAGAACAATTTAAATTCTGACATCCTCATCTTCAGAATTTCCACTTGCTCTGATAAAGCACTTTAAACGAGTTTTTACTCCTTTGAAGTGTAGCCCTGTTGTGCTTGTGTCCATGACCTGTGTCTCTTTGGGTGTGGCAGCCCACTGGACCCACCTGGACACGCCACCTGTCCTGGGAATCCTTTCTGGCCTCCTGAAAGCCCTGAGCTAAGGGTGCAGAGTCAGAGAGCACCAGGATGCTCTAAGCAGGTGATCTGTGCTGGAGACTCAGTGGAGCTTCTCAACCTGGGACAGTGAGGAGCTCCCACCTTCCAAACCCCCTCTCAGCATCAAGGACACGGGGCACTGTGCTCCTGTGGGGTTGAGCGTCTTCCCAGAGCACAGCCTCTGACAGTTTATCAGAGCTTATGTATGTGATTAAAACATAACTTCCCTTCAGCTTATGGAGCTTAGAAGCTCTCAGAGGCATGAATTAATGGAAAGAAAGGTTGTGTCTGCTGCAGAGTCAAGGAGCTGTGCTGCAGAAGAGAGAAGTTGTTCTGCCAGGTGATTTGTTAGGGTCAAGCATTGCCTCCAGAATTTTTCAAGCAAGAATGTTTATCTGCAGTTGGGACTGACTGACACCATCACTTCTTCATAGGACACTTGCCATTAGAGAATGTTGTAGTTTTCCTAAAGATGGCTGTTAGAAGTCTAGGAAAAGAAATTTGCTATTTGGGCAGGATGGAGGTGAGGAGATTTGGAAGTGTCTGCCAAACACGTGAGAGCAAACTCCTGTCACAGTGACTGTGGGAGCCCAGCTGGAACTTAGAAAGAGGAGCATAGGTTGAAACACTGGATATTTTACTATCGTCGTACACGACTGAAATATCCACGTGTTATGGGTAGTAAAGCTCTCTGAATAATGGAGTTTGCTGCAAAATGTGGAGCCCTCATGTTATTTACCTAGTATGGTGTGCATGGAAGCATGGCTAGCATCAGGCAGGCTGAGAGATCCACAAAGAGAAAAAATCTGATTAATGGCACCTAGAAGAGGGCAGAGTAACCCCCTGCAAGGAACCAGACCCCTCAGAATGCAAAACTGCTGGACCAAGATTTCAGGCCCATGTGGAAGAGCTGTGTCTGTGTATGAGCCTGACAAAGGGGATAAAAATGGCAAGATGAAGGTAGAGCTTTCTTACACTTTCACCAGACAAAATGAAAGAGTGAAATAAAATTGCCAGGAATTAGTACACAAACCCCAGAAAAGCTGGGAAAAATATTTGAGGAAAATGTACAGGAGATAGCAGAGGGATACTTTTCTCTAAATCCCAAAAGCAAGAAGCAGCGAAGAGGATAGATGTGGTGGAAGGATTGTATGGTGGAAAATTCTGGCTTGCACATGTACATTCGAGACATAAAAGATCTCCTAATTAGAGACAGGATCATTTGTGGGACATGTGATTCCAGTTTACAGGAGAATTGCTGAGAAAAAAAAAAACATCTAACCCTAAAGGAATGAATCAAAGAGTAAGAGCAGCTGAACTATCCAGGAAAAGGAGCAAAACTATGGCCACTTCTGCAGGACACAGCAGAGTCTAGGAGAGAGGGAAGGGAGGGATGAACCTGTGAGCAATGCACAAAAGTGAAGTAAGATTTGGGACTGGTGGGAAGGGAGCCACAAGGATTTGTTCAGCAGTGGGCAGTGGTGCTGTGTCTGGCTGAGCAGACTCTCCCCTCCTCAGCAGGGAGGTAGGAGGCAGAAGGAAACCACAGGGCAGTGACAGGGCATTGGTGAGGTGGACGAAGCAACAGGCAGTTCTGGAGCTCAGCATGTCTGAAGGAAAATGGAATCAAAGAGCCAGCCTTTAGGGGTCTCTGGGTTAGCAATCTCTAGTTAGCCACCAAATGTTTGCATGGGAAGCACAACTGTCAAAAGGAAAGTTGGGGTGACCCATTTGCATTTCCGAGAGAGGAGAAGGAGGAAGATAAGATTTGAAAGAGGCACCAGGAAGTGAATCTGTCTGAGCGTGACCTGAATGTTACCCCGGTTTTTTGTGTTTCTCTATGCCATTCTCTAAAGAAAAGCCAATTATATTTCAGAAGAATAGGGGCCTCTCATGTTGTTATTCATCATGTGGCACATGAAACACCAACACTAACTCCGAAACTGTGAGTTAACCTTGTCCTTTCATCACATATAGTCATCTCATCACTAGGCTGGTGACTGCTCAAAGCTGCCTGAAAGTGGTTGAGCCCCAGACAACTAAACTTTTATCCATCAGTACAAAAGCAGCAAAGAAGATGAGAAGGAAAACTGATTGTCCCCAGGGACACAGCATAGTGGTTTGGGTAGTCCTGCTTAGAAAGTCACTTGTGGCTTTTATAATGAGGAACTTAAGGTTTGAATTTTCAGACTTATTAGCTGTACATTTGTTTGGTTTTTATTAACTGAATATACTATGTGCCACATTTTCCTCAGGGTATTGAGTCAAGTGATGGATTCATCCAGTTTAGCTCAAAATGCATGGGCTCTCTTTTTCATAAAACTTGGAAAATATTTGGGTCTCATATTTTGTGAAGGATTTTATTTTATGCCTGTATATATTGGTACAGCAGCTAATGTTTTCTCTCCTGTTTCTTTTCTGACAATACGTGCTTCTGGCTAATGTAGAGAGGGAATGTAGTTTTTGTTTGTTCTCTTTCTTGACCCATGAGAATTAGAGTTGTCTTCTTAAATGAGCAGACAGAGTTAAACCACTTTAGTCTACAAAAGAATCACTGGAAGTTTCCAATCCCCTCGCTCTCTGCTTCAGTGGAAAGAAAAACAGGTTTTAAAAATCTGAGAAAGATATGGCTATTAAGCTAATCCTGTATATTTCATCTAGCTGCTAAAAATCTTGACTCCTAACAGTGATTAAATATAATTGCATCAGTAAAGGTGGTGTAAAAAAAACCCTGGCTTTCATTAGAAGCTATCTTTAGGAAACCATGGTTCCTTGACTTAAAAAGTTGCATGTAACATCGCTGTTTTATTTTGGGAGTACTTCGAAGGTTTCTTAAACACAGGATTATGTAGAAAAAATAAATAAACCCCAGCAGAAAAAATACACAATTCTGAAGTATTCTTCTGTATTTCAATATATATCTCCACTGCATGCCATTTATTAAAAAAGAAAATTGGGCATAAAACTGAAAAATTAGTGGATAAATATTGAACCATCTTAAAGATCTGATCAAATAGTAAAGATATTCCAAAGGAAAAAACAAATTAACAAACCATCACCTATGTGCGGGATAAAATTGTCATAGGATGGAATAGAAGGACTCCTAGTAATTTAAAGTAAATTCTTTTTTTTTTTACTACTCTTCAGTTTGGAAGGGAATCTGTTCACTGTTTTAAGAGCTGAAAAACAATGTTGCTAGACTTTTTCTCTTATTTTCATAAATTTAAAATCTGAGCTGTGTCAGAGCCTTAACACTGCAGAATCTTTATAGAGAATTCAAAATGTCTCCAAGTTATGTGATCTGAAAAAGCTCTTCATAGACAGTCAGATGTTAAAAAATTCAGCAGTTTGGGTATAATGCAGAACACCACATGCTGCTCTGTATCCTTGGGCTGAACTGGATATTTGCACTTTTGTGTTTGTTTTGTAGATTATGAAAAATTGTGTAAACTGAAAGAGGACTGTAAAACCTCCTACGCTGAAATACTGAAAAATATAAAATAATCTAGTTCTTACATAGCTTTTGTCATTGCCAGTGTTAAATGTTACTGCAAGTATTTATTGCAAGAATCTGAGTTACTGCAAAAACAAAAGTACAACAGTGAGCCTTGTTTGCTTAGGGAAATCATATACTCCCAATGTGTTTGAGGGGAATAATTGTCCATTTTTTGTGGTGAAGTGATAATTCTGAAGCAGAGAATGCTATTGATAATGTTTCCACTGGGATACTCACTAAAAATGTATTCAGCTGTTTCCATAGACAGAGTATAAGCAAAGTTTAAGTCCAGATCGTGACTGGCCAGTGGTGAGATGCTGAACTAAATGCTGATGTGTCTTCTCCACATACTTTCTGCTTTTAAGTTATTAGAGATATTAAAACCATAAAAAATATGTTAATATTTTAATATTAGAGCATTTAATGAAATATTCCAAACAGAGGCATATATAGGTAGATATGCACTATACAAAAAAAGATAGTATGGATGATGAAAAATTAGTCCCTTGTGAATTCATTATTTCTATTCTGTTTAACTATTTGCCTCTTATTTTGAGAATCCCAATGTGGAAAAATATTTTTATAATTTGTGTTTGGCATTTTGGCCCTCATGCAGTTTTAATTCACAAGTTGAATTCCTGTTTCCATGGAAATTAGCTGAATTTTTGATAAGCTTTGAATTTCTCCCACAAATTAAGGCAACTGGGGAACATCATTTGGGCTGATTCTGTCCTTAATGTCAGCCATAATATTTTCCTTTTTATTCCATGTGAATGGGAGCTGTATTTTGATGATGTTTTAAGTTATGATTCCCACATGTTACTGCAATAAGTTCTCTTTTTTCAAGGGAAACAAGGGTATTTGATAACATGGAGTTACTTTTTGTGTGACAGCCATCCACGAGTTCCTCAGCAGGAGCAGCAGATCTGCCCCTGCCCCACACCATAAACACCAGCAATAGGTGTAGTTTTTCTCTGATTACTTTCAGAACAGCTGAAATAAAAAGGAACACAATTTTTTAGGAAGTAAATAAATAAATAAAACCTACAATAAAAGCTTGATATATAGCTTGAGAGGAGGGGTTAGGCTAAACTTATTTTATTAGAATAGTCAGGAGAAGTGAAACTCCAAGCACCAGCTCGTTTTCCTAGCTCTAACTCATAACTGGAAGAGGTGGATGGGATAGGAATTGGCTGTTATGGGCAGGGTGGGACAAGAATGTCATCATTTGCTACTCTGCAAATGTCTGTCCCAGGCCCTTGGATGGGAGGGTGGCAGTGAAAGCAGACCCTTCCCTGCCCTGGAAATGCCAGGTGATGGACTTGAGCAGTATTCACATTCTGAATGTATTTCTGGCTTTCCTAATCTTTGATCCTGCCATTGAATCCGCGGGGGTGCAAAAATCCACCCACACAGATCCGATGTCAAAATCCTGGCCTTAATTATTTATGGTTTGGTTTGGACAAATTACTGTTCTCTGTGCAATAACCACAGTTATTACCAGAAATACAGGACAATCTAAAACATACATGTCTACATTATGTATGTATGAACATTTACCTTTTTATAAAGGTAATACCTTTATTAATCTATTTTGACTCTTAACTGAAATTCTCATTTCTGAGTCTTGCCCTGTGCTGCTTTTCACCTGACCAGATTGGCCTGGATCTATAGCAATTAATTCTCAGAAAAAAATGAGTTCATAATGTTTATAATCTGAAAGCCAGCCTAGAACAAAAAGAACATCCAGCTTTGTACACCTTGCACCGAGATCCTGCTGATTTGTTAAACTGGAGATGGACTGTACTAGTTTTCTGCACTAAAGAGGCGCCCCCTTTTTTAACTGTCTCTGGGCTCTATTCATTATTCCAGCCATCTCAAGTTAGATCATTTTCATCCACATATAAACACAAAAGGGATCTCTTAGGAAGAAAATCCCTTTAAATAAGAACAGTAAATTTCACAAAAGAAAACTAAAATCAGAATTTTACAGCAAAATCAGACATGCCAGAGCCACTGCAGAGCTTGGCAATGCCAGCCAGTACCCTTCTTTAATTAAGTAAGGAAAACGTTGTAAGTTTTATGTGTTTCCCAAAGTCTTTCTTTCCTTCTTTTCATCTTACTTTTTCCTGAATTTTTAATCGTAAGTTAATGCTGATATAATTGCTGACATAATGCTTACAAATAGGTTTCCAGCAGTTAAGTATTACTTTAAATTTGGATTTTTGTCTTTTGTTTTTTTTCCTTCCTAGAACTGTGTATAAAAATATGCTCTCTTTAAAAGTTCATGGGTAGGACATGACAGGCCTGGTCATTTCACTTCTTGCATGTTCTCAGTTGGAAGTCAACTGAAAATCAGCAGAAGCTCCCAGGCAATTCCTGTGCCTGCTTAGAATTGTTCAAAACTGAGTTTTGTTTGAAGTTAAAAATCTATACCCCATTTTTCAATGGGGTGCCAGCCAGGTGCTCTAAAACATGTTCCTAATTATTTGCTTTTGATCTGATGAGAGAGTAGCACTAGTTTTGTTTTCAAGTTCATCTATGCTTAGATCCAAGATATCAGTGGAGTGTATTATGGATATGGATTGCAGTTCCAGTCTCAGAGTGTCTGAAGCAGTTCCTAAAGTCACAGGAAATATTTGTTTTACACATGTTATTATTGAGGAAAACCCAATGGCAATAAAAGTATTCCAGAATGGAAAAAAAACTTTCTAGTAAAAATCACGTTTGTGTGAGTGGCCTATGTGAAAATGCTAGAACCTCACAGAGCACAGCATATCTGTTTCACCAGAAGTAGTATACTTGCTTTTCACTAAAAAGTGTTTGCAGTTTTCAAAAATGAAATACAGCATTAGCATTTTATTAAATAATACAAAAGACCTTTTCCAGTTGGGTACAGTTTTTATTTCCAAGTCATGGTTGTGTCTGGTGCTTCTTCAGAAAAAATGTTCTCAAGTTTTCAGAATTGCACCTTTCAGAGCTTTGGTTCTCTGCAATTGGTGTTGGAATGAATTGTTTTTTAAGCCTGAACTAAACGTTTTGAGAAGTTCCTCTGTCTCCTGCTGATTGAAAGGAATTGTAAGCTAAGGCTGAGGGTCCACTTAAGGCCTTTAGTGATGAGAAGCCAGTTTCACAACAGGGAAGAATTTTACAGTTAATATATTTGTACAGTTTTCTTTAGGGTTTTTTTTCCTGTAGAGCCACCAGATTCTAGCATGGCTTGTATGGATATTACAGGTTTTTTTAAAGATTGTGAGCCAAGGTTTAAAAATCACTGGTCATTCTAGAAATGACAGTGTTGAAGAGCTAATCTAGAAAACTGACTGATAGCCCTTTCAAAGGTTTCAAAGTGTTCAGCTTTGTGCAGGAGATCCACTTACTAAAGTGTCTCAGGCTGGGATACAAAAGCCAAAACTTACTATTCAGTCTTTGACCTACTTCAATTTTTACAAGAAATTGCTATTAATATGTACTTGCCAATTAATACAAAGTGATATCTGGTAGTTTCCCAAAGTAAAAAATTGTCTACACATATATATCCATATGGGAAGCATGGATGTTATACAAACAAGAACTGTATTTCATCTTTCAATCTACAATTAGATTGTGACATTTCAAAATCTTCAGATTTTCTCTGTAAATTAATTTTCCAGTGTCTTTTGTTGCTGTCTTTCAAGTTCTATCAGCTTCCAGATAGAAAGCTAATGCTAAAGCATCAGAATTGCACCCTTTTAAAAGAAGAAAAGCAAGGTAGGCATCTTTAATAGCAGTGTAATGACACCAAATCTGCATGTACAGTTTAGAATTATTTGCCTACATGCTCGTTCATTGGCACACAGACGTTTTCTTCAGCGCTTTATCTACATGTGATGTTCTGCAGCACCAGTCTGGCATCATTAGACATCTAGCCACCAGCATTTTAAAGATTTTTCCACAGAGCCATAAAATTGCACCTTCCTCGTTGAATCTAAAATCCAGCCCACCTGTAATAACAGAGCAGTGGAACAGTATGGATCTCTCCTGGATGTCTGCCGTGCAGTGAGCTGGGGTGGCTTGCCTTCACACTGAAATAAAGGTCATGTCCTAATGTTATGCCTTCCTGTTTAAAATGAATGGCTTGTAAATGTTTATCTCAGCTAGAAGTGAGAACGTGGTCTACATCTGTGCTCTCCAATTCCCCCTTGGAAAAGCCGTGCAGTGGAACAGCTGCATATCCTTTCACGTCCTTCTCTTGCTAAACATGTACATCTCTGGCTTCAGCTCTTTGCCAGGTTTCCCCCTGCTCATGTTTGGATTCCAGGTTGAAACTTGAAGTAGTGTTGTCTGGATTTATAGTGGGTTACATTGTTTTCTCCAGGAAAGAGCAAGCGAAAGGGATCAGCCCAGAGCAGACGGACTGACAGTCCATGCAGTGTCATGCAGTGTAGAGTTTCTTTGGTTCTGCCAATAGGTATTGCAGTCTAAAATGTCTGGAGGCTAGTTGGACCTGCTTCTCTAGAGACAGGACCAAAGCATACAGTATATTGGCTTTCATTTTGTTTTTTTTGGACAGTCAGGGCTGCTTTCCATTTCCTACAATGTTCCAATATAACCAAGGCACATGTGCTCGGTAATAACCAAGGCTTCTGAGACCTGGGGCTTCTGTAAAAAGGAAAAGAGCAAAGTAGTATTTATACAGTATAATATTTTGATTCGCTAATGGGCTGTGAGGTGGGTGTTATCACGAACTACTGTGCAGCAAGAAAGGTTCCTAAAACACGTATCAGCTTACTCCATCTCCAAATGGTTGCAGATAACACAGTGTTTAGTTTCTAATTAGACTTGTGTTGTGCTAATTCTCATGAGCGGTGCAAGTGATTGACATGCTGCATTTTAGTGGCAAGTAGCAGAGCAGCTGAGTGGAGCTCAGTGATGAAGCCAGCATCCAGCTGCTGAGGAAAGCACACTGCTCCCAGAGACTGATTTGCAGGATGAACACACGCTGATTGGTGTGGCCTTGCTCCGAGGGGAAGGAGGAAATAAAGGCACATAGTCTTCAATTAGACTAATGATATTCTGGTCCTAAAAGGATTAGGAAAGAAACATCTAACTGAAAATAAAACTCCAATGTGTAATAGTTCACAAATCATATATTTACTTTGAATAGTATTTTTCATTGTTTCTTAGGAGAGGATGGACATTATTATTTTTCCATGCCTCAGTCCCCTGTATTTAAAATACAGATGGTTCATCCTAAGTGCTGATTTCTGTACATGTAAGTAATAAGTGTAAGCTTCTAGGCAGAGCCTTGTGAACTGTTTCTTGATGGAACATGCAAGAGCAGCACAGGCATTTTATGTAACTAAAATTATTTCAGAATCGTTTTTGCCAGCACTTTCCTTTGTGGCCAGCTCAAGTCAATATGTTTGGTAGTGCAGTTCCACTGTGAATATAAAAATAAAAATATGGATTTGATATGGACACTCTCATTGAGCTAGATTGGGTTACTGTAAGGAACATCTCCTAGCTTAAACCCTCTAGTCAGGTTCAAATCCTTTCAGTCAGATTCTTGATGTAAAGTTTGGCTTTTTCAAATCATCATCATAATTGCATTCAGCACTAACAAAGGCTGTGCCTTTGACTCTTGGATGTTATTCATGTAGCATTTGATTTTTTCACGGCCTTTAAAGCCCCTGTGAGGCCAAGCAGGGCTGTTCCTTTGCTTTAGGGGCTTTTTGGGCCCCCCATACATGTGTTAAAGGAGAGGGCCTGGCTAAGGAGTGGCATTTTCTCAGGATGATCAAGCTGTGGCTTGCTGCAATTCCCATCTGCCCTCTCCACACGCACCATCAGAGGCCCTTCCTGGAACAAGCTCCTCGGGGATTTACCTGCGTGGGATTTACCAGTACGGGCTCACTGGAAAGGCAGATGGGACACATGATGACAGACTTGGACCAGATGCATTTGGCAGAGAAAAGACCTATGGAGTAGGACAGTGACTTTATGGGTTAGAATTTCTTTGTGGATCTTTGTGGTCAGAATTTCTTTGCTATTCTTTGTGGATCTCATCCCCCAATCAAATAGCAAATATTGTGGTACAAATAGAAGTGCTACCGTGCAGGGCTTAGATGTTCAGAATTGCCAAGTGGGCACTGCAGGCTGCAAAGAGTGTGTTTGTGCAAACCGTGGAACAGATAAAGGTATTTGTTCCTGTCTGTGTTCTTCAGCCTGCCAGGGATACTTTTTTGCAGGCTGTGTAAGGAAAGGTCAAATTTTGCTTTGTCAGTTGACATTGGGGTGAATTAAATCAGACTTGAAAGCCACAACAATATCCCAGGTAATAAAACTTAATATTGAAGTAAGAAGGACACATTTGTCTTCTGCTTGAGAAGGAAGGTGTAGGGCAGCCCAGATTTCTCATACTGTTTTGTCTCTCAGAAAATGCAAAAAGAAGGCTCTGGACTTTGCGAGAGCTTTAGGAAACTTGGGAGGAAAAATCATGTGGTGTAAACTTTCACTTGACCCAATTATGGGCAGCGTGTTTTAAATATATGAACTTATAAAGTGCTCATGCTTTTTCATACTGAGTAAAAATGTTCTGCTGCTTACTGTGAAGATGAAACTTGTCTTGGACTTCACTGGCATTGAAACCAGGCTTGCTACAGATCTGTGTTGCAGATTAGGTCATTTACTCATATTTCAGTTATGTTTTTTCCAGTTTCTCTTCCTCCACTGCTCTGTTGAAGTGCTGCAGCTGCCTGGAGGGCCATAGGCATTGAAAAGGCTTGAAGCACTAAAAAGAGAAATTTTGGGTCCTTTTTCTTAATCAAACAGTTTTTTATGTACTAAGTACAGTATTTTATGCTGCCCAAGGAAATGGATATCATTTGCTATACTTTAAAATAACACAAAAGCCATTCTGGCTCTCCCTGAAACCAGTGAGGACATTCCACTTGCTTTCAGTGGGAATTTGTAAGCAACCCATGATGCAGTTTCTGTCAGAGCAGGAGAAAGCTGACAGTCCATACTACCATGCAAATGTAAAGTGGAAGAACTTGGTGCCGTATCATCTGCACATTTCAGAGAGAAACTGTCTTGGGTTTGGAGGAAGAGTCCCATAAGCTTGTTACTCAGGCACTCTCACATCCAGAGAAATCCGGAGGAAGAGTCCAGAGAAAGAAGTGTGCAACTGCCCTCCAGCCTGGTAGTGTTTTTTCTGAGTGTGTGTTAGAGCATGGGGAAGGAGTGACCACATTCTTGTCCTGGGTGTTCCCTTCAATCTGCAGGATGAAGTGTCTGCTGCTGTTTGAATGTGTAATAATCACCAGTAAATCATAAATCTAGAATAGTTGCTTGTGCAAAGCAGAGCTTGAAATGGAAGAACTCCAAGGAAGACATCTCTTGTTTTAAAGAGTTTTCCCCTGGGCTTTCCCTGCCACAAGACAGCCAAAGTTTGGCTGCCCCAGAGCTGTTCCCTGTGCACCTGGTGCTCACTGTGCCTGAGCAGCCCAGAAAAGGGGAACCCAGCACTGGGCCATGAGTGCATGGCCCAGTAAATGGGTAAATGTACCTTCCAGACACCTGTATCAGCAGCATGGCAGCAAAAAGAAATCTCTCATGTTCCGTCCGTGTGAGATCAGCCTTAAAATTCTCCAGAACAATGAGGTATCTCAGCAGCTGTGGAGAGCCTGGGTCCTTGTCAGGCATTCTTGCACTTCTCAGCTTATTCTTGTTGCACCTTGATAGAGGTAAGACTAATTATTAGATCCTCAGCTTTAGACTCCCTGCAGTTACTCAGTGCACAGAGTTTACTTCTATAATTTTCCACTCTAGCCTTACACTTTACTATAGGGAGATTATATACTTGCAGCTACTGGCAGAGTTTGCCTGCCAGGAAAGGACATGGTTTTAAGCTCCATGGGATGTTACTGATGTGTAAATAATTTCATCTCATCCAAATAGTGGCCACGCTGTCCTTTCTCACAATATACCTTGCCTTAATGATTTAAAACAATGGGTGATTTGGGGTGATTAGGTTCAGCAATCTTCAGAGGAACCCAAAATCTTTAGAAATTGCTGTTAGAGAAGATTATATCTTCTAAAATCACATTGCCCTGAGTTTCGAAAATCTCAAGCTTGCATCAATATTCATAAGAGACCCAAGCTCAGCGTTATTTAATGAAAGAATACCTCTATGGAAAGTACTTTACATGCACAGTAGATGCATTTAAAACCTGTTTGAAATAGATGTGTAGAGCCTTATGTTCAGAGAAAGGCAAAAACTTAGCAAACAGAAGTGTTTGAAACTGGGAACAAGCATGTGGGTCTTTTGCTACTGGATCTGGATTTTAATTAGACCTCTGTGCTGCTTCTGACCTCTGATGAGGTGACACATCACTCTGCCATGCAGTCATCAGGACAGAACAGTAAGGAGAGGCAGAGACTGGCAGAGCCAGGGGTTAGAGGAGAATTGGACTTGTGCCTGATATGGCCCATGGCAGTGTCTGGTTGGTGGGGATGCCTAGAGTTTTGAAAGATGAGTAGAATCAAGGAAAATACCAAAGAAGGAGTAATGAACTATACTCTGGGCATTCTGTAACATTTCTGTTCTCACCCAGCTCTATGTGAAGCTGCAATATATGTGTACTTAGTTGATTTAACTTCATGTTAAGGTCAGTTAACCAACTCTTCCACAAAGGTAGAACACACATTTTCTTACTGGCCTCAAGAGAAAACAATTCTCTGGTGTTCATTCTGATGAATTTAGAAGAATTTCACAGGGCATTTTCCCAAATTCTCTGCTTGTATGAAATGGTGCAGCATGACTTTACTCAATGCAAGCTTATGCCAGTTTTTGTGGCAGGTGATATGGCCTTGATGACAAATCATTTGTCCCCAGTTCCTGAGTAACCAAGAGATGGAAAGTTTTTGTTAGGTTTGGATTGTAGCTTTCCTATAATGTGCACACTCCAGGTGGGTTGGCCTAAGCCAGTGAGGTGTCTGTGTATGCAGATGTTGTACCCCAGCTAAAACAGGTTTCTGGTTCAGCTGAAGAAGGGGAGCAGGAGAAGGGTTGGCAAAGGAGCCACTAAACCCAGCAAAGCTTCAAGCACTGCCAGTGGTCTTGAGCGTGGTTCAGTTCAGGAGGTTCAAAACAATTGCTAAAGGAACAGTGCAAATATTTTCCATCCTTTCCTATGAAATGACATGGTTTGTTTGCTGTTGCTTGTTTACCTGTTATGCATTATATGTTGCATTTATCAGTCAAATAGACTGTAGGGGGTAACAGTACTTTTATAATGATGTTTTGACTTTTGCTGTGTTTATTCTGTGTTTTCTAAATTCATACTCAGATGGCCTTTTCTTCTGCTGTTCCAGCATATCTGTCTCAGGCTGCCCCTAAAAAGAAAAAGCAGTAATCTGGCAAAATGAACTCAGAACATACGAAGAAGAACCACTGGAGGCTAATCTGCAAGGTATTCAGGTATTTGCACTTTCATATCCTACACCAGTAATTGGTGCACAAACATGATATGCTCTGCATTTCTTGTGCTTGTTAACTCACACAAAGTGGGTGAGAAAATTATATAAATAAACAAAAAGTCATGTGAAAGATGCAAGTTGTTTAGTCAGAATGCCCCCATTCAACTTAAATATGGAGCCAGGTTTGTAAAGGTAGAGTTGCAGTTCCAAGTTCAACACACATTGATGCTGCTGTCCATCACATCTGTTAGCAACGTCAGATTTTACCATCTGTTACTGCCCAGTGCACTGATAGCCATCTGAGAAGTGATGGAGAAAGAGGATCCTTCTCTGACTTCCACTGGAGCAGAGTGAACAGCCCTTCCTCTGCTGATGGGCTAAGGCACTATGACACTCCCAGTGACCTCAGGAATTGGGTCCTGGGCTAGGCCTACAGTGAGGAACAAATTAATTTTGTATCCCAGAGATGCCAGAGGTCCTGTGTCACTTGCCAGGCCTCAAGGATTTTTGTGAGCTTTAGGTTGTGTATATGTCCTGTGTACAGCTGAAAGAAAATAAGGCTTTTACAGTTCTTCTCAGTGCAGAAATGAGACTTTCTAGTTGGAAAGCAAGAACAATCTAGAGAAATGTTGTAATTTTCTAGATAACGGGAAAATAGATTTTTTTTTTTTTATGAATACATACAGGAGAAAGCAGCACAGATCTATTGAGTCTAGGTTCCGTGTCTCTGAAGCAGGGAGGATGCTTGTGTGATTCCTTCTCCGTGCTCCGTGTGAGCAGGTGATGACATACGTGCTATGGATGTGCAAAGTGACAACTTAACGGCAGCAAGTAATTACCTACATGTTTGTATGATGGTGTAAGTGCAGAGGTTGGCTGTACACAGCTTCCTAGCTGATTAATTGGGGGAAGCAAATGAGCTGCTAATGGGGGTAAAGATAATGGGAGTAAAGGTAAGAGTTAATGGGAGTAAAGATAAGAGTTCTGCTTGCCAAGTGCACCAATACCAAGGGGCATTCAGAGAAAACATTTTATTTGTACAGTCATTGCAGTCTTACGTTATCTCATTGCAATGATTAAGCTGTTATAATTAACTGTTGTTCATAATGAAGTATTTTAAACAAACCCACAAAAGCAGAGGTGCCTCCCAAGGGTATATATTTAATGGTTATATCACTGTTATGTGAAAAATCACTGTTGAATGTTATGTCATATGTGACTGTCTGAAAAACAGATGCAAGTAAACAGCAAAGTTACTGCAGGTATTATTTTAATTCCTGAATTACACACCATTATCAGCTTCCAGATATTTATTCACATTGGTATTTTTATTTTTTATTCCCATGGTTTTGGCAGTGTGTTCATAGACACTGTTGGTGGACTCTTTCAGATTCTGCTACCAAACTGCTTCTGGGACTTCATGCAGTTTGCTTCATTTGAGGGAACCTCAGATAAGTTATATGGAAAATTGATAGTAAATCCCAGAGTACCAGGTTTTGCTGCACATAATGCAGATGTAACACATGGGACCAATGAATGATGGTATAGTATTTAGTGTTATTAGTACTTTTCCTTTCAGTATTTTGTCTTTCTTTTCTTTTATTTTTTTTTACCTTTTTTTTTTTTACCTTTTTTTTTTCAGTATTAAACCTCCAATGCAAGTAGTTGCTTGCCATGGTGTCCCAAAAAAATAAAGTCAATGGGGAGAATTCTTGGTTTTCTACCAAGAATTTAGACCCTTGAGCCAGCTCATTAGCCTTCAGAAACATCCTCAGTCTCACTTTAGACCTGCAGTTCTCTCTGTAAGAACAGGAAACTCTTGTCAGAATCTCCTAATGTAGACTTGGGAAAGGTTTCTATTCAGCTTTCAGGAGTGATACTGTTTTCTTGTAAGAAGATTAATTGTATCTAAATAATTTAAACTTTTAACCCTTTTAAAAATAAGTACACTTGAGATTAAAAAATGTTTTACTGCTCAGTTATGCAGTTTGTTCCAAAGAGTTATCACTTAAAGGCAGGAGAAACAAGGCTTACACCAATTTTATTGACAATAGATGGGAAGAATAGTACCAGAGAACATTCTGTAAGCTGAAATTATGGACTCATTCTGTACCCAAAGGTGGTGGTCAAATCAAACATCCAGTATTTTAGATGAGGATTACTAACCTTCCTTAATGTTCTGAAAACTCTTCATTATGGGGAAAATAGACTTTGAATTTCAGACTCGGATCATTCCTCAAAATAAAATACTCTAAAAGTTGGATTTTCCTCTAAGAAATTTCAGACTGTATATGATTTAGGTAACTATGAGTAACAAGCTGTTTTAGAAAGGATTTTTTTTTTCCTTCTTTGGGGAAAAAATGTACTTAATGCTTTTTGCAAACCCTTCATGTTTCTAACACTACCCTGATACACTACTTTCTAAACAAATTACAGGTATAACAAAGCTCCTTACAAGTGTTGCTGTGTTTGAGAGATACAGCTTTTAATTTGGTTCTGTTTTCACAGGAGTGCTTCCATTTCACAAATTTTGTGACCTAAGAAACTTGCAATCAGTATTTTATCACAGTCAGTATTTCTAGAAGATGATATCACTTTAAAAGGAACTTTTCCTAATTATAAAACTTTAACTTTGC
Organism: Vidua macroura; assembly: GCF_024509145.1. Taxonomy (NCBI): domain Eukaryota; kingdom Metazoa; phylum Chordata; class Aves; order Passeriformes; family Viduidae; genus Vidua; species Vidua macroura. The sequence continues at coordinate 9,000,785 of NC_071575.1, forward strand.
AAAACTCTCAAATTTTTAAAGTTCCCAAAACTGTGGTCTGTAAGTTTGGTTTTCTTGATAATGTTCAAAACGTGAATTTATTTTTTTTTTTTAAGGCAGGGCATTCATTGGACCTAAGCATTTATTGAACAGTAATGTGGGGAGGGAAGAGAGTTTCAGATATGAATTAAGTCTGAGTTATAGTGACTCATAACTGACAACAAAACACACATGAAGAGACGTGAGACAGGATGAGATTAAATGAGACAAGCCATGAAAGAAGGGACAGATTTATGACTTATTGGCCTACAGATGGGATGAGAAGATATGAGTGGAGAATGAGATCATCAGGCAGAAGTCTGTTAGGGGAAAAGGAGGGGGTTCACAGAACACATCCCAGTAGCCTCCTGTGCACAGTGGGAGGATTGATTTAAGCCACAGGAAAATCAGTGTTAAAAATGATACAAAGATGGGTTAGATTCCAAACCTCAGAGGGGCTAGATTTTTCTCTCCCTACATTTAGAAAAAGAAAGACACAACAGTTAGGATGACTCTGAACCTGCAACAGTACGTGCCAAGCACACACTCCAAGTGTGATTTAACTCACCTAGTTAAATCATATCAGCCTTCTTTCAGTGTTACCAATGCAGGGTAACTTCTTTTCAGCAGTTTAGAAACTGCTGTATTGCTTAAAATAAAGACAGGAGGCAGAATTTTCACGTTCAATCTAAGCAATTCAACAGTTTTCTTAATTAAGATTTGCTTTTCATCCCTGAAGCTGAAAGCGTGTTTCTAAGTAACTACGTCCTTCATGCTAGGCTGTAGCCAAGGCACTGTGTATGGATTATAATTGGTGGAATTGATTGCCAAATTTCAGTTGGCCAAATTATAGTCCATTTCAAGATTCAGGATCTTAAAATTCTGACCTAAAAAAATTAAGATAAGACCTTGGCTGCTCACCAAGGCCTGTGCAAACCTGTGAAGTTGCTGTGTTACCGTAGCCATGACCCCTGCCCCTTTTCTAATTTTCTTCTTGTATCCTCTGCAGAAAGATGAGGAGAATCTGTTTGGAGAAATGCACTGCATTCTGCCCTTTAGCTGAATCTGTAGAATCAGTTGGCAGCCTCTTGAAAAAAACTTTTCTGGTGGAATTTCTTCTTGCATCTGATTCTGATAGAAGTGGAGAAGAGGCAAATGTGTGTTTGTCACAGATTCAATCATTTTTGCTCCGTGATTTAGCTAAGAATATTAAGGACTCATCTGTGCATGTGGACAGGTTGAATTAAAAGTTATTGAACTTGGTAATGGATCGATAGAACTTGAGGTGATCAGTAGAGCAGTTCTGATTTGGCTGGAAGTATGAAATATCATTTGGAATATAAAAGTGAACTGCATTAAAAATTCACAAAACCTCTGTTATTCTTTGACTGTATCTGGAGCTATTTAGTTTGGGTGGAACTGAAAAAAATGGCTAGCTTTTTCCTTAGAAAGGTAAAGTTTAAAAATTGTGAAACCTTTTTGCTCAATTTGAGCAAAATTGTTCAAATTCAGTGGGTTGAAACAGGATTTGGTTAAGCCTCAGTGTGTAATACTGTGCATTTTGTTTAATTATTGCTGATCATTCACTCTACAGCAGTGTGCATGGAGTCAGAGCTCCCTTCAGGAAGGGCTGGAAAATCTGAGCTTAGTGCTGGGACTCATCCTGCAGCAGGAGGACTGTCCAGCTGCTCAGACTGGCACCTGTCCTCAGCCCTGTCTGAACCCAAACGCCTAAGGAAGTGTGTAAGGACAAGGAAATTGTAGATCATATTTCAGCTAAGTGATCTCTTGGTGCTCCCCCACCCCAGAGAAACATGCAGTCAGGCATAGTTTATTTCTCATTAGCAACTGAAGTGATTTCTGTTCTGTAAACTTGCCCGACCTCCCTCTGAGCCTTGCAGCCTCCCTTCGCAAGGAGTCCTATCTGTTGTGAAGAGCCACTTGGTTTTTGTTTGTTTTGAAACTACCTCATGCTAGATGAAAGGATGCCCTATAGAATCTGATAATGAAACTAGAATAGGATTTTAAGATTGTATTTTTGAAATGTAATTTGTGTTTAGGCATTAGGTTAGTGTGGTGGATATAGCACAGTTAAGTAATCCAGGACCGGGTTGCCTTGTGAGTGAAATAAGTATAACCTAAAGGGTCTGTGCTTCAAAAGAAGTTAAGTCTTAGCAGCCATATCAGTTTTAAGCATTGGCATATTTGGTAATACCAGGGCAACTCCTGATGGGTTCCAGTTAATGAATCATTTGAGCATGCATTTAACTCCTCTGTGCATTTCAGACTGAGTTGTGCTGGAGTGCTGAGTCTGGCTGGTACTCTGGAGGTACCTCTCTGTAAAATTCAGTCGTGTTGTAACAGTTATGGTGGGTTTTTTTGTTTGCTGGATAAACACCATATGCTTTTGACTTTGCTGTCCTGTGTTGGATAGCGTTCATTTTGTGTAGAGCCCTGATTCTAATTGGGAGCTTATTGAGATCAACGTGTTCTGGGATGTTTCTGCTTGCCAGTGATAAGAGGGTTGAATGGGAGAGAGAAGTAATGGGAAGAGAGAGGTAAAGGTGCATGAGGAACCCTGAAATCTAAAGAAGGTAAGAAGAACATGGATCATCAGTCTGTTACATACTAAGACACAAAAACTCCTTGGGATGGGCTAATAAATACTTCAGTAACTTCAGCTGCCTGAGCCACTGTGTCCACAGACATGGCTTCCCCTTCATAGCACCTTCTATGAAATAAGAGTACAGGAAGAACTTCAAATGGAAAACAATGGAAAGAGAAAATTATTAAAATTACAATTTGCCCACCAGGTTTTGTAGACTAATAAGATTATTCGTGTAAAACCAAATGACCAGCCAAACAAATACACAAAGTCATAATAACGGAGAGACTGATTTTAACTAAATCACAGTAGGGTCTTGCTGTCTGTGGGAATTTTTCATTACTAGATTTCATTTTGAGAAGTGTTCTTAATGCAAAGGGACTTTGCAAATCTTAGTCTGCTGAAACTGAACTGTCTTAGAAGTCAAATCTTCTCTTTTGGCAAAATATAATAAATATAATGCTTGTTGACATGACATGACATTACATTACATAACGTAACAGTGGTGTTTCTGAATGAGTAGAGTTTCAGGTTAAAATTCAAGACAAGATGTGTATAATAAAATATTTGGAAAATATTAAGCTTGGGAGAATACAAAATACCTTGTTTTTTATATGACATAATGGGGCACTAAAAGATTAAGGTCACAATGTCAAAAATTCTGAAGTCCTATATATACTGCAGGAGAGAAGACTGGTCTTCGAAAAATGCTTAGTTGTATTGGCCCTGAGCTATTCCAAATATCTAGTCATAAGAATTGGAGCAGAAACAGGTTGATGCTGTGCTCACTTGAAAACCTGTCACCAGTGGTGTCAGTAGCAGTGGAAAATAGAGAAGCTGTTTTGAAAATCTGTTTCACTGCAGGAGATAAACGTGGATGTTGACATTTAACTCCGTGTCTAAGCAAAACATCTTTCTGGGTTTTTGTAAGTATTCTTGATAGACAGAGAGTAAAGGGGAAGGAAAAAGAATGATTGAAATGTCTTCATTAGGATGGAGAGGAATGAGGGCAGCAGGATAGCAGATGTCAGAAGAAAATGCCATGGACAGTAAGTACATTGATGGCAGTAAAAGATGCAACCCATCAAAAGCCCTGTCAAAAGTAGCTTGAGGTGCTGGAAGCAGTAAAAATGAGAATTATTTTTCCCACAGGTGTTACTGTTGAGCAGAAATTGGAAGGAAACTGTGAGGGTCAGTAGATTGAGAAAATGGTCCTGCCCATCATCACGGGAAAATATAAACCTCACCACTGGGGGACAGGAATGACCAGCAGTGACCAGCTTCGCTGCTGTAGGAGCATCCCCATTAGCTGTATTTTTCAAATAAGGTAAGAAATCAGTTGTCCTGGTTTAGGGCAAATTTGGGAGAAAATCTCCAAAGGGGCTCTTCCAGAAAGCAAATTCAAGCAGCCTCTCCCCCATCCAGTTTGGGAAAATATCCTTGGAGAAAAAAAGTGGAAAAAACTGTTTATTTAACAGGCAAAGCATTCAGAACAAAAAAATGAACACTATTAAACAATAAAGCCTCTTGCCAATCTGAAGAGATGACAAACTCAGAAAGTCCCCATGGTGGGCTGTAGCTCAGCTCACCCAGGCTGTTCTCAGTCCCTGCAGTGCTGGAGATGCCACGGCCCAGGACCGGCCCCGTGGGCCACAGCTGCGAGCTGCCCGTGCTCTTCTGCTGTTCAGTCCAGAGCAGGTTTGAACAGGTCCAAGAAAAAGAAAAACCACAGCCCAGAGAACTTCTCTGCCTCAGCTACCTAAAAACTAACTAAAAGCAAAGGAGAGCCCTGTCCTGCTGTCTGTCTGTGCTGCAGACAACACAGTCCAGGAGCAGAATGTGGAGGAGTGAGTGCATTTCCTGATAACAAACTGCACACATCTTCTCTCCCCCCTTCGCTCTCAGAACCAGTCTTAAAGGTGTGAAACTTACTTCTGGGCTAAACAGATGAACGGGGATACAAGCATCATAAAGTCACCCCAGGACATCAGTTAATATCTGAATTGATTTGGGAATATACTGTTTTTAATAAAACTGAATGCAGCCTAAGCAAAAAGCCTGAATATAAACTTCTAAGACCAGTGACTTTATACATTTTCCAGAGGCAATATATGTCAAGTGTACACCCATTTTTTGGACTGATACAGTAGAAGTGTCTTAATACAGAATACTGAACTAATTCTGTCTGTTCATTTTCTTTCTTGAAGCTGTTTGCTGCATTTCAGACAGGTTAAAATGGAATGTTTTTCTGACTCTTGGGACTGACATTCAGCTTGCCTATTACATCTTATTAAAGGCTCTGTCAGGTTTGAAAATCAGAAATGTTCAAATAAAAGCAGTGTCTGGAGAGAGAGGCACAATATGCTTTCTTTTTCCAGCCTGTTAATAAGTGAGGAGTGGGAGGTAAAGTAGGGTTCACTACAGGACTGGGGGCTACTTTAGTCCTTTCTTTAACTGAAAAGAGGAAAAAATGTTTATTTGTTAGAGAACAGCTTGTGTTTATATGCACTCAAAATACTGACTGATTTGCTGATGTTACTGACAGACACTGGCGTGCATTTAACATCCTTGGATGAGAATTTGCAGTAATTCTGTTTCCCTTTGTGTAGATAATTAAGGCACACAACAGCTGTCTGGCAAACATTAGCGCTCTACTACCTGGTCTCAGGGGAGCAGAGGCAAGGCAGGAGTGATTTGACCAAGTGATTGGCAGGATTGGGGTGAGAATCAAACCTTAACTAAGCCCTGCAGCCGAGGGTGAACACATTGCATTGTACTTACAGAACCTACAGTTGCTACAAAAAAATCAGGAAATTGTTTAGGTTGGAAAAGACCTCTAGGATTGTCAAGTCCAGCCATCAAATGCAGAGGAGAAAGTAGTTTTGTGTGTGGAGACAAAAGATACAGCTGTGCTAAATGCTCTACATATACATAGTAAGAGGAATCCTCATCACAACACTGCTCAGTCTATCTAAACGAGGAGGAATCTCCTGTAAATTTAGTTTTATTAGTAAGTTAAGGTAAGCTCTGCCCCAGCTGTGCAATATTTATACATGTATAAATCAAACCTGTATATTAGTTAATGGGGACACTTTTTAATTAATTTCTCAAAGTGTGTATATTGCATTATTTCACAGAATTATTTATCTCAGAAGCACAAGCTTCCCTAAGCTTCGTGGTTTGTGCAGTATCCTCCTTATCTATAAATAAACAATATATGACCTTTGTACTCTAGAAGCCTACTAAAGACCCTGGCAGGACATCACAGAACCTCTTAATATAACTTTCAGCTATTTGTGGGAGTCTGCCTCCATGTCACTGAGAAACAGAGTTGGAGGTGACAGTTCAGATTTTGCCTCCTCCTTCCGGAAGCCATTTCAGTCATGCAGGCAGTTATGTATCTTACTGTGCATTTATAGCTTAAGGAGTCATTTCCACTTGGAAATAGTCCTGGGCACAGTGAAGATGGACATAGAGTGCAGGCAAAGGTCCAGCGCTGTTGCTGCTTTAAGGTACTGAGATTAAATGTATGTTTACCAGGTTTCTGTTTCAGTGAAAATTGCAATAATAAATGTGATTATGTACAGTTCAGTAAAGATGCAATTTAGAATGTTAAAATATTTATGTTAGCTCTCAAGTGCCACCCTAAGTAGGTGTTATATTAAAATTGCATATTAAAACAAAATACAGATTTCCCTTCCCCACTTAATGTCAGTTACTGTATTTCATTTACTGAAAATATTTTGCCGTTGTTTTTATTTTCCTGTTTTTCTCTGCTTGCATAAATCAACTTACAAGTTTAATGAATTTATGCTTAGATCCTTCAATATTTAAACTTCTATCTGCTTTGATAATTAAAATTAAGAGCAAAATAAAATTTAAAAGTGTAGAATGCAGGCATTGTGTTTCCACATGGCCAGAACGTTTTCAGACGTTCATAAATGTTGCACTATTCTGGTGCTTCATATTAATATTTGAAGGAAATATGTGTTCAACTACAGAAAGGCTTTCTTAGGTCTTTTTTTTGGGTGTCAGACCTCAGTAAGTTTTTTAACATGAGGGCTTCTCCAGTGACACTTGCTGAAACAGTATTTGTTGGAGTGCATGTGGCAAAGCAGCCACTTGATTCCAGGTGTCTGAAAAATGCAACAATATTTCAGGTGAAAGCAGTGTATTCCACTAGCAAATGTGCTGATCTTTTTGTAAAATGAAATTCTATGTTGTTTTCGAGGTTGTGATTTTTGAGGTTATACCTGCATTAGTGGTACATATTAGTTCGTTTACATATTCCACCTACATCCTTGTAGCCAGATGCAGAGCTGTTTGTGTCTAGTAAGTGTCTACTCTGAGGATATTTTTATCAACAATTACAGAAAGGAAACTGAAATTAAAGACTTCCCCATAGACTGTGGATCATCCACTGTTTGGTTGTTGAAATAATGAATGTTCACTGCAAAACTACAAGTGGAAAATGAGCTGCCATTAAAAGGGAAATTCAGATGTGTTTCCTGGATCCTTTGTTTTTCTTGCTTCCTTGTGATTGCACAAACACTGTATTTTAGGGAGAGTGAGAGAATATCCTAAGGGCAATTATCAGAACCAGGACAGAGATTTGGTTTTGTCACTGGTCTCCATGCAAACAGACTTCTCTTTCCATCCTTCCCTGCTGCTGGACATAAAAATGGATTTTGGAGTACCAGAGCTTGTGGCCTCAATTATGTGGGTATATGTGTGAGAATTAGTAGTACCAGTGGAACTCAGGATTGATAAATTCTACTATTATTTTACAATTAGGTATTAAATGTTACCTGTATTACCCTCTCAGGACAACACACTGCACTTCAGGGAAGAAACACATAACATGACTTGAAGAAAATGAGAACATGTTTAAACAGAACATCTCCAGGATAGTCAAGGGAGAAATTAAACTGGAATTCAGATTAAGTCTTTTGCAGGTACATACACTAGTGAGGAATTACCAAAATGGGAGAGCCAGAGGGGGGTGCTTAGCTTACCCTTTTTTCCCTCAGTAAAATCTGGGAAGTAAAATTTCAAATGTCATGTGAATATTGAACCCCTATTTTGGTTTGCTTTTAGTTTATTGAAAAATAATAAATTATTTTTAAAAATTAAATTATTCCAAGGCTTCTATTTTTTTTGTCCTGCTGTTGTTGACAAGGGTTCTTTCAGCAATGTCGAACTGGTTGACTTGAGATAGGAAAAAGTGCTGTGAAATAGTGATAAATAAACAAAACCAGAAAGGTTTTTTATGTGTTTGTTCCCCACTAACTTTTTACTGTGCTGATACTCTCAGTCATTATTTGTAATTGTATGAAAACTGTGTCTGTCTGCATGAATATGAGAAGACATGCTTGGTTTAGTTCTGCATATGAAGAAAAGGAATTGCATAAAATATTTTCCATTCCTCTTCTTAATTCTTGATTGGAATCCATTGAGCATTGTTATTCTTTTGCTGGTAATGCACAGACAAAAGAGCAGACTGTCACCAAAGACAATTCCTTAATTCATATTTCAGAGGATAAAAATGAAGAACATGTTATTTATTTTATGGATATGTATGTGCATAGTAAAATATATATCAGTTATAGTGGGCCAAGGAAGGCAGAAAGGAATCCTCAGTGCTCAGATGGAATGGGAAGGAGAGAACCAGAACGGAGCTGGCTTTGAGATTTGAGGCAAAGGAAGGCATTTCATGTGCAAAGGATCAGGCTCCTATTGGATTCCCACTACTGGGGGCATAAAACTTTAATTTCGTGATAGAAGCAGAGCAGTTTGAAGTGATAGGTTTGACAGTGGAAGCTGAATATTGGTTTTCTTTTTAATTTATTATTTATAATTTAAGAAGTTGTTATAATTTATTATATTTTATTTTACCTTATCTTTAAAACTATTCGTTATTATTTAAAATAATAAAGTTTAGAATACAGATATACACAAATACGTATATATCCACTGTAGAATAAAAATCTATGAAGCAAAGAAAATAGATTTAGATCAGTCCAATTTGACACTGTGTGTGTAAGAAGACTTGGGAGCCTAATTTGTACTGATGACAATAAAAATAATTTTGGTGTGGGAAATGTTATGACCACCCCTGCAGGCCGAGTAACTGAGGTTCTTGTTAATAGATCCCTTGGGGTGGATTAGTGTGAAATGTGTTTTTAGAGAGATAGACAGGTTTATTTTAGAACCACTTGGTTGCAATGGCAAGGAGGTATGTAGCTATTTTGGTTAGTAGCCATTGAAAAACAGCAATATAAAAGTATAAAGATATCACTTAAGAAAACATACAAGGAAAAGAAAGAAGGAAGAAGAAAGGATAAGAGTAGGTAGAGGAAAGATATCACCACTCATGGATCCAGTGACGAGAGTCGATTGTTGCAGTTTCAGTGTTGGTTGGGGGGATGGTTTCAGTCTTGATCCATGAAACACAAAGTGCAGTAGGTTCAGTGCTGAGGTGGGAATGTCCAGGTGCCTCCCCTGGGGGCATGGGAAGTGTCACACTGTCTGATACAACACTGTGGATCCATCATGTGTGGAATCATGTGGTACTGGCTTCTGATGAGCGGGATGTTGTCTTTAACAGCTCACTGGGATTTTCAAATACATCAGTACTGAAGTTTGACAAGTGCTTGTGTTCCTTGAGGCATGGAGTATAAAAGTAATTCTGAACAAAATTCTGTTCTTTATTTCAGTTTCACTGATAACATGCAAATCAGAATCTCTTAACCATTGGCTGTTCCAGAAATGATGTCAAAGTCGGCAAGGGAGACTTGATGTAGTATGACTCAAAACCAGCAGTATTTTGGTAAGTCACATAACATGCATTAAGTAGTTGAGGAAGCGATGATTTGTGATAACAGATATTTTTTTCTGCTCTTTGTACCTAAAATGTACTTTCAAGAAACATTACTAAAAAGCATAGTAGACTGCTCACATTTTGGAAAGTGTTTCTTCCTTCAGAGGCCGAGAAGACCAAACCTCCATACAAGGAAGGCTTAGAACATCCTGCCACAGCCTAAATTTGTGGAAAACTCCACAGTGCTTCAGCGTGGCATATTGGTTTTGGTCAAGTGTAACACAATGCTCTTCCTATTTGTGCAACTTCCACTTTCTTTCAGAGTTATTAATTCACCTGTTTCAGTTAGAATATCTTTCTTGGTAAGCCTGCATTACCTCAGCATGTCAAGAGGAATATTCTCAAGTTCAAACAACATTGAAGAATATCACGTGCTTGAGGAGTTTTGCATTGCTTTCCAAAATACGTGATTGCAGCAGAATTTAAAAAAAAACAAGTCCCAAAACAAAATATAACTCTTGTGTGTTCGCTATGTAAATATGATTTACAGGGTTTTAATTTCTTTCTTGAACCCTTGAAAGCTTGGTTTTTAAGCTGGTAACCATATGGCTGTAATACTGTAAGTTCTTGAATGTAATGGTGCTATCATTCTGCATGCATGGTTCTTTTATACCTAGAGGACTCTTTAGGGGTGCTAATACAGCTAACAATACTGCTTGACTTTCTTAAAGCCTACTGTGTTTACTTGGGGTTGAGAAGTCACACATTTTCCCTTTCCACCAGGAGCAGTCAGTTCTGATGTGTATTTTTGCTTTCTTACATTAACACATGTGTGTTACAGAGTATCTGTGCAGGTGATTTAAAAAAAAAAAGGCTGTGTAGCGCTTTGGTGTCACTGGAAAGTAAATACAGGTGTGTACCCTACTCAGGTGAGGCTCCATAAGAAAATGTAGATGTCACCCAAAGGTAAATTGCATATGTATCTAAAGACAATTTCTGAAGAGAAAATTATCTTATATTGTCGTGGGCTCCTGTCCCATTTTTATTAATGTCTCAGATTTGAGAAACAACTGAAACAGAAGCTGTATCCTTACTGTAATACCAGGGTTTGAGACAGAGCACGGCCTTTTTGAAGGAGTAACTCATATAAATTCTTATTTTTCCACTCATAGAACTCTTTTATATATCTCCCATCCCGATTTTTCTCCCCAGAGTTTATCATCTTCTATTCAATAACTGCTGTTCTGTATCCCAGTTTGGCCCAAGTAATAAGTAAATATTAATGATATTCCCTCAAACATTGTATCTTGCTGCTGACATCTACATTAGGAACAGATGATGTCTCGTGTTGCACCACTGTCAAGGCATGGAAGAGTCTTCCTTCACTTTCTGGCCTTCCTGATGTTGTTCCAATTCTAGTTGACATTATATGTCCTCTGGACTCCTATGCACATGCTGTTCCCTGCTTGTACATGTTTGATCTGTTTAATTGGAGCCATGGAAGACATCTTCTGCACCTCAAAAAAATACTTCTTGGCACTACAACTGGAGGAACAGGCATCCACCCTAATCTGGGATATGACAAAAACAGCAGAGGCCAGCTGAAGGAGGGATTCCCAAAATCTTGATGTATTTCTCATGGTACTTGCATGAGAAAAAAGCATCTGCAAAATGGCTCCAAATGCATTTGTCTTCTGCAAGTGCAGAGCCTGGGACAGAATTGGAAACAGCTGTAACCCCTGCCTCAAAGAGGTACAGATCCTTTTCTATAGGAATGCTATCCCAGCAAAGTCAATTGGGCAACTCCTGATCTGAGGTATTAGTATTTTATTATCATGATTTTCTTCTGACAACCACACATGAGCATTTCCATTAGAAGTGCATCAAAAAAGGTCATAGTAACTTAAATAAATAACGTTGGTATTTTGGAAATAAGCAATTAAGTTACAAAAGAAGCCTCTTTTCATATAGCTGCTGGCTTTGATCCTTTTCTGCATTATTTAAGACCCAAGGCTCCAGAGTTAATTCCTGGTGTCAGATACAGAGTGTAGCTCTGCTGTGGTAACAGTAGGCCCTGCTCTTCCCTAGGGTGGAATTCCTTGCTTGTCTTTGCAGCTCTCAGTCCGCTCGCTCCCGTCCTTTCATGCACAATCCCTTTGGCACTGGTTTCCTCTGGTTCCTGCCACAAAAGTCTGTGGTCACAGCAAAATATATCTGATTTCTACCTTGACTGGCTTTTCCAAGGCTCTTAATACATTTGCTGCCTCCTCTCCACCTCTTCATCTGTATCTCCAGGTCTGAAAACTGCCTGCACAAAACACTTGAATGGATATAGGTGCCATCACGTGTCACCACAGACAGGGAGGTGGTCAGCATGTGCTCTGAGACTCTAAAAGCCAAGTGGAAATCTGCAAGTGAATGTCCCTTTGTATTACAGTTTATCAGAAAGGGATTCCAGGAGTTAAAAAAGAATTTCTGTGAATTCGAATTACGTTCAATTTTTTTAAAAAGTGAGTTAGTGTTTACTGTAAAGTTCTTTTTTGACTACAGACTGCACAAGGAAGGAAACAAAATATTTGAGTTCTCTCTGTAAAGCAGCTACTTTGTCTGTGCCTTTTTCTTTACTCTGTTTAATTCCCAATACCTCAGAGGCACAGTTTCCTCCTTTAGCAGGGACTGCGACCTTAAAAATAGCTTGCTCCAAAGTAAACACAGAAAAAACCTACTTCAATTGTTTCCAATATGTGGTAAGTAACCAAAACCATGTCCATGCTAAAGCTGAATTTCAGAGTCTTTTAGAGCTGCATTGGGCCTTTTGTTTCCCTGAGCCTTTGTATTCACGCTGGCCTCTGTCTCCAAAGACATTGATGAATCTTGCAGTGCCTTTTGTAAGTAATTTGTCCCTACTTTTACCACTCCTGCAAAATGTTTAGAGGGGACACTTTCTCTTTGGGTGAGGGCCAAGTGTGGCATCCAGCACTTATGGAAGTGGTGATCCCAGTCTGCTTCCATGGCATTCTGATGGGCAGGACATCGCAGCTGCCTAGGCCAGCTGGAAGAGTTGGTGATTTATTGAACAGAGAGCTTGTTTTGTCACTTTTGCTCTGGCTGCAGGCCTCCATTCTCTGGTCCAGCTGCAGCAGGAGGGAGGCAGGACCCTTCTGCACTGGGGCTGTAGTGCAGCCACATCCATAGGGCTCTTCTGCCACCCCTGCCTCTGCTGCCCTCACATCTGCCCACAGCTGGACCAGAGCTTGCAGTTCCTACAGAAGCATTTTCCAGGAACAGGACTTACCATCAGACAGATTTAGTGGTGAACCATGTCCTAACCTGTTCAATAACAAGGCTGGTGTCCATGTGTTAAAGCAGCTGTGAACAGCTGTGCTCTACATTTCACTGAGGAGCCCTTGGTATTGTGTAACCAGTAAGGACAGAAGGACAGGAGAAAGGACATTCAAGTCTGCAAATTAAATCCCTTATGACAAGCAAGTATTGCAAAGGAGTATTTTCAGAGTCTGGCCAATACCCTTGCATGGAAAAGTTGGTCAGGTCTTACAAACACCTCTCCCTGGGCAGAATTGTCTCCTTACCTTGCTTAGGAGGGTTTAAAACTGGTACAGATGCAAGAGTAATAGTCCATTAGGTCTCTCACAAACAGTCTACTTGTGCAGACTGTCTCAAAGCACAGGTATTCCCTTTACTTTTCATCTTGCAGAGGGGATCTTTCTAAATATACCAGCTATATCTGTGTGGTGTAGCAAATATGTAGTCACTTGAATATTTTCCTCTGAATATAATCTAAAAGCCTTCATTTATTTAGAAGAAATATGTATTACAGTGTTTTGAAGCCTCAGAAGAGGACTAAGAAACTTACGATTAGCATTGACAGCTTGGCTCCTTTGGTGTAGGGGAAAGAGGAACAGCTGAAAAAGGAGCAGGGGGAGATGTCAAAAGAACGTTTTTTGTACTTTTCCATCTAAGATGCAGCAGGGTTTGGGAAGGTTTTCTTAATCTGTTGTGTTAGCCTGATCCACAGGGAACTCATTTTGAAATTAAATATACCAAAGCATTTATGATTTACAAGGGGTGGGGGGGAAGCCTTAAAAAAATATCTTGTGTTTGATCTCTTTGTCACTATGAAAATATTGACAAAAAGTAAAAGAATGGCCTTAATATAGATTATTATTCTTGGCTTATTTTAATCCTTTCTTATTAAGGGCAAACTCCCATTAAGATGTGAGATTAACTCCTTCACAATTGCAAAGGAATAAAAAGTTTGATAATTACATCAAACTGTAATCTATTCTAAAGTATGTAGTTCCTACTCAAAAATACATAGTGTGGCTGAGAGGGATGCTTTTAAAGGTAAAAAAAATATATGGAATAAGCTGTGCAGAATTTATGCTGCAAAATATCTTCAAAAAGCAGCTTCTGTGTAAAATCAGAAATAGAGTGTTAATGACACAGTTCTTAAAGGATTTCAGAAAATAAACACTTTATGGGAAAAAAAAAAAAAAAAAAGAGAGGATGAAGTGTTAACTACAGACCCAGCACAAGGGTTCCTGGGACCTTAGCTTCATCCTCTCACAGAAAGCTCTCCATTTGTGGAGTGTGCTTTCCCTGGCAGTCAGCGAGCCCTCTGGGAGCCTGTTTTGAAGGACAAGTGCTCCCAAAATGGGCAAAGCAATAAAGAAACTGGAGTTGGTGCAGCACAGCAGCTGCTGATGCAGCCAGGCTGTGCCGCTATCAATTACCCTGGGAGCCCAGGGCGGGGTTTGCGGGCAGTCACTGTCACACGAGTAAGAACTAGGTCGAGGTCCGTGCCAGAACTGCACCTTCGGATGTACCCAGAGTGGGGCCCAGGGCACTGCCTGGAGGTGGCAGCACAAGGGATCAGGTCTAGGGCCCAGCCTCCTGCCCTGCCACTGGTGCTACCTGTGCTCACTAAAGGACTCTTAGGTAGCTAGAAACTCATTAATGCTGGCAGGATGATTACCTAGCCCTGGGTTAGTAATGCAATGCATCATGTTGCAGAACAGCCAGACCTGAAGCTTAAGCTCTCTGTTATCACTTCAGAGAGACAGATGTTACTACTGCCAGCCCAGAATTCCTAAAAGAAAATGCTAATTTAAACTACTTACTCCGTTAAATTCCCGTTGAATTAGCATTAGTAATGAAAGTGGTTGCATTGTTATCACTGTAGTATCTGAGGAGGCTCTTGGCCAGAATGTCATATGAACAGGAATGTCTGCTGGGATATTTAATTTCACCTCCCATGACAATGTGCAATTGTTCTCTTTTGTACATCTTCTGTTAACTCTTAGTGGTCTGGGTGATGTTTTGGTATAGGCAGAAGTCCCTCCAGGCCAGCACAAAGTACACAGTAGTAAAGTCCCTGTCTGAAGAATGGCAGTGTGCAGGGACAGCAGAGTTAGCATTCCACTGCAGGGAAACGAGATGGTCACGATTTCCTTCCCAGAATTTCCCACCAGGCTCTGGTTATATCTGCAGCCAATACATCTCCATGTCTCTGTAACCAAGAGAGAACTTTAGGATTGTTACTCACCTGATCCTGCAGAGACATCCCTCCTTGGAGGCTGTTTGCTCAGATGTGCAGAGGGTCCTTTTTGAGCCTCTCTCACAGCACATTTCACCTGATCTCAGTGGGTGCAGAGCTCTCAGCACTTAATGCTGTATCCTTGCAATGCTTATATTATGCATCATTATGCTTTTACTGGAGCCCAGTCAGGAGACATAGGTTCAGATGGGTTTGCCATGGGGATCCAGAATGAAGTTAGAGGTGTAGGAGGTTAGGAGGTATTGGTAATAAAGCTTATGAAAAGCAGCAAGCTTGTGCTTGGAGTTGTGAACCAGAAATACCACCTTCCCCACAAAATTCCTTTGGTGTGCAGGATTCACTTTTTTTGCCTTTGGCTTCTTTTGTGTTGTTTGTAGTATTTTGCATCTTTGGAGTTGTGGGGTGGATTTCTTTGTCTCAGGAATCAGCAGTATCTTTACTGCTCAAAAAAATTTTATACACTTAAGAAAAAAAGCATGTCAAAGAAATGTGCCTTAAGTAACACGCTTAGTCTTTTTATTCCCATTCCCTGATTTTCAGTATGGTTTCTAAACCTTTTTCCCAATATTTGTGGGTTGGTTTTTAATCCTTATTCTCATCTGTCTGTAATAATCTCACTTCTCTTTTTCTGCTTACAGTCCTTTACTTTTCTTTTGCTTCCTTCATGCCACCTCTCTTAGGTAAGTCAAAAACCTAATAAATGTGCCTCTGCCACCCCTCCCTACTGTCTTTATTTAAATTTAAGTGGAACTGAAGGGTGTGTAGACTTCTGCTTTTCCAATGTCAGCAGGTGAAACTTAGTATATTCTTCCCAGGAGAACATGCAAACATTTTTTTCCTAATCTTTGTCTTGCTGTGTTTAAGTTTGCAGCTGCTGGATTCCACTTTGAGTTTCAAGTTCAAAGGCATCCAGACAGTCTTTGTGAAATATCACAGAACCCACTGAACTTCACCTGGGTTTGCAGGGAAGTTTTGTCAAGCCACAAGTTTCCCACACTTCCAGTGTAAAGCCTTGTGTTAATTCAGAGCTCTTTTCTCCAAGCTCACGTTAGAGATATCTTAACTCTGAAGAATCACAACCTATAGGAACTTCTTCCTAAACTTTAACTCCCTAAACTGCTTTCAAGTTTGTAACAAAACTCAGAATTGTTTCCACAATTTTTGGGGTTTGTAACAAAAGCAAAGGACAGCTGTAATCCAGGTTGATTTTAAATCCATGGCTTTAGAGATGGGTTACTGGAAAACATATGTCAACTATAGGCTAAATTCTTCCCTTTTCTGAGAACATTTTACCCTTCTGTCCCTGGGGGTTCAGAGTATTTTTCTTTTAACATGGTCAGGCTTTCTGCCATTTCTTCCAAGAGATAAAGTTTCAAAATACTCTTCTTCCAACTGCTTTTCCAGGTAGCTGGTTCACTCTGCTGCCTGCACTCTGGGAGGGGTCACCTGTCCTTGGCTTTTGAGGGCCAGCCCTGCCCCTTCAGTCACCTCTTCCTGGTCCTTTGAATATCAAGTAGCAGCATCACACTGGAGAACGAGTGGAATAAAGGGAACAGAAATGCTTTGGCCTAAACTCTTTTAGCTTCAATGTACCTGTGTGATCCTGTGTATTCAGCGTGCCTTTGTATAGGAATGTACCTCTCTTACATTTTTTGTTGGTTTCATTGCTACATTACAAGTCCCTCAAAATCAGAGCTGCATAAAAATCAATAATGATGATTTTTTTTTTTGCCTTATATAATTCCAGGGTGTTGGGGGTTTTCTACATCTATCAGCCTTTCCAAGTACACCAGTAGTGCAGCTGCTTTGTTTATTCTGTGTCATTAAGAAAAAGTAAGCAAAATCCCCTCAGACATTTTTTTTATTTATACCATAGTTTTTCTGTGTTAGAAAGTTGTAGGCTTTGGTTTTTGTTTTTTAGGTGGTTTGTGTTTTCTTCTCCTCTCAGGAAACAGCATGAAATCTCTAAATCTCTAAACCAGTAATTTGGAAGGTACCTAAATTTTTAATGAGTAGCATGTGCTTTGCAGTTTTTCCTGACGATTTGCATATTTGTTTCTTAGAATCTTATCAAGTGCTAATGCTTTTACAAGGAGGCTGGTGGACACACACTTGAAGAAAATATGTGCCTATTAATTCTTGGTGCTTTTTGCTTTTATCAGCTCTGGTATTACTTTGTTCAGCTCTAGCTGTCCCTGGCTTATTACACACAAGACAGTGAAATTTGAATCAAAAGTCACTTGCAGAGATGGAGGTGTAGGCTCCATTCTTTTAAGTGTTCATTTGCTGGTTATGTTGCAAGTGCTTTCAGAGCTGTGCAGAAGACTGTGAAGTTCCTGGGGCTGTAATAGAAAACATTGGTGTCTGGACTTTCAAGGGAAGAATGTGGTTAAGATTACAGTGACTGAGTCAGTGTCAATGGGTGGTCCTGAGTCCATGTGGCTGCCAGAAAAGAGTGTCTGCTCAGATGGGTGATGAGCTGCGCTCGCCACAGTCAAACGGCTGGGAAAGGGCTGCCCTGGACTGTATTTTTGCCTCCTCAGTGGCCAAATGCTGTCAGGTGGCTCCTCAGTGCTGCTTGGCTTTAACTTTGCTATAAAATAAGATAAAGGGTTTGCTTAAAAGCTGGGCCGTTGTAGAGCTGCGTGCTCCTTTCGTCCCCTTGGGTCACTGCCTTTCCCTCAGCGCCTTCCCATTGTCCTGTTCAATGAGAGTTACAAAATGTCTGCCTCACTCCCACCGCCATTTTGTAGCCTGATTGTTGGATAATTAAGACTGTGAGAAGTGGAAAATAAACAGCGTGGCGTGGGGGAAATTTCAAAAGGAGCACCAAATTTGCATGTTTTGTTTAGCTATTTAATTGTTGCCGACTGGCTGCGTTTAAACAAGTGACTTTACAGTGTCTGGAAGAAAACAGGCTCCCAAATTTGAGGAGCTGACCTTGGGTAGATGCCATCAACTGTTCTTTTCTATTGGCACGAACGTGCTGCTGGCAGGGTCTCCCTGTAGCTGCAGTCTCTCACCCAGCCCTGAGTCAGAACCTGCTTACGCTGTTCTGGGCCACCAAATTATGGCACTGTCGTGGTTTAACCCCAGGTGGCAGCTCAGCCCCACTCCCTCCCCTGCCATGGGTCTGGGCAGAGAATTGGAAGGGTAAAAGTGAGAAAACTCGTGGGATGAGATAAAGACTAAAAGATAAAGCAAAAGTGTGTGCACAAGCAAGGCAAAACAAGGCATTCATTCCCCTCTTCCCTTGGACAGGCAGGTGCTCAGCCATCCCAGGAAAGCTGGGCTCCATCACAGGTCACAGTCTCTTGGGAAAACAAACACCATCCCTCCAAATGTCTCTTCCTTCCTCCACCCCCCTGCTTTGTATACTGGAGTGATGCTGTATGGTCTGGGGTGTCCCTGTGGCCAGTTGGGGTCAGCTCTCCTGGATGTGTATCCTCCCAAGGCCTTGTGCCCCTCAGTCCTGTCACTGCTGGGGTGGGAGAGGAGCAGAAAAGGCCCTGGCTCTGTGCATGCCTAAACTAAAGAATCACTAAAACATCCCTGTGTTATCAGCCCTGTTCCAGCACAAATCCAAAACACAGCCACTACCAGCTACTGGGAAGAAATTTAACCCTACCGCAGCCAAATCCAGCACAGCCATTTATTCCAAATTTTATTTACAGCCTCTTCAATAATCAAGATTTGATTGAGAAAATATAGGATATTTAAAAATAAGAACCATCAAAATAGCTGTAATTAAGCTTCTCCCATAGAGCAGCACATAACATTGTTCAGGAAAAAAAAAAGGCATCGGTGTAGACTACAGATATGCTGAAATCAAACTAAAAATGCATGATAGGAATTGAAGGGATACTGTGGAGCTGTTCCTGTCATCCTAGGGTTGCAGTACTAGCTGTGTGAGGAGCAAAGTTAGTGGCATTTACTCTGTTTCTCTATGAAAGCCTCTGGTTTGTGTGTGTAACATGGGCGAGGGGGATGGGGAAGGGCACTTTACATTCACAGGAGGGTGCAAATTCAAAGCTGTTTAGAATTCTGCAATATCTTAATGATAATAGTTAATCCCAGTATCAGAATAGTACTTCTATTTTTAAAATGCAATCAATCAATCATTTTAATACATTGCACCCTTAGTTACAAACACCTCAGAAAATTATGTCTATGGCAGTAAAAATAAAGCATCTGAAACCCTTTCTGTAGCGTCATTCTTCCCTTTTTTCTTACCCATCTAAGTACAGTAAAAGCTCAACGCTGCAAGAAATATCTGGAATTACATAACAAGGAGTAAATCCTCCAAACTAGACTGATTAGCAGTCTTGAACTGAGCAAGGAGGGATAGAGAAACTGCTCCACCTGACTAAAGTTCTCTCTAAAAATACAACATATGCTGTTTTGTTCATGGGGTTTGGTTTTGACTTTTGAGGTGGGAGTTGTGTACTGCCTTTTAAGAGGATTACAATGAAAATTGCTCCTTTCTGTTTACTTCTCGGGAAGGACACCCGTGTCTACCATGCTTTTACAGAAAACTGTTCATGTACAGGTGATTGAGGTTGTAGGTAACTCAATTCCATTTCTGCCTCTGCTGCAGTGATTCACACAAAAGCACAAGAGAGTCTTGTACATCTGTTCCTCATCTGCAAAATAAGGATTAATGCTTCCTTATCATTAGTGTTTATAAATTACTTTGAAGTTCCTCCAGTGTGCTTCAAATGTATCTGTTACTATTGCTGGTGATAAAAACGTGAAATACATAACTCAGACATGTTAACAGCATATTAACTGAGAGGATTTTTAACACAACTTGAATATGAAAGTATCAGCACCATATTCCAGCAAATAACCAGCTACAGTGAGAGCATACCTTTACATCACCTCTATTTTCACTTCCACGTGGGTTTTTCTCAAGGGTGAGTTTTTCTGTGGGCTGCTTATTTTCTGAGACTGACCCACAGTCTTGTGTTGATCAAAGGCTTTGCTTCTTTTATACAGGATCAGCAAGATCCTGTGTTTTCAGTCATGAAACTGGTAGGACCACTACATTGCACCAAGAAGTTAAAAATTAATTTCAACCATTCTTGTTGCCCCAAGATAAATAAAGGGGGAAGTTTTGAAAGAGATTTTTGGTTTCAGTTGAACAGTAGGCTGCACAAATAGGTATTTATATAACAAAAAATAATTCAATGAAAGCAAGTTTAGTTGAGGTAAAATTGGAGCCAGAAGCACAGATGATCTGCACACAGATCGTAGGTTACAGAGTTAAGACATCTGGATTTCTATTCAATTCTCTGAAGGTGTAACTAGGAGTTAATAAGGTTTGCTTTCCTCTTCCAGAAGAGCTTTTTTATGTGGTGTCTGAAATCTGGCTTCCTTAGGGGATTAATAAGTGTTTTTCCAATAATTCAAAATAACTGCCTTGAAAATACAAGGCAGCTTAGGATAGTCCTTCCTAACCTTATGCATTCATAGCAGCAATACTGTAATTTGTGATTTGCAGATGTAAGTGCATCCTTCCTAGGGACAGCTGTCCTAGCAATCAGGATATTTGAGCCAAGACTTCTTTAAATCATTTGCCTTGATATCTAAGGCAGTATCTGAAAGGATTTTTTTGATGTAGCAGTAGAGAGGGCTTGTATTTTGTGTTTGTCTGACCCAACAGGTCTCCTCTCATTATGCATTTCATTTTGATACACATGATTTTGTAAATTATTGCACATTTTTATGTGCAATATATATTTATGTACAAGATATATTTGTAAGGATATATGGGTTTAGTTCATTATGCTTATATGGCACAAATGAAAGATCCTCTTATAGGGTTTGTGGTTAGTGTATGTTGAATTCATCCTGCCATTCCATGCATTGCTTGAGGGGTTGAAGGCAGAGTGCCACAGCAGGGAATTATCAAATGTCTGATTCTCTTGTCACCCTTTTCTGAAAAGGAGATGTTGGATATAGGAAGGGCATGGCACTGAACAAACTTCAGTTGTATTTCAATATTTGAAGCACCATTTGTGCAAAATATACCATATATATATATATACACACAACAGAGTTGTTTTAAGCTCCAAAACACATTAACAACCTCCACGAAAAATCTCACATTCTTTCATTAAGTTCTTGAGATTATTTTTTATAATTGAGTTTTTTATTATTTTGAAGTAAGACCTTTCTCTTCTGAACTTAGATTGCAAGTTTTTGCAAGTAGTTCACAAGAACTTAGTTTGCCCAGTGTTTGGATATCCCCAAGGCAGTAGGAATACAAGCTAGTGCCAGATGAGTGGCAGCTTTCATTACTTAACCATAGTTAACAGCAAAGGTTCAGAAGCTGTCATACCAGCTTTTTAAACAAAAATATTTTAAAACTTACAGTGCCCATGTTTCCAGAAGCAAAAAGGCTTGCTAATATTCAGCATCAGCTCTGTTAGGCTTCTTGACTTTTTACTTGGCTATTTTGTCTCTGATTATTGCTTCTTGACATTACTTTACCAGAGTCATTCATTTAAAAGACTTCAGGGAGAAAACCTCAAGCAAATGGCAGTATTTTAAGGTCCTTGCCATAGTTTCCCTTTGATATTAGACACCTGTTTTCATCTAGCAAGAAGGGATTTTTAGATTCTAATTTATTAGGTCGCAGTTGTGATAACATGAATATATCTACTTAAGATTTAGTCTGGTATCCTACAACAGCTATAGGCCTTTAAAAATTGTGTTGCATACCATACTTGTCTTCATATCTAGATGGATGCTTTTGGGGGGACAGCCCTTCCTGAGGGCATGTATTATTAGAGAAGATAGAAATGTGTTATTTGTGTATTCCCACATGCCTTATTAAAGCCCTATGTATTATGTTCCTCTCTTACTCTAGATGTTGCAAAATACTTAGTCTGCTTACTTCATCAGTTACCATGCAGTGTGGATAGCTGAAGTCATGGCAATCCTGTTAATCCTTTCAGTCCTAATACTTGGTAGTAGGTTATGTTTGTGTTAGAAAGATCATAGTTTTTCTTACATGGAGTACCAAGTACATGAATGTTGTAATTGTTATATTCAGAGCCTAGATGATTCATTATTGATAGAAAGTGGTGTTCCTTTCTTAAAGGAAAGGGCTGTTCATTTGGAATGTTCAGTGTTACAGTTCTCTTTCTGATGAAAGTGATTTGGGGTTTGGTTTCCTTTTGAGCAGCTAAGGATCATTCTAGCAAAAAATATTGGTGATCTACAACAGGACACTCTCCATATCAAATATCTAGATTACAAAGTGTTCTGGGATTATCATACCCCAATATCTTCTCAGAGGAAAAATTACTACCCTGTAGACTTGGTATATCCCAGCTTATCATCCACATTTCGTTTAAGAGTGGTTTTTTTGTTTGCTTTTGTAAAGGTGTTTTCCATGCACTGCTGATGCTGTAAGACATAGAAAATAGGAGACTTGTATATTAGCATTTTCACGGCACAATAAAAGATTGGGGAAAATGTATGTTTGCCAGCAGAACTGGTATCCAAAATTTATGCATGTATAATATACGGAAATACAAGGAAAATATTTAAAATACAAGGTAATAGTTAAATGTAGGGCAGGAGAGTTAAGCTTTTAGATTTCTTAAGTGTTCTATCTTTCAATATTTGACTTGCTGTATAAATTTGGGGGACAGGTGTTTATTTGGGATTGGTTTTGGTTTGGGGAGGTTTTAGTTTGTTTCAGGTTTTGGGGTTTTTTTTTGGTGGTTGTTTCGAGGGGGTTGATTTTGGGTTTGGTTTGGTTGGGTTGGCTGGGTGGGTGGGGTTTATTTTCTTCTTGTACTTGCTTGCATATGTATTTTACAGGCTCTGACTTTCTGGCCAGAGCAGACAGAATTACTTGATGCCTTGAACCTTATTAATTTTATGGCCCATTTTCACATGGAGATCGGCTTTTACTTCCCCTCTCAGTCTTTATTTTTGATTCAGTTGTTAGTAAGGTTTACTGAGCAAAAACACTGGGTGTATTATGGGAAGAAATCTAATCAATGCAGCACCAAGGGACAGTCCTTCAGAGTCCTCCCTATGGCTGTGAGCCAGACTAGAGGTTACTACGAGGTTACTCTGTCTGACTTTCACCAAAATACCCATCTACTTCTGAAAAGGCTGCTGGCCACCCCGAACATGTGTAACAGAAGCCTCATTAATATGAGCTCCCAATATGTATATACACCTGTTGTACCAGCCCCCAGCACAGAGCCTGTGTTTCCTATTTTAAACACTTTGCATGGCTGTCTGCATTCCCTGCTGTCTGCAGCTGCTGTGCTGTGGTACTGCAGGGCAGTTCACAGGCAGTACCTTCAGGGAATGCAGGAGGCTAAAGAAAGTGGTGGCAGATGGGAGTGGACCTTGCCAAATGCTATCTTTCAACTTAGATTGTCTGAAAGATTCACTGGCTAATCCAGACTTTGTGATACAGAAGTATCCTCATTAGTCATGGCTTCAAGTGTGCATTTCTTCAATGCCTGCTCCTTTTTCAGGTATTGATGCAGAGAATTGCATTGACATATGTGTAGGAAATCTTTATTTGTTTTGCAAGACTCTGCTTCCTAGCAAACCCTAGCCCTCCTGTATGCAGAGTTTAACTCTTCTTAGAGTTGAATTATTAGAAAGATACAGTACTTCCTTAGGGCTTTTACCTGTTTTGGCTCTGAGTTCTAATAAATCATTTGGCAGCAAAATGACTCTAAGATAAACTTCTCCCCTTTGATGAAATATTTGTTCACCACATTCTACAATATAGTTTATGTCAAGAGTTATACGTCTTCCTTGTTAAAGACAAAAAGCAAAGGATCAAAACCATTATCAGACACCGCTGCTGATTCAGCAGAGGCACAGAAACTTCACATATCCAGTAAGCCATATATTTTCTGGCCACCTCGGTTGGTTTTCCTGACAAGCACATTGGGAACTGCCTGCCAGTACTTTTAGCCCATGCCATATTTTGTGTAAAAGAGCAGTAAGCTCTTAAGGAAAGTATACTGTTCCCCCAAGCAGGTCCTGAGAAGCCTCAGGTGCTCTTACTTGCACACAGGTGGTTTCCAAGGAACACCCTCCCCTTAGTTGTGTGGCTCCTGTTGCACTATGAGTGGACTGAAATACCTGCAAGCAGGCATACCTGCTGTTACATTCACAGTTTTCATAATTGTTCTCCCAGGGCCTCATTGATAATGCCTGCATTTTGGTTTTGTTTCTAAAAGTTTTCCATGGAAATTTCTGGTAAGGTATGAATCCTAGCAAGAGGTGTTGATGGCTAAGAGGAGGCTGCAGTTCTAGTGGCAATGAGCTGCAGTGAATCAGAGACTGAAGGAGCTACATTAGCTCTACTTCAGTTTCAGCTCTTCTCTACCTGCAGTGATGTACTTCCTGCCCAAACCATGTTGCAGCATTTGACTGTGAATTGTAGCCTGAGAAGCATGTGGCAGTTTCAATATGCATGTGTGTTTAAAAAAACTTTGAGAGAAACAGTCTCCTCAGTTAAAAATCCTAAGAACATAAGAATTCTAGGCTAGAGAAAGGACTTTCTGGCCTACGGTTTTGTTTCGAGCAGTGATTAGTAGTCTGTGCTTATGGGAAAAATACAAGTGCTAAGGATATGGAATAAATAGGCAGAAGTGTTGTGGTTGATGAACTCAGACACTGCATGTGCAAAATCCCCTGGACTGCAGGTGCAACAGGTCAGAGAATTCTTAGGCAAAAGCCTGGATTTATATGGTTGGATCCACAGTCGCATATTGGGCACAGGGACCAGCCACAGCACAAACACCAGACAAGTCTGGGACGAAGCCCACAAGTTCCAGCTGTTTGCAAATAATCTATTTGTAAAGGCATTCATCTTCAGTAAGTACAAGAATGTTCAAATGCAATTAATTACTAACTTACTCCTAATAACTTTAGTTAACTTCTTTCAATAATGGATTTGATTTGCCAGGGTTCTTTTTATATTATTTCAGCATAAACCCCATTTCTGTAGTCTTTGTAGGTGTTGGACTCGATGATCCTTGTGAGTCCC
This sequence comes from Vidua macroura, assembly GCF_024509145.1. Classification (NCBI taxonomy): domain Eukaryota; kingdom Metazoa; phylum Chordata; class Aves; order Passeriformes; family Viduidae; genus Vidua; species Vidua macroura. Next base: position 9,025,848 of record NC_071575.1, read on the forward strand.
TTCCAACTCAGCGTATAAGGTGATTCTGTGTTTTGAGGACTCGGATTGTAGAAGTTATTTTCTGTTGTGAGTTGAACAGGCATCACGTCACAAAAATTTGCATTCTGCACAGAAGTGTTTGAGTAAAGTTGCAGTCAGGCTGTAGAGCTTATGGGGACAGGAAATAACTGTAGTTATTACATCTCAAATGTCTTTTGCAAAGATTAAGTATTCCAGAAAAGGTTAACAGCCAACACTTTCCTAAAATGGGATCACTGGTGCTATTTCATGGAGATCCTACTTCAGTGGGGTTCCAGTCAGTCATGTTGTTGGGCTGGGGAGTTAATAAATCAGAAGGATAATTTCTCCTTTCTTCCCACAAAGGAAACATCTTGAATTGCTCTACAGTAAACTGGGGGTTTTCCATTCTAGCACACACCACGAGTCAGTTCTACATGTGGTGTTCAATACTGCACTACTGTCATGATGTGTAAGAGTATTGTTTCAATAATCCTGAGTTAAAACAGCAATCCTGTTCTATTGCAACCTTTCATGGTAAAGGGTGGCTTATGCCATTGGCCTTCAAAAGTTCATACCCAGGTTAAGCTGAACCAAGTACACTTGATTTCCAGTGCCAGCCATTAATGGCTGAGGTTATCATTAGTGCCCTTTTTTGGTGCACTGCATTAGTGAGGAACCACCAGCTCTGGTGGTTCTGGGCCAAAACTAGATGTAGACTTGAGCTTAACTGTCTTGGTGTGTAGATGTCAAGTACAAAGGAAATTCCACACTCTTCTCTAGAGCAGCATTATCATTAGTTCTCTGACTCTCAGACTGGGTCACTTGGCTGCCTCGAAGACCATAGTTAATGTGTTCCTGCTATTCACCTCTTTCTGCTTTTACTCACAACTTAAAATATAATTCTTGCTAGAGAAGATAATGTTTGTTGTTTGGGAACAATATCCCTGATGCTCAGTAATGCCCACATTCAGACAAATACATAAACATATCTTTAATTTGAGTTCCATATTTCAGCAAGCCCTTGAAGGCCCCGGAGTGCAGGCATTGTGCATTTCAGGATGAAGGTTTAATATGATGGTTCTTGTTGTGCATTCTCATGTTTCAACAGAAATATATCTGGCAACTTGCTCTTCTATAGCCAGTCTAAGAGAGAGAGTTTTCTTATTAACTCTCTGGAGAAGAAATTTAATAAGACCCAGTCATGAAAACACTGACATTACTGAATAAAGTCCTTCATGTCTAAACATCTGCAGGATTGTAGCCTACTGTAATAATGGAATAGTCTGAAAACCATGTCTATAAAATCTCAGTGTGGCACTGTATCAACACATACTCTTTATACAGCCTTAAGGCTATCAAGTTTGAAGAATTTCTTTATCTGTACCATTTCTATCCCATCTTGTGTCTGGACTTTTTTCTGCCTGTAGGTTCCCATTGGCCAGATGTCTGAGACTAAAGATTATTTTCGTGCATTTTTTGTACAGTACCTATATTCTCTTTTAAGGAGAAATATACGCATGCATTTTTCTTCTTTATTAATAAACCGAGTGACAATTTAAAATAAATTCTTTCAGCTGTTCAGAATGGTACACAGATGTACTGGCACATTTCAGAGTGAGTTAAATAGAGAGCAAAGCATTACATCACCTACAGAGCTGAGGAATAGGAGGTGGTCTCTGACCACTAAAGCAAAACAAAGCAGTGCCAAGGTGGTGGCTTTGAGAAAGATAATCCAGACTGTTACCTCTTCTTCTAGATTGTGTGGGGAACTCTGATACCTTATTGCCTTTCATTCCAAAGCTAGATATCATCTCACAGTGGGTAACCCAATCCTAATTTTTAGGATGCTTAAGTCTTTATAGGACTTTGCTCTCAGGCTTGGCAGTGAAGAGAATATTCACTTGCATTTACATCTAATTTAGGTGCATGTGTAGGTAATTGTTATTCCTAAGCAGCTGCTATGGAGAGAGAAAAAAGAGGCTCCTAAAGGGTTGGTTCAGGGTATGTTAGAGGTGTACTGCAGATTTCTCTCTGAAAGACCCTGTCTGTATCTGAACACATCCTATCATCTTTAACTGAGACAGTAAAAGTGAGCTGTATCCTCTCTATCTCTCTACCTTTCTGTTCTGTAAACAAAGGCAGTATTTTTTCTCCTGTGTGGTTGGGGGATAACATTCAAAAGAAGTTGTGAAGCATGTGGATATTATGGTGGTCAAAGACTGAGAACTGCCAAAATGGGAGATGTCTTTTGTTAGAGGAAAACAGTATTGAAGATTGACTTGGAATGGACTGTTACATTTATACAAATTTTGAGGCTGTTGTGGAGAAAAGTAACCTTTTTTCATAAAACATCAGCAGAATTAGCTGGGAAAAAAAAAAAGTAGAAGCAGTAAGAAGTGAATAGATTTAGCATGTGATGAGAGAGAACAATCATAGCATCACTTCTTTGGAATGACCCAGAGTAACTTATGTGGAGTGTGCAAGGGATGAGGCCTGGGTAATTGCACTGTGAGTTCAGACAGCACTCTGAGTTCCAGAGGTGGGACTGGGATGGAACCCACAACCTTGGCGTTATCAGTACCATGCCCTTGAGCTCCTTTCAGGGTCAGTCTCACTTGTGAGAGGGTTAACATTTACTGAATGTTTGTTCCATTACAGGTACCATTCCTGCACAGTTTAAGTGGATATAATTGTTGAGAGGGCTAATGTTTACTGAATACTTGTTCCACTAAATTTGATGTTTCTGCATTGCTTACGTGGATATAGTTGTGACAGGCTCACCATTTTATAATATTTGTGCCATTAGAGTTGCTTATTAGGGACTTTGAGTGTTCTTATGGACTTCAAGTGTTATCTCACCCTAATCCACACTGAGGGGATCTGTGAATCTCAGCTCCCCTCCTCTTCTCATAGTGGGGACATGAGGGAGTGGTTTTTTTAAGTTCCCCATAGTTCTATCACCATCACAATGCAAGGAACCAGGAATTGTTTTTTCACCATACTGTATATATTTTTATATGAGATAGTAATTTCTGTACTTGACTATGATTACACAGCATATGTAAAGATATGACTGACACAAATGCATTATCAAAAATATTAGTGTCCCTGGCTACTGAGACTAAACTGCTGAATGCTACATTTTAGGCGTGATTTATACCTGATGTATTGATGTCCATGATTGGTCAATTAATCGGACCATAATTAATCTTTCTACTGGTGATTGGTATAGTAATTTTAAAGGTCGAAAACAAGGATGATATTACGGAGTAAAGGTTGAAATATTTTTATCTGGTAACTTTTTCTTTAAACTCACTTGGCTGTGAAAGTAGAGAAAACTTTTTTTACTCAAAGCTTTCAAGGTTTGCAGCTATTAAATTGACTGGTCTCAGGAACTTGTCATAGTGCCTCCCTGAGGGTAAAGTCATCCCTCCACAAAGTGCCATTCATGCCCTACTTACCCTCAATTAAGGCTTCCAAAATAAGTTTGCAGTTGGACACTGGCCTTCTTCTGAAACACAATCCTCACCCGCAGAAAAGACTTTGGAAGGCTTTGTTTAGTATCTGTATGTCTGTTCCTCACTTTTTCTATCATAAGGATAGCACAATTTTTATTTTCTTTCTCTCTCTTTAGAAACAGAAAGAATGACTTACTGGAGAACCAAGTTAAAAACTAAAGAAGTGAAGATTGGTCATCTCTGCAGAGGAAATTACAAGGTATGCATAGTAATCACACTGGAGATTCATTTCTTGCTGGTGCTTAGGTCTTCATGGTACATTACTTGTGGCAATAAAGTTTAAAAATAGTCCTCAGAAACGTTGAAAAACATGTTTGGAAAAGACCTTTTTTCTTCCGTGTGCTTTCCACACTAAGCAGAGCAAATATTTATTTGGTTATAAATATCTTTGAGATGCACCTTTAAACTCATTACTAAGCTGAATTATAGCTGTGTTTCTGCAGGTAAATGGCAATCACATTCAGTGAATTGTTTTTTTGGCTGAGGCCAGTAAAAACAACTCTTCTCCCAGCACTAAAATTTAAATCCCTCCAGATAGTATCAATGGTCATTCTTGAGACTTAAAGTGCTTGTTTCATGGACTCATTTAAATCGCTCTATGCTCAGTTCAGCAGTGTTACCATTTTCTCTTCCTCATTTATTACCATCACAAGGAGATGCACTTAGAACCTGTTTTGCATCTGCGTGCATTTGCACTGCATTTGAAGAATGTGTCCTTCTACATTTCTCATCCTGAAAATTTGTAACTTAAAGGATGCAAAATCAGCACTCCTAACAACTCGTGCCTCTCAAATACTTTCTGTAAATTGAACGCTTAATCTGCATCCAGTGACTGCTCAGAGACCAGCACAAGGCTATATGCCACTTAAGTCCTGAGGTTAAATGTTGCTTCAATGATGCATAAAATTTGTATTGACCATCTGCCCAGCATTGAGTTGAACCCATTAATGAATAAGCCTCACAGTATCACTGTGAGATAGGGAATTATGATCTCCGTTTAACAAGTGATAAAACTGAGCCCCAAGGGCTTATGTAACCACTTCAAGTCCTACAGGAAGTGTCTAACAGAACCAGTAAGGAAGCCCAGCTCACCTAACCTGCCATCCTTCCTACTTGGACACCCCTGCACCTGGTATCCTTTTCACCATGTTCTGTTATCAGCAGCTATACACTCTTTTTACACTTCAGTTTCAACCATCAAATTCTATTGCAGAGAAACTTAAAACACAGCTGATGTGACCTGTGAATCCTTCTCGTCCATAAAGAACAACATTAGACACAAGGCAGCACAAACAGCACCAGATGGCCTTCCTAACTGGAGCAAGTCAGCACAAAGTGACAACAGGGAGAGCTGTTGTTGTGACCTCCCTTTCTATTTTTTTGCATAATGTTGAGAGGAAGACTATGCAGATCTTTCTGTAGTACAGAGAGGAGCTGCTGGTAGAGGGCAATCAGTGCTTTGCCTTTTGTAATCTTGCTCAACATTTCTTTGATTTCTTTAGTAAATGTCAGGTCACATGCTTGCATTCTAAAGCTGAAGTATAAATCATCTTCTCAAGTGACAGAAACTGTCATTTTTCCTTGCAAAGTATTTTTCTAACTATGTCTTATGTAACTGTTACAGTTGTTGACATTTTTCTTAAAAGCCCTGTTGGTCTGACACTCAGGATTCAGTATAAAGCTATAGACTTGGATAGAGAATTCATCTGCTTTTGTTTGTATCTCTTTCCCTTTCCCATGAGCTGAAGAAAGAAATATTATGCAACTCTGAGTCATGCTGTAGAAAGGTGTTGTATTTTAATATCATTAGAATTTCAAAAGAAGGAGAAAGATAAACCTTAGCATAGGTGAAACCAAGAGTTAATATGCTTTAATTATAGAAAGTGGCTATTAAATTTTGATGGGATGCTATGACTGATACTTCAAATAAAATGTTGATGTGGCGAACTGGGGAGTGTTGATAATGAGTTGAGTACTAGAGAAAGGCTGTTGATTTTTATGGAAAATATATATAAAAAAAATACATGATCCTCAACCAAAGATGTTCTGGTGGAGATATCCATTGGAAAGAATCAGAGTGTAGACTTCTTATGTCTGTCTTGGCTGTGTCTACAAGAACACAGCCCTATATAGCTGTGTCTTGGCATAGATACAGGCTGAAAGTACTTGCCCACATGAGATGTTTTACTGTGCCCAGCTTAAGGATGATACTGATTCCTGCCCAGCTTAAGGCTGGTACTCTAGCATTATTAATCTGCTTTCCCTACTCTTTCATGCCTGAAGAAAAAACTATTGATACATCTTTCTGACAGGTCTTTCTCAGAAGAAACAGCTGCAGAATGTGGAATCAGTTATGTGAAATTCCTGTTGGCAAGACCTTTGACCCTGAACTGATCCAGATGAGTGATCAAAGACAGAACTTTTGCAGGTATTTCATGTCTTCACCTGTACTGATCTCACCTTAATGAGAAGCAAATTATTCTGGAATAATAAGTTCAAGAAACACTTGTGTTCCTTCTGAGGGAATGCTACAAGGGTGATCTGGAATGCCAGGAGCTTGGTCTTGAGTGGGCCCATTAATCCTACTGCATGCAGGTCCAATGTTTTAGTTAAATTTTAAGCAGGTTAGAGACCTTTGTGGTAAGTGCAGGGCATTTAGGACTCTGAAGATACCCTAGATGTCTGTATTGGCATAGTTTTCATCTCTCAAAACCAGCATCTGAATTGTTTGGTTAAGTATCCTGTGGCTGTCAAAAAATATTGCTGAATCTAGAAAGGCAAGTCAGGTCTTGATCTAAACATCTCTGCTTTATAAAGAGATACTGTCTAATAGCCTTCACAGCAAACAGTTGAACTCAATACAGACACATGCTAGAAGGGGCACTAGTCCCTGTTAAGAGGAGTGAAAAGTGCCCTCCTCATTCCCATGACTAACAGCCAGACTCCTCACTGAGTTTAGAGCAACCTACCCTGGCATCTGTGGCATCTTGTGATCATGACTTTGGGGTTTGTAAAATCACAGTTCCATTCCTGTCAAAGCCAGAAGCAGGAGATGGTCCCTGTGAAACATGTGCCCTGTGTCAGTCCAGGTACTTAAATGATTTTAGCACTGAAGCTTCTCAAAGCTGGGTCAGGGGCATTGCAAACATAGAGGAGGAACACAATATTTTACAGGCGAGGAAGTGAAGCACAGTTGTGAATACTTTAAGATGCATAATCTCAACAGATAGGGATAGATCTTTAGAAGTCTTCAGTGTGGGTCAGCTTGTAACGTTTTCAGGGAGACTGACAGCCAAGTTGCAGTTTGCCTTTGAAAAGTCTGATGTGTTATTTTAGTATCTAAAGGCAGAAGAACTGAGCTTATTTTTCTGAAAACTTGGCCCAAGTATTTGCTCAAGATCATGAAAGAAATATGTGATCCAGTTGGTAAATTAATCCAGCTCACTCAAATTTCTGTGTACCCAAAGGACCTTCCTCTCTCCCACCTTAGTCACTTCCCTATTCCAAAGATTTTTTTGCTGAGTACTTGGAAGGCAATGCAGCTCTTCTGTGCTAATTAAATCTTTCTTTCTCTTACTGCCAGCTGTAACAGAGGGAAAATCCCAACAGAACTGTCAGAGAGTCCTGTTGTGCTCATTAGACCATACTGAGTCTGGAACCCTAAAGTCTCCAAAGGCTTACTGGATAATCTCTTTCTAAAACCTCTGTTGGTACCAGTTATTTCAAATAGCAAACGACTGTCAAGTCTCATGAATCTGCAACAGTAGGTCTCCCCAGTCATTGGATAAAACAACTGGAAGAGACCCCAGTGCCAGAGGTTCACCAAGAGAGCTGGAGAGGGACCTTGGATAAGGGCCTGGAGTGACAGGACAATGGGGAATGGCTTCCCACTGCCAGAGAGTAGGTTTAGATTGAACATTAGGAAGAAATTCTTCCTTGTGCGGGTAATGAGGCCCTGGCACAGGATGCCCAGAGAAGCTGTGGCTGCCCCATCCCTGGAAGTGCCCAAGGCCAGGTTGGAGAGAGCTTGAAGTGACCCAGGATAGTGGAAGATGTTCCTGTCAATGGCAGGGGATGGAACTGAATGATCTTTGATGTCCCTTCCAACCCAAATAATTCTGTGATTCCATGATTCAATACCCCAGGAAATCTGCAAAGAAAAGGAGGATAACTGAAATTTATGGCTGGAACAAGAAGTCAGAGGGACCATTTCCAATTGTTTGCTTTAAAAAGGTTTTTAAAGGTGAAATATTTTTCACTGGCAGGTGTTTTGAATGACTGCATACACTCAGAGCTCAGTATTTGCAAGGCCTGGAGGAACACATTTTGATTTTCTGATGGAAGACTGCAGTCTTTGGCCCTCTCAATATTAAGAACATTGGAGCCTGGGTTTCCTGTTGATGTTTCTAAATTGAACTGTAATCAATCTTGAAAAAGGACTTTAATAACCTGAATTATGGCCCCCAGTGCTAGATCTTCAATATCAGAGTGAGCCTAGCAGTACTGATTTTCTCATGCTCAGCATTTCTTCTGATATTTTTTGCCACTTGTTAGGAATGTGTATTTTAAGAAAACCTCCGTTTAGGAAGTGTCTTTTCCCAGCAATTTTTCTGTGTTGAAGTGGAACCTTTTTACATCATTCACATATATTTTTCCTCATTTTGAAGCAATTTTTTTTTTTAGCAACTCCTGGATTCCAAAATCTAAAAATGGAAATTTTGTTCCCTCTCCAATTATGACACAGCGTTTGTCAGTCGCACCAGATGGAGAAGATGAGCCAAGAAAACAGCATAGATAGTCAACCAATTTTACTTTTTCATGTTGATGTTTTTCTGTGAGGAGGCAAATGCGCTTTTTGACTCAATATAGCGTTTAAAGTCCTGGCTTCTCTGTTCAGAAGAACTTAGAGTTGGTTTTAATAAAACAGAGTGGAGAGATTAGAAAATTTAGAGCCTTTCTGAGAGAACAACAAATACCTGAAAGGGGCTGCCTTCATTTTTGGCCAAGAAATCTGATGAAACACCCCATAGCTGAAAACAGGATTTTCCTTTAGTGCTCTTTGTGCATTTTGGTTTTATTTGCTGTAGAAAGGATTCTGTACAGTGCTGATTCTCCACAGCAGATGGCAAACAATGATTAACCAGTTCCTTCCAACTGCTCACTCATGAGCAGACACCAAGTTGAACCAGTTATTCATACTGAATTAAGCTTAAAAAATATCACGCATTTATGAGCATAAATGTTCTCGTCTAAATGGAAACTTTCCCAGAATAGTGCACTTGAGGCTGGATGGATATCTTTAAGCATATTTCTGGTGGCAGAGGGTATGAAAAAGTAAATGATACTAGAATATTATTATAGTTCTTAATGTAATTTTAAATTATTCCATTGTAAGTGAAATAGTGATGCACAAGGGCAGGACCTCTGATCCACGTGCATTTGCAAGCCTGTCCTACACAGCAGTAAGTGTCTTGTGTGGCTGCTTAGTCTTCCTATCCTGTCTAAAGCTTCTTTTAAGATTTGAGTGAAAGCACTGCTCTAACAGTAGTATCAAGGATTTTAGATTTATGGCATTAAGAGCTAATGGGAAGCACATTTGCAGTACATTCACATTCCTAAGCATTAAAAAAGATAAAACCTTTTCATATCAATAATTTGAGAAATGGTGTAAATACTGTCATCGGTGAGATCGTAATGAAACAGGCTGGGGGCAGCTGTGGAGGAAGCAGCTCTGCAGAAAAGGATCTGCAGAGGGGGTCCTGATGCACAGGTTGACACCCCCCAGCCGTGTGCCACCTGCATCTGGGACTGCATGAGCAAAACAGGGCTCAGAGCAGTGATCCTCCCTCTTCACATCACTGCCTTAGAATCACAGAATGGTTCGGCTTGGGAGGGACCTTAAAGTTAATCCAGTTCCAACCCCCTGCCATGGGCAGGGACACCTTTCACTATCCCAGGTTGCTCCAAATCCTGTCCAACCTGGCCTTGGGCACTTCCAGGGGTGGGGCAGCCTCAGCTTCTCTGGGTAACCTGTGCCAGGGCCTCAGCACCCTCACAGGGAACAATTTCTTCCCAATATCCCATCTAATCCACCCTCTCTCACTTTGAAGCCATCCCCCCTTGTCCTGTCACTTCAGGCCATTATGAGTAGTCTTTCCCTGTCTTTCCTGCAGGCTCCCTTCAGGTACTGGGACAATGAGGTCACCGCAAAGCTTCTCTTCTCCAGGTGAACAATCCCAGTTCTCTCAGCCTTTCTCCATAGCAGAGGTGCTCCATCCCTCTGATCAATGATGTGTCCAGTTTGGGAGCACCCTTGTGCAAGAGAGGCACCAGCACTGTCAGAGCTCACGGGCACTGAGCCTGGCAGTGCCACCAGGCTCCTCAGAGCTGGGCCAGGTGGTGGGCACAGAGAGCTGGGAGAGTTGGGTCTGTCCAGGCAGGGAAGGGCACAGAGGGGAGAGCTGCAGTGCTGCCTGCAGCTGCCTGACACACAATGAGAGGCTGGAGCTTGGCTCCTCTCGGAGCTGCATGGCAATAGAACAAGGGCTGAAAGCCCCAGGGTGGAACAAAGGAAATTCCAGTCAGATGCAAGGAAGATCTTTTAACCAAAGAGTGCTCAAAGGCTGGAAGGGGTGCCCAGAGAGTCTGTGGGTTCTCCATCCTTAGAAGTGTCCAAGATTCAATTGGGTGTGTGCCTCAGCAACCTGATTAATTAGACCTGCTTTGAACAGGAGGTTGGACTGGATGCTTTCAGGAGCCCCTTCCAACCTGGATTATTATGTCATTCTTTGATTCTTTCACAACAAGGACTAAAAAAACACATTGCAGACTTGGACCACTGAAAGACCAAAAAGGAGCAACTTCAGTTCCTTAGGTGGAATTAATAATACTGTACCTCTGCCCATTCACCTTCTGGGATCAAAGAGTCAGGGGTTTATGTAATGAATAGTAACCTCAGCATTTTTCTCTATGGCTCTGCCTAAAGGGAAATCACAGCTTTGCTGCATTATAACAAAATTCTTACTGATTTCAGGAGGCTCTGAATTCTGCCAGTTTGAATGGGCATCACTGGAGGGTTCTTTAAAGTCAGATAATGGTTTTAATCTGGGGACAAGTTCAGAGAATAGTTCTGAGTTTTTCTGAAAGTGTATGTCACAAAATCAAACTCCTTTAGCATATACACATTAAGTTATGCTAGTTTTGGAAACAAACAAACAAACAAAAGGTATTTCTCTCAACTTTGTACCTGTGTTCCTGGAAGCACAAGTATTTAATTGAGTGACTGAAAGAAAAGAGGGAAAATTGCATGGAAGAAAAGTTTCCTTATGATCACCACGTAAGAAAGTATTTCCAAGCTTTGGAAAATGTTGGCCAGCTCTGACATTTAGACAGCTCATCTTACAGAGAAAGACTATGTAAAAAATCTGAACTTTATCATATGAGCTTGCTTACACCCTGAAAAAGCCTGGTTTTTACAGCCAGGATAAAACATACAAACTGCAGTATAAACATACAGTGCCCTGGTAGGGCATGTGTTCCTTTACTGCATTTCTCACAAGGGGGAAGGGGTTTTTGACATTGCTTAAGCTGGCTTTATGCAATGGCACTTGGCAGCAGAGCACATAGAGCCCCAGTAATGTTATGTTTGGATGATAAAAAATGTCCAGGATACATTTCCTCTTCTTATCTAATTCTGGTAGCCTGTTCTACTTCAGAATGTTGTATATGCTAGTGATTACAGTATTTTTGATTGTCTGGATTATGTGTGAGTACAGATAATGATAAAGGCACACTGGGGTCTACTTGGCCCATAAAAATTTTATGCAACTCTGAGGAAAAGTTACTGTTATTAAAGAACCATTTTGGAAACCAAGGTGCTTCTTTCAACAGCCCAGCCTTAATCCTCTCATGGACTCAGTGTTTTGGATGAGTGCAGGCGTATATGTAATTACGAATTTTAAATGGTCCACGAATATTTAAGAACAAAAATACTGCCTATGCAGTAGAGGTTGGTTTCTAGAAAATAATGGCTACAGAACCATTTGGTAATTTTCTACCCTGCCCATCCAAAAGAACAGTCTGGATCTAAGGAGTGTCTGTCACATATTATTGCCAGTTCCAGTGTTTGGCATTTGTAGTGATTTTATACTAATATTCATAAAATATTTGTGGTTTTCTTCCTCATATGTTTTAGCCTTCAGAACCTGTTTTCTTGGCAATTTTTCCCTGTAGTCATGAGGGATTTTTACATATATGTAGAGAATCTGATACAATGCATTTGTCCGGTAGCTGGAGCATTAAAAAGCAAGAAACATAAATCTTACAGTTCTGAGGACTGGTAATACTGCTTTTAGGATTTGGGAAGACTTTTTTTTTTTAATGGAGCACTTACATGCTTGTATGTGAATCCATTACATGACGTACACCATGGTTAGCAACAGCTTTTGTGTGTCATGGCTCAGGTTCCCATACACTCCTGACAGTTTATGCATATTCATGAGATCCATGACATTTTCCTACATCTGCTCTTATCACAGATTTCGTTTCAAAGCAGCACTTCATTGATGTAGTACACTGACACATTTTACATATAATTGCTTTTCATCTGGTTGCATGATAATTTTGTGACACCTAGTGGATAAATTGATACTGGTGCTGATTTAAATTGCCTCTGTTTTTTTTTTTTTTTTATTCTCCTGATAAAAGTTCTGGCCTGGAAACGCAATGCACATCACAAACACATAGACTCTCTCATTTTCTAGCTTTCTTCTCTTTTTTATTTTCCCTCTTTAACTTTGCTCATGGAATAACTTGCTCATAGGCAGGTGAACAAATACCCAACACCAGTCTTGAGGAAATTCCAAGAATCCCAAAATAATACAAGGTAGTAAACATTTGAAAATGCCATGCTGTTGTTTAGTCAGGCTCCCTACTTGTGCAGTCTGGGATCTTCACACAATAACTTCTTCTACTGTATTAACTGTTTTTGAGGTGTGCTTCAAGCATGCAGTTCCATTAAGAACAAAATGTGCACTACATAAAGTTGTAAAAGGTTGCAAGAAGTACTTATTTCCCTGTGAGGACTCCTAGAAATACCTGTTCCTTTAGTGTTCTTAGAGAATGAAGTCTGATAAATAATTAAAATAGTATTCTATACACACAAAAATATTTTCAGAAGATTTACATCAAGAGTCTAGAAATGCCTTAAATGCATGACCTACTTTCACAACTAAGATATATCTTGTGAAATATATCTTAATTTACATGTAATGGATTCTGTGCCTAACGCTTATTTCTGCAACAAGAAAATATTGAAATACTGTCCACTGTGTTTGCTACAAATGCTGTGAGATAGAAAAACAGGTACTTTTATATGGCTCTTAGCTTTTGTGTTGATAAGGGGAAGGGAATCAATTATTTCAGTTGCACCAAGTCTGCTTGCTGTATTTCTCAGTTGATACTGGTAATGTGCATGTTTCTGTCTTCAGAGAAGGTTTAATCTGCTCCTGGCATGACAGATCTTAAATTCTGGAGTCTGTGATCCCTGAGCAGGTGCAGAACAATAGCTTACATGATAGCCAAGACAGAATTTAGTAGATTTTAAACAGGAGCTAAAAGGAACTGTAAGGTAGATGAATTTCGAGCTAAGAGGTTATGTATTTTTCATATGTGGGGAATTGGAAAGGAGTTGTGCACAAGACATGAAGAAATTGATTATAAAGACCATCTACAAGATTTTAGTTTTCAGCTTCTTACTCTTCAGAAAAATGTGTTGCATATTTTGACTCCCAAGAGGCTTCACAATCAGAAAATGTAATACTGAACTGTGTTTTTAATGCCGACTGACAAGACACTCTGTCCCTGTGCTTTTCCTGGTTGCTCCTTGTAACAGTTCCCTTGTGACTTCGGTTTATGTAAAATTAGGGCCTGTAGAAACAGCATCATGAATAATGGACACGGAGAGCCAAACACACCGTGGAGCTCTGGCAAAGATCTGCTCACTCTCTACCCCTTCAGCCCACTCATGAATGTTTAACCAGGGAAAGCTTTAGTCTCAGGTACACAAACTTACACTAGTGTCCATCTATGGAGAGCCTCAGTCACCTGAGAAAAGAGAAGGCTGTGTGGAGCTGAGCACAGGCAGTGCTGTGTGTCTGAGCCCCAAGCCTGGAATTCATGAGGAATTCTCTTGTGCCCGCGAGTGCCATGTCAGCGGCACTGCCCACTCACCCCAACACTCCAAAAGCCTTCACCCCCTCATCATGCAGGCACAGGTGGGCAGAAGGGCCCTTGTGTGCAAATGGCAGCTTTCAGTGCTTCCCCCTTGCTTTTGAAAGACTTGTGTAAAGCTGGGCTGGGCGAGTGTCTGCGTAAGGCTCTTGGCAGTGTCGTTGGAATGCTCCGAATGGAAAATAACTGCTCAGAGCAGAGGCAAAGTCATTGTAACAAAGCACAAGTGTGTGCTTCTGAAATCATAACACAACTTGAGACAGCATCCCATGCCAGGGTGATAACAAAGCTGTTGCACTGCACAGGGATCTGTGCTGGTGACCAAAGAAAAATAGTCACTAAAAGAAGGCAGGGAACTCAGTAACTGGCAGTTTTGCTAGTGGCAGAGTCCTGGAGGTCCCCTGACAGGGATGCAAAAATGGTTAAAAGGGTTAGGGACAACACTTGCTCTTGCAAGTAAGCTTGTCTGATCATGCCTATAGCCTCACACCCTCCCCAAGCCCCAAAAGTAACCAGAAACAAACTGCAGCTTGAGTTTGCAATGCCTGTACAAATGCTTTCTCCATGTTAGTGCATGTGGACTTCCAGGCCTCTGCTGGCTTACTGTCAGGTTGAACCAAGCCCACTGGCTCAACCCCAAATGCAGTCCAGACTCCAGAACATTGTTCTGCAATAGAAATGAATTTTAGGCTTTTAACAATATTGTAAAACAAACATACTATACAGAACAGTGATTTCATGCCAGCTTTCCATACGTTATCCGCAATTTCAAATGCTGCAGGCTCTGAAGTGATCATCACAAATGGAGTCTGTAAAGGATGGATTTTGCTTGTCTGCCATCATATGAAGCTCCTTCTTCAAGAGCACTCAAGTAACTTTATCCTGTTTGTGGTGATGGCAAATGTAAGGATGCATTGATGTAAATACAGAATTTTAGTCTAAATCCACTAACACTAGCTTATTTGGAGCTTTGACCTACTCCTGGCTCCCAGACCACTAATTCATTCACTCCTACTTGTCAGCTGATTGATCTCACTAAGGGCTAAAATTTTAAATGAAAGTCTTATGGGAGAAAGGCCAGAAGCCATTTTTCTACCAACTATAATTATTGGCATGGCTGCATTCTGCAAAATGAATTTTAGTTTCTTGTTGAGGCTTAACCTGACAGACATTCCCTTTTGGTGCTTAATTAAGGTAGGATTTGCATATACTAGTTTATTGCATGTCTTTTTAAAGAAAAACAATTTTCAAGGACCTGAATCAATTTCAGAGTGAAAATTCAGTTTTCCCAAAAAGGAATTAGTGGATTGAGATTGGCAGTGGCATTTTTTTAAAATGTGACTCTATTCAATTTTTCCTAGCTTCTATAAGGAACTGAAAAAAATAGCACTTTCTCACTGGTGTGACATAGGTTAGGTATGAAACTGTATGAATTGCAGATACTAAAAAGCCAAATACACTTGACTTAAAATTTGGATGGCTTATTTAAGATTTTCTGTGTAGTAAAGGCATTTTCCATCCAAAAAGAATTAAAAATATCTCTCAAATAATTGCTGGTGAGATGGCTGAGTATTTAGCTTGGAGAGAAGGAATACTGTGATTCTGTTGTCTGCATCACTGACTGTGCCCTGTTTTGGAGAGCTGGACATCACGTATCAAGTCAAAGATGAGGGTGATCAGTTTAAGTGTCCAGTTTTGTGTTCAGAGATGTTAAGGCAAATCCAGGTGATGTCAGCTGAGTTAGGTGAGCTCAGCTCTTTCAAATATAAGGTCCATTGCTCAACATACTGAAATTAGTGAATATTTGTGGGGGTTGTCATTAACATTTCATTTTTGTGTGATCCCCATGAATGCAGTCCTCCCAGGAGCATGGAGATAACTGAGGAATGTTTAGGAAATACTGTAAGAGAAGTGTTCTATGGCCCTTTTACTCTTGGTATCTCCATCTGCCAAGAGAAAATAAACCTGATACATTCTCTTTGTTCTTTTCCTAATAAAAACCAATCCCTAATTTGTCACAGCTTCATCTCCTCTTGCTGGGTTCATTTCCCAGATAATTCAGCCCCTGTACTTTTGCTTTTACACATGGAAAGGTAGCAAGAGTACCTGTAAAATTTGTTTTTCATAAGGTGCATCTCACTTACCTGATGGATGTGCCATTTCCACACAGGTTTTGCCTCCCCTGGACTCTGGACTTGCCCTGATTTCTGGGCATTAGAATCTGGGGGTCCTCATCTCTGCCATGGAGTGCTCAGGGATACAGTGCTCAGCTGGGAAACCAGGAGATGGAAAGATTATGCAAGGAAATCAGGAGATTGATCTTTAAGGCTTACAAAACTAATAGCTTGTAATACACTGAACAGTTCTGTTGTGTCTTTCACAGCTTATTTTTCAGAGAATATATCTCCTTAAATGTTTATTTGCATAAGATCACAAGTACAACATACAGAGCTGCCAGTGCTTAGCCCTGGTTTAATTTCTGTATTTGTGGAGGCTTTGAGACATCAAGTGTTTCATCATTCTCTGGAATACCAGCTTTTGTGGCTTTTTAGCATTCGGACTAGTACATAAGCAAAACACAGAGATAAATGCAATAGAAAAATAACTATTTTGTCAGTGTAGGTACTGCAGTTTTCCTAAGCAGAAGACATTATCCCACCTCCAAGAAAAATGAGGTGTATGTTGATGAAAAACGGTCTTTCCCCTAATGCATGTTTAACAGTCCAGGCATTTCACAGAACACAAGGTGTATGAAATGCTAACATAACACCTGTAGAACATGTCTGTGGTGGTGCACTACACCTTTGGTGCACACCCAGCCCCAGCTCCATGGATCTGCTGCTTGTCAGTCCTCCCTACACCCAGTCAAGGAGTTAGAGCAGATGACATTAAGCACTTCCCATTTTCAGATAACCATTGTAAAACTTTTCTGGAAGGTCGTTTCTGTGGAGGAATTTCCTTGACTTTAGTATGATACCACACAAGAGTGAGGAAGTTCCTGTGCAGGTCTGCCTGGTAGTCAGGCTACAGTATGGGAGATGGACTTATTTATGCTGATGTATTTAAGTATTGTTACATTCTGTTGCCTTTTTTTTCCCCATTCATGAAATGTTCAGACTTCAGAAACATACAAAAATTACTACAGAGCTCAGAGACATTTAGCCAGATAGTTCTGACTCATTTCACAGCTGCTCCTTTTTCTCAAATACTTGCAAACAGTTCAATAATGACAATGGCTTCACTGAATACATAAAACTGTTTATTATAAAGAGCTATGTTGCACTGCCTTTGATGTTCTATGTAATAAAGAAAGGATGAACAAAATTTATATAATTGATTTTAACAGATAATGAAAATAGTCATTGGCCCCTCAATTCTTTTTGATGTGTAAGCTTGCTGCACATCCAAAGGTGTCATTTTGAACTTCTGTGTCTCATAATTTGTGCTATATTGGATAATCAGGGCCTTCTTCAAAGCCACTGAGGCCAAGTGAGGGTGTAGTGTTGATCTCAATAGTACGTGAACGCTCCCCTTCTTAAAAGAAGTCTCCCTGATGAATCTGAGGAAAAAGCTTCCCTGCAAAAGTGCTATGGTTTGTACAAAGCAGGACAGCACACCTGACTGTGCCAGCACCGAGGAACCCATGGATGAGCAAATGTTCATCCCCCTTTTGTGCTTTGTCACGACGGACAGAGCGATAAATTTGCTCCCCTAGTTCCAGCCCGGCCTCGCTAATGCCCAGGTGAAGATGTGAGCAAGCTGCTGGCCACAGCTAATGCTCTGACAGACAGACAGACACTTGTGCAGAGCAGCCCTCCTGAACTGAACCTTAGAAAGTCCTGTGCATCTCCTCTGAAATGAGGAGGCTGTGGAGGTCTGGTCCTGTGAGTTTTTCCCATTGTACCTGCCTGAAGTTTTGGCACAATCTGGCCTGTATTATTAAATTACAGGAAAGTTTCACAACTGGAGAAAGAGCTGTTGTTTGCTATTTTAGAAGCAACTGTATTTAAGTAATGAGTGAGATTGCAGTACATGTTGTATTTCACAGGAGTCACAACATCTGTGTTTGTAGAGTGTTTTTAATTCTTGAAGTTTCCATGCTATATGAAGGCAGTGTGTCATTTTCGTTACATTTAGTTAAAAATATTTTTTAAAATACACTGTGTGGAGTTTATCATACATAAATCCAAGGAAACTGAATCCTTCCATCCTCTAAATAATCTCTACCTGAAATCTCTAGGAAAGTTACCTGCTACAATTCTGCTTTGCCATCAGAAGAAGGGTGTGGCAGTTCTGCCTGATCCAAGCCCTGCTGAATTTGGTCAGGAGGTTTCCCTTGGCTGCTGTATCCACCTTGGCATATCCTCAGCCATTTTCCTCACAATGCTCTTCCTGAACACGTTGGTGACATTTCTAATTGTGAAAAAAACAGTCTGTAGGAGCAGAGTGGGGACTGTGCATCCCTTGGGAAGCCACAAGATCATCACTGCATGCAGAGAGATTGGAAACTGCTGGTCTGGTCTGCATCCAGAGCCCAGACCATGCCGGGGAAGGTCCCTGCCTCAGAAGGCCTCCAAGCCCTCTTCTTCCCTGGAAATCACAGTGTGCTCCAAGAGCACACAGCCGGGGCATTTCCTTCTTCCTGGGAGCCAGGGAGGCTTAGTCTTTGTAAATCCTCACAAGTTTTGGGGTGAAGGTACCTTGAACTCGCAGAATGCTTGTTCTGTGCTGTCCCAGTCTGTTCATTAGTAAGGTTTTAGTGATATAACAACCCTGCTTTAAAACTGTTGGCTTTCCTGTAACATCACAGAAATAGCAGACTTGGCCCCTTGCCTTTTGAAAAGTGACTGCTGAGGTACCTATTAACATCAGTTCCAAGACATTTTTCAGTGAGAGGTGGAATATGGAAATGTCATATTTTTCCCAGTATTAAACAATTGTTAAACTAGAAACAAGTCTTGCCAGATAGCTATTTCTTGTGCCTGTCGTCTTTGTACAAGGAAAATGAACATGCATTTTTCTTTCATTAAGTATTTTAAAGTTCATCCTTGTTTGGTGATCTAGTCAATTAAAATAAGTTTATGGGCAGCTTATGAGAGCAGAAGACTAATTAATTTTAGGTGTTGGATAAAGCACATTCTTTTCCATTTTTGTTTGCTAATGAGAATTACTAATACCCATAATAGCAGATCTTATAGAAAATAGTGTTACACAGAGTTTATGATACTTTACAAGTAATTGTCTCAATATCATTATGAATTAAAAAACTACTACTTTTGTGGGGAAATATACATTAAGGCAACATTATATCAGCACAGCACCTAGAGAAAAGAATCTCTAATATCATTATCATAGAAAATAAAAGCATCCTTTAGAAATGGTTCATTCAAATTCACCATTTTTTCAACAGGGATGAACATTTTCCAGTATCCCACCTAATATTGCTCCCAAAAGTGTAAGTGAAGTCCAGATATACTAAAGACAGGCACTGTAAATCCCTAGAACATACTCCACAATGTTGCTTTTCTTTCGATCTATATTTCTGTCTCGTAGAGTCACTGAGATCAGCTGTAAGGTAGGTTCTTCATCCAAAATTCCCTGTCATTGGAGTTGGATGGGTCTGTGGGATAGTTTGAGCTTTTCACTACTGTGAATGTATCCTTTTAGAGCCAGACTGGTTCTTTGAACTGGTTTCACTGGACCATCCAGCATAAAGAGTTGCTATTCTGAAAGGCTGCATTGTTTTTCTACTTCCACTATGAAGTAGATGCTTACAAAAAGTCACACTTTGAAGTCACACAATACTCAGCTTTCCTCCAATTAGATTATGTAATGCTTTTCTGTTGATATAAGCACAGGGTTTATTTTACACCTGTCCTATTTTATCCAACAAATGGCACCATGTGCAGCTAACAGCAACCAATGACCTCTTTCTACGTGGTCTCGGCCCACTACAGTGAAATTATCTTTGATATTGATGGCATAACATTGTGCTTTATAGATTAACACATTGATATCCAATTTGATCAGATATCTGCATTCTCCTTCCTTCTCTGCTTTGTTTAAAAGTGTTTGTTCCTTGAAGGTGAAGTACCTGATACCTCTCTCTGCCTGTCTCTGCAATGCACCTAATATTCAAGTCAATCTAATAAAAAATTACTCTCTTTTCACTATACTTTTCTCTTGCCTGTCTCTTTGAGTCTAAGTCCCCATGGGCTGTGGTAGTACCGGATGAATGGGAAAGCTGGTGCTGTGCATGGTTCTCCTGGAGAAAGAAGCTGCTCTCTTCTTTGCACATGCTCTCACTCACCTTGTAAATGCTTCAGTGTGCAGTGAAATGCAATTGAGATATGTGTGTTTTGTCTTGCTTCTCTCTTTTCAGATCCCCACAGTAGTGATGCTGGAAGCCAGGGCAGATGGCTTCCATTGCCCTGCAGTGTGACCAACTGACCTCAGGGTGAGACTTGCTGAGTGAAATAACTCTCCTTGATCCATGTGGGGCTGATGGATGAAGCATTTACTGTGCTCTTTAATTAACTAACAAAAGGTTAGTTCGCTGATTAAGGTAGGGTGTTTGTTTTTAAAGTTTGCTTATTTATTAAAGCAGTGTTTATATTAGAATACAGACTGATATCTCAGTTATTCCCCCTTCTTTATATCCACCCTGAATAGCAAGTGGTGTTTATCAAACCAGGTGGCAGGGAATAACAACCCCCTCAAACCTGAGCATAAGTTTGAGGCTACAGAAGCTGATGCTGTAGTGGCAGTTCTGCTAATCCCCCTAACCAAGGTCTGTGTGGTACAGTGGGGTGTGTTTAATTTGGTCATCAATTCAGAGCTGGGTTACTCTCAGTTAGGAGTATTGCTGAGTAGGCCACAATTCCTCACAGTCTTGACAAATTCATTGCTCAGTCTTTGGGATTTACCTATGCAGAACTTGGGAAATTCACTGAGAGAACCTCAGCTCTTCCCCATGAGGATAATGGAGAAGTATCTGGAAGCATGTTAAACAGTCCCTCTAAGTCAGCATCCATCCTAAGTCATAGTGATGCCTTTCCCGAAGTGACAGACTGGTTTGATAAAGTGCAGTCATGTAGGAGCTGGAAGTACACAAGTGCAATTATTAAAAATGAATGCTGTATCCTGTTTCCCTTGTGTATCTTGTCACTGACATGACTTCACAAGTTGCAAATCTATTAAACATTTCAAACATGGAACTGGAGCTCATTAAGCAGAACATTGACTGGTATATAGCAAACTGTTTCAAATTCAAGACTGTTAACATTTGTCTCCAGAGTTTTTTGTCTTCTAGATTGTCACTAAGCAATCCAGCTGTCTGGGAATACAGCCTGTGCTTCCTGTGATCAGAATGTGACTGTCCTTTGGGGTGAGGTAGTAGGTTGTATAGTTTTAGGGCTATGCCCTGCCTGTCAGATAACTATACAATCTACTGTCTTTCCTGAAGTGGCTGTGATGTCAGCGCTGGATGTCTCCAAAAGACAACACGGATATTTTTCAACAGTACCATTCTCTGGCTCTGTCTACATGTTTGGTTCTCATACACAAATGTCCTTAGAGTGTTTACATTCCTGTATTTCCCATTCAGGCTCAAAAGCCATTTCCTTCTGGCATTTTTGGAGAGCAGGTGGGGTGTGAGTACCAGGACACAGAGGTACAACCCAGTTCGAAGTGGATTTGCTCACGCACAGCTGTCTGGGACTGCCATGGGAGTGGCCACTTGGAAACAGCTGATCCATCTCTCCCTTGTTTTCTGGCATCTGTGTTCATATTAAACATTAAATGGTACTTTTGATTCAGCAGCTGTTTAAATCCACTTGGTGTAGGCTGTTTGAGAAACTCCAAAGGGATGAGCTGGACAAAACCCTAAGAGGATGTTTTCCCAGTCAGTCATGTTCTGCCCTGAAAATGGTAAATTCTTGAACCCTAAGTAAGAGGTCTCTTCAGTCAGTTTTGGGCACTGATTTAACTCGCTTTTTTATTACATATTGCTAGTTTGGGAGGGACAGTGTTTGCCACTGCAGTTCTCCTGTCTCTGCAGTCCCTCCACCAGTTCTGTCTGACTCCCAGGTAGAGCTGTGGGGAAGGGCTGAGGTCACACATGGCCTTTCTAAGGCTAAGAAATATGTGGGCTGGAGAGTGATAATTTACTTACAAATGGTGAAATGTTTCCTTCAGAAGATGCACGTGATGCTCTAACAGGATGAGGTAGTAGGTTGTGTGGTTTCAGGGTAGTGATTTTGCCCCAATCAGGAGATAACTATACAACCTACTGCCTTCCCTGATAGGCAGCATAACAACCTCAGTGTCTTAATTCCCAGAGAAACAAGAGCTAAAATACACCCCTGAGATATACTTCTGAGACCAGCAAAGTAAGTCTAGATAAAATTGTTGCTATCCTGTCCCTAATACCTCTAAATTTAGATTTTAAGTGTAGATTTTTGATAACTGCTTGCAAAATAATTACCCTTTTAAAAGTCTTTATAATGAAAAATTTAATTAAAGAAGTTTTATTTATTTCAAAGTTTGCCTGCTCTTGATCTGTTTCATTTTTGGTTCAAGTGGGATGAAGTTACTGGGGGAAATTATTCCAAAAATGCTGCAAACTTGCATTGAGGAAGTTTGTATTTCCTTGACATCTAAGTTTGAGTTAGATGTAAAAATTTGTAAAAACAAATTTTACTCGCAATACCCTGGTTTAGTTCAACCTTACCTCTCCCTCAGGAATCTTACAGCATTTAAAAAATAGTACTGGGTTAAGTCACACAACATTCTTCAGCAGGTAAGGTTACATTGCAAGGGAAAAGCTGTAGCAATGAAAATCAAGAATAATAATTAAAAAACCAAAACCAGACATCTATTTAGTCCCTCAGTTTCTTATAACAGACTCATGTAATGATGTTTAGTGCCCTGAAAGAATTCTCTGCTATCTAAAAAATACTATTTGCATCTGGAAAACTATGGACAAAAATGTTTGGTCATTAAAGATATTTTGAGAATATGAACTCTAGAGCCTTACAAGAAAAATCAGTGGAAGAAAGGGAATATAACAACAAGGTGCTGAATTTGGTTGTAGACATAGAAATCATTTTCCCACATGCAAAATACACCCAAAAATAGGAGTCCTGTAAACCTTAAGGTTACCTTGAGACCAGAGGTATCAGACTGGTTTTGTATAACCATTAGTATATATTTTGGTTATACTGTAGACTGGAGTCAAAATTGAAGACAGTTGTAATCCTGTGTTTCTGTCTGCCGTGCTACACAGAGGCAAGCCCTCCTTCCCTGAGAAGCTTTTCCCTCATCTCTGTAGCTGGGAGAGCTGTGACATGCACAACAAAAGCAAATGGAATAACTCATGATAGAGTCAGAAGCTAAAGTGGGTATTTTATTGCCTCTCTGGTCCAAAAATACCACGTTATCTAGAGTCAGGTGGTATTTGAGGTTATTCAACACCTTGAAACAGGGCCTTTTGTTCACACCTTTAATGTTTGGAAGGCTTTTTGACTGGAGTTCATAGAGACAGATAAAGGCTGTTGGTACAGGAGGAAGAGTTGGTACATGTCTGAAACACCCACAGGAGAACAGGCAATACTGTGCTGGTTGTAATCTCCATTTCTCTGGTTGTGCATTTCTTAATGCAGCACTGCAGGTCCTGAGCTCTTTCTTGCAGCCTCAGGGCTGCAGTGTGAACGTAAGACAAGCTGGGGCAGTGATTGCTTTGTGTGAAGCCTAAAGCATCCTGCTGCTCTCCAGGATGCAGAACAGGCTGGATAGCACAGTCTTGCCTCATGTAAATACAGAGAGAATGTTCTTTCTGGGACAGTGGGGTTAACAGAGGAAAAATGCTGTGCATGTTCTACAGCAGCCTGTTAGATCTCAGTTCTGAAGTAGTTTTCAAATCTTCTGGCTCTGCCTGGGTCAGCATTTTGCTCTTGGTAATGAGCTGTGAGTTTTCAGATTCAAGTCATTCTGGTAATGCCATTAAAATAAAGGGCCAAAAATATCCACAGTGTTCTCCTCTCTAGGATCAACTGTAAATGCAAAACCATGTGCCTGTACTTGGCAGCTTGTGAGCCTGCAGATAATCAGGGGTGTCCTTAGCAGTGGCTGTCATTACAGCTAAAGACACTCCAGCAGAAACGTGAAAGTACAACTCAGGGGCACTGAGTATTTCCCAGAACTGCAGACTGAAAATGTTTGTATCCAAATGTAAGCAGCAGCTTGGCCTGCTGGAATCACAAGGGAAGAACAGCTGGGCTTTTTTTAAACTCCAGTCAGTATTACCACTTCTTGAGGCGACATGCTGTTTGTTGCACACATCAGGTGTGAGGAAAGAGCTTAATCAGGAGTACACATAACATCACATGAGAAATGTGTATCATGGCATGCACTTCTCTACGGTGTGTGTCCACTTAAACATCTCTCTTCGATTTAGTGTGCCAGCAAGTATTCATTGACAAGCAGAAGCTTAGTACATCTTGCTGGAACAAAGCTTGTACATTTGCTTATAACACGCCTGGTAAAAATTGGTGGGAATGGGATTTTCTCTGAGGCCAGGATTTCAGTTATTAGCTTCCCTTCTGTGCCCTGGAGAAAGTACATGGTATTTTGAGAGAAGGTACAGAGAAGACATTAAGCAGCTCTCTGACACTGAAGCCACCATTGAACTTTGAATCTCCACTGTGTGGATGTGTGAAGTGTTCTGCCTCTTTTACCTTTTCAAGGCTTTTACCGTTTTGTTGGGTTTTAAACATGAGCAAACCTCCTTATTCCTGGAACCAGTTACCCAGTGTAAAAATTTCTACCACATTTGGCAAAACACTAAAGCGAAGGTAGACGTTTGCAGATGACCCCAGTAACTACGTTAATGGCATGTGCTGCCAGCCTCACCTATGAACATGCAGCCTTGCCCCCATGTGTGAGTGCCCTGGAGTGCAGCTGCTGGGGCTCTTCCTCCATGGCTGCAGCAGAGGCAAAACCATAGAACACAGGAGTGGTTCCTGGGCACTCTGCTGAAAGGGCAATTGTGAAAGGTTATTTTTACTGGGGGAGGATACAAAAGCCCAGTAAGACTGTAACTGGTGTGCCAGTCCGTGCTGGTACAGGTGACATGGCACACCCTGTCTGGCTAAACAGGAGGGGCAGTTGTGATTGCAGGGAGAGAGCTGGTGCTTGTTGGGAAATTCAGAAAGCCTGCCCTTGGGCTCAGAAAGGGCTCCCACACAGGGCCTGGACCCAGCATTGGGCTCTTACTGGGAGGTAAACAATAGACTCATGGAATCGGGGCATATCCTGAGTTGGGAAGGACCCACAAGGATCATCAAGTCCAACTCCTGTCCCTGCCCAGGACACCCCAACAATCCCACCCTGTGCCTTGAGAGCGTTGTCCAAACGCTCCCGGAGCTCTGGCAGCCTTGGGGCCATGACCATTCCCTGGGGAGCCTGGGCAGTGCCCGACACCCTCTGGGGCAAGAGCCTTTCCCTGATACCCAGTCTGACCCTCCCCTGACCCAGCTCCAGCCGTTCCCTTGGGTCCTGTCCCTGGTCACGGAGAGCAGAGATTGGAATTGCCCTCCAGGAGGAAGCTGCAGACTGCCATGAGGTCCCCCCTAATCCCCTTTTCTCCAGCTGAACTGATCAAGTGCCCTCAGCCACTCCTCATATGGCCCCTCCAGATCCTTCACCATCCTTGTGCCCCTCCTTTGGATGCTCTCTAAGAGCTTTAGGTCTTTCTTATTGTGGTGGCCAAAACTGCCCAGCCGTAAGAGCGGCACACTAATCTTGAATGACAGGAACATTAACAAAATATATTAAATATATTAAATATATTAAAGCTATATTGGCATTGCTCTGATCCATGTGACTCATGGATGGTTTTCCATGAAGGCATCCAGGTATTAAGTTCCATTACAAAAACTGGGAGATAAGAGCCTGGGAAGATGTCTGTGAGGATCTGGGATTCAGTGATGTTCATGCTCAGATTTCACAAAAAAATCAGCACCAGCACTGCTTAACAAAGCAAGACAAAGGTATCAAAAACCTAGGCCAAAACATCCACTGGTTTTCAAATAAATCTGTGTTTCTAAATTGCATGGACACTTCCCATTGTTCTATAATTAAAAGTAATGAGCACCAGTCATGCTGAGCACTTGATGGTATAAAGACTTGTTTGGTTGTGGGACAGTGTTCATGCCTAGTCTTCAACATAAACCAAATCCCAACAAGGAACCAGGTTAAGAGATAGTTGCAAATGAGTTCCCTGATGTGTCTTATGTTCATGTTCCAGAGGTTCTTGCTCTGGGTTTTCCCTGCCCAGCTTGCTTATACAAATGTAAACAAGAATATTTCCATCCTCAAGGAGCCTAAGTGAGATTTTATAAAACAAACAAAGTGTGTTAAGGTTTCTCAATCAGCTGAAAGTGAGCAGCAGTTTACACATTAATATCTGGTGTTAATTAACACTTGGAAGAGAGTGAGAAACACTTGATGCACTTTGAATAACACAAATAAAAGTACCACTCTTAGATGGTTCTTAATGTAAACATTTAAACTGAAAATAAAATTGTTCCTGATACGATAAATTGGCATTTCCCTTTTGGGAATAAAAGGCAGTTTAACCCTTCCTTTACATAGTAAGACAGGTCCTTTGAACACCTTGCTTTTGGTGACAAAAACATCTCACTTGTGGTGAAATTTTGAAAACACATTTCACAGCACTCAGGGATCTGGGAGGTTTCAGTCCAGTCTCAAACTTTACAGTCCTTCCTGAGCAGATTATTCCCGTGTGGAAGGATACAGTCTTTTCTCTGGCTTCAGCCCGGATTTGGTACTGTGTGTTTCACATCTGGTAAAAAACTACCCTGCAAACTTGACAAATGATAGTGTAGCAGTGACTATTTGAAAATCAGATGGGGAATCCCACAGGTCCTATTTTTATTTAGGCTTGGCTTGCTGGCTAATTCCAGTGGCCTCCACTGAGGTTTGGCATAGGATCCTCATGGTTGCAACATACTTTTTTCCTCCTTTTTATTCAACTTTTTCCTCCAAAGTTGCAACATGGCCACAACTTTGGTTATATTTTCTTCTTCTTCTCCCTTCTTTTTTGCTTTTTACCATAGGTAGAATAAAATTCTTGATGGTCCAAGATTCAACGATTTACCTTTTATTCTTGCATCTTAGTAAAACTTAGAGTCTGAGTTTGGAAGTTCAAATGGACAAATATGTTCTCATTTCATTCCCCTTTGCAATTCATCTTTTCCAAAATATAATACGTTTTAACTGTAGCACAAAGACACTTTATAAAAACATTACATCTATCATATTACACTTGCTGGCAGAAAAAACCAAAAATTTATTCACTTTTTTTTTTAAACTTGAACAAAATTATTATTAGGAAAGTCTGCCTCGGAAAACTTCCACATTTCAAAGTTTTTTCCCACTACAGCAAAGAAAAAGAGATTTTACTGTCTAGAATATGGTAGCATATCCCTAGCTCCAGCTCTTCCCAAATTTCCAGTGGAGGAGCTACATCTCCATTGGTTTGGGTGAGAGTGTGGGCACACACCCTAAACCATCCATCGCTCACATACAGCTGTGAAAGGCCCACGATGTTGGTGGAGCTTTCCCTGACCCAGAGCCGTGTCTGCAGCTGGAACACGAGTGGCTTGGCCGCAGGTGAGCCCAGCCAGGTGTGGTGGTTGATTTCCCCAGGTGATGCCAGGTGGAGGCAAACCTGGACACGCACGACGTGAGCAGCGGCCGGGGCCTGCTCCCACCTGCACTGTGTGGCACATCCCACAGGGCATTCCCACCAAAGGCAGGTAGGTGCACTTCTCCCCAAAGAGTATTTGAAGTAGTTTGATCACTGTTCAAGTCCAGAGACATCAGAACCCTTTATTTTTGAGGCAGCTGTGCTCACCTCAGCCCGAGGGCAGATGGGCTCCAGTGGCAGGGGCCAGGCTGCAGCCGCCTTCCCAGCCTTCCCCCCAGTTCTCCCATCTAAGGCCTCTCCAAACTGATTTACGGCTCCCTCCGAGTGCCTGGGATGGAATTAGAGCGCCTTGGATTACACGGTGCCTTCCCTGTTGTTCTTGCTGCACGGCACAGATTTATGACAGCTTTTAAGCCAGGCAGCACGTAAAGAAATACGATCTTAACAAAATATCGAAGGGACCAAAGGAGGTCAAAGTGTGGGAGCTGAACACTACATGGTGATCCAGGATTTCCTTTTATTTACAGCTCTCACCTTTTCAGTCTCAAGTGGATTTGGGCTGTGTCAGGCAGCCCTACCCCACATAATCCTCTGAGCCCAGAGACTTTGCCATCAGCGGATGTCTTTCGTTACAATTTAGCACATGTAGGAAATCCCAAAATGCCGCTGGTGAATTAAATGAGTTTTGGAGACAGATTGCCAGAAAGACACACAGTATCAGGGTAGGTAGGAACCCCACGTTCATCCGGGCAGGCTTTCTGTCTCCTGACATTTCTTCTTGTGGCAGCAGCTGAGGGTTTCCAGGTCAGTGGTGTCCTGCAGAGCTCCTCTGTTTTCAGTGCTGGAGGAGAATCATTTGTGAGAGTCCTTCATGGAGACGTGGAGCAAAAGCTGTGCCCGATTCCATGCTAGGAGTGTGGAACAAGGAAAATAATGCTGTAAGCAGCTCTACTTCATAGCTTTATTTACAGATATTAATCAATTATTCCTAAAGTGTAGCACATAAGAAAAAAAGGCCTTGCCCTTAGCCTGCAGATGGACAATGTGAGACCTGCAGCAGGTGCAGGGTGTCTCAAGCACAAGGGTAGAGCTGCAGGGAGTCACCTGCAGGACCATGGCCTGCCTTAAACACTGCCTCAAACTGCAAAGTGAAACAGCTGGCAAGGGGGAGGGAAGCTGTAATTGCAGCCAACAACTGACTCCTGAGCCAGTGACTACTACTGAGAGCCTGGTCTTGAACCAGAGGCGAAGAACAGGAGCCTTTTCTCTCTGGGGTGAGGGCTGTATCCCCTCCAGCTACAGTATCGTTCTCTCCATTAGTAAAACAAGGTCCGGTGTGCTCCCTTTCATTCAGATTTATTATCATTATTTCTCCATATGAGGAAAGGAATTTATCTCTCTTCTAGCCTAGGGCTGTAGCAAGGTTCCCATGGTTTGGGGTTTCTGTTGAGTTTATCTGGGGGGGATGCTGGTAGTCTGTTTCTTTCTGGAAGGCACACAACAGTTTGCATAATAGTTCACCTGCTCTTCTAAACTTCCAGAGCAACATCCTCTCCAGTTCTCCAGCTGCTTGTGGCTGCTCACACCGTAAGCCCTTTCTAGAGCAATGGGAGTTGAACCAGACTGGTCCCCAGATGTTCTTTGGGAATTTCACAGGTCAGGAGTCCACATCTGAAGCATCTTTTTTTTAGAAGCCTGGACTCTTGTGAGATGTAAGGCACACATCAGCACTGACAGTTACCACAAAAGTGCCTCCTCTTAATCAATTTCACAGGTGACTCACATTTAACACAGAATAAGGTTAAAACAAATAAACTAGTTGCTGGAAATAATTTGCAAGAGGTTTGTTGCTTTGTCAGTCACCCATTGCTGTTGCCATTTCTTTCCCAGGTGCAGTTCTTCAGAGCCTGGGCTTTGCCTGAGAAGCTCTCAGCTATGGGTGTTCTCCTGAGATTCCAGGTCTCCTCCAAAGAGGCATCCCACGAAGGGTGAGTGATGTCACTTTTCCATAAGGAGAGATGTGTGGCCTCCCACTGACCTTGGGATCCTCATGATCCCCAGCTCCCTATTTTTGAACTGATTACTGAATTTCTCGTGCTTATATCCTCGCAGTATGTGCTGTTTATTATGACATCAAAACCAATGTCCCTGGGAAACACTGACACTACTGCACACATTTAAGTGTAACACCCAAATCAGTCAGTTCTTGTGTATTTTGAATAAGTGGTAACACTGATAATTTGACATATGGCAAGACCTGGTACAATACAAATATGCAACCTCCTTTTTCCTCACTGTAGTTTTGATGACTCCCCTCATGACTCCCTGGAGCTGAGGGGGGGCAAAAGTGGGCATTAAATTCCAGGTTTATCCTAATAAGTCCTGAGTAGCTGTGGCCTGATCAGTATGTTCATGCAGATACTGGAATAAAAGGATAAAGAAATCTAAAATTCAGCTTCAATATACAGAATTATTTTTTTTTCCATACCAAAACAAGTTTAGAAACAGATTAACTCTCTCCTATTGCATGCTTCTTATATAAAGATGAGACATAAAAAAAAAAAAAAAAAAAAAAAAAAAAAAAAAAAAAAAAAAAAGCAGTGAGAAATTAGTTCAAATCATATAAGAAATCCCAATATTCAAAACATAGTAAAATTCTGTAAAAGACAAAATTTAATGGACATTCTGGGGAGAAAATTCTACCTATCTCTTCTTACATTCCTTCTGGTTGAATGATAGAGTCAGTGTACTAAAGTATTTATTTGTTTATCTGTTTTAAGTTTACATTGCCTAATGTGCAGGAGATCTTGGAGACAGAGTGAGGCCTGGATGTGGACTAATGAGTTGGTGATTGTAATTAATGCCTTGAATGCTGAACTGTGTCCAGCCTGATTCTAAAGCTGATTTTTAGTGGGCTAAAGGTGCTGCCAGCCAAGCTAAGAATGAAACCCTTGTGATGATACTTGTCCATTCTCTCTTAAAGGAGAAGGGAATCCTGAGAATAGAAAATTAGAAGCAGAAGGAAGGAAGGACACAGGGAATGATTCAACAGGTGATGGAAATTCAACTGAGATTGTATATGTGCAACATGATCATCTTGGAAAAATAATTAGTTGAGCTGGGAGCAAAGTGAACCTCTAGTGGAAGAAGTTGGCTTAGTTAGTCAGAAGATAAAAATCTGATGCTGGAGAGAGTCTGAAGCTGAGCTTGATCAATCTGATTTGATTTTTTCAAAATATAAATTCCTCCTGCTCAGGGGGACATCTTCTAGTAAACAGAGTATACATTGGCTTAAAATAACTCCACTTGAATTGGTCTTCAAAGTGAGAGAAGCAGTATCTGAACTCTTGATAGTGTGAGATTCTGCAAACCAAGCAGAAGGATCTCCTGCAATTCAATATTCAGCACCTGTCAAAGCTTTTCAGTTCCTTATGTGAAAGAGGCAGTCATGGAAAACAGTCAGGGGAAAAGAGGTTTCAGAAACACAGTTACTGACTTGCAGGTGTAAATATCCACAGGAGGTGGAGGTACAGGAGAACTGGCAGGGAGGGCTTGGGAGAAACAAGGGGAAGCTGCTCAGAAGATCATGTTTCAGCACTTCCAGGACTGTCAGCGTGTCTATTAAAGATGACAAGAATGAAAAATTAAATAGTAGATTAATATAACTCATCAAGTTGAAATAAACTTGATCTGGATCTGAAGAGAAGCTGGGGAATGATCAGGAACCACAGCAGGGATGGATGGATGGATGGATGGATGGATGGATGGATGGATGGATGGATGGATGGATGGATGGATGGATGTGGAAGTGTTATATCTACAGATGCATCCCAACTACAAAACAAACACTTCATCGTCCAGACATTGGGAATCTTGAGCTTCAGCTGTCTAGAGCATTGGGAATCTAGAGTTTCAGCTGTCAGATCTGTCTGAGAATCTGTGAGATGCACATGAAGCTCCCTGGCAAAAGGTAGAAACTGAGGCATCTAGAATATGAGAAAATTCTGTTTAATAAAGTCCCTAAAGAAGGAGTATGAATTATAAAGAACAGCATTGAAACATTAGCTATGACTTACAAACCCCCAGTATGATTCTGCCTTAACATCTTCCTTCCTCCCTTCCTACTTATTTAACAAGTTTTCCATGTACAATAGTGCCTTTATATAAAGTTTCAATTCTTTTGCAGCAAGTGTTACTGACTTAATATAAAGATGCTCTTTGATAGAAGTTACTTTCTCTTTCAGCACTTCTAAATAGTTCTGTTTCGACTTTGTGCTCCTTTCCCCCCAAAATCTGAGTTACAAAACTACTTCCTTCAGTCCCCAGTGGAGGCTTGTTTGTATTGGCTTTGATGTGAGCAATTTTAGCTGCTTGGTTTAGTTTTATCCTTTCAGGTTTAATTTTAACCCTTTAAGGGTTTATTCAAAAATAATTTCACAGCATGAAATTTTAAAAGGCACAGTGAGATGCTCATGGTAAAAATGCATAACAAGTCTGGTTGGGGAAAAATGTTATAGAACTGATGTTCTCCTTGTTCAAAAAAAAAAAAAAGGAAAGTACAGGTGGTATCTTTGTCAGTCTCCCCAGTGGAAATCACAGGCAAGATTTTAAAAGCTGATCAACTGCTGCAGCTAAAGAAACTGGACTCTGACAGTCACACAAAAATCAAAAAGACCAAAATAGTCTTAATTAAGAGTTGGATGCTTTCTAAAATTATAAAAATTAACATCATTTGGCTTCCCAAGAAGTAATCACAGGAGATAGAGACTTGAGGAGATAAAACCTCTGGGGCAGCTACAGTGTCTGGGTAAATTAGGAAGCCCAGATGTAATGTTCAGAAATATGAGATGGATAGGTAAAGTCACTGGCCAGCTGGCTGCCACTGATCAGAAATGTCCTAAACAGCAAAGAAGTACAAAAAAACTCAACTGCTTTGGCTCATACCAACAGAGAGAAACTGCAGCAGCAAGGAACTTGCAAAAGGAAATTAAAAGCTGTCAAGATTCCTTAACAGGATCCATCCAGTGTTTCAAATTTTCTTTTACTTTGGATACAGATGTCAGTGTTTATAGATCCCAAAATTACTGGCATAAGAAAGAGTGGAAGGCCATTACTATAAAAGTCTAAATTTTCTAGAAGCACAGCATCAGTTGAGACTGAAGAATGATTTTGCTGCTCTTGCTTTGGGAACAATAAACTACAATACACCTCAAACATAAAGAGTTGAAGTGGGAATAGGAAAGATGGAAGCAATTGCTTTACCTCAAAATAGCTAAAAAAGGCAAATATTAGCTGTAGAGGAAAATGTCTTATTTCAGCATATAAGCAAAAGCCTTCCCTGCAGTTATAATCTCTGCCTTGCTACCAGCCAGATGTTCTCCATAAAGGAAAATTCACTAACTCTTCAAGTACCACAGGTATATGAAAAGCCACTAATTTTATACTCGCTGATTAAGTTAAAATCATTCCACGAAGTCACTGTAATTTAACTCATCAATGCTCTAAAATGACTGGGATGAGTAGGAGTACCAGTGCCAGATAAAACCCAGGAAGAAGGATGCAGACATTGAGTTTCTGTGCTTATAAACCCAGCCCCAGCCCACCAGATGGTGGCAGGAGAAGCATCTAGGGTTGGTCACCACGTACAGTTTTTACTCTCCCTTATACAATGCAGAGCAACAGGTGATGATGTTTTAGGTTTCACTGGAGGCATTTATGGAGAGAAACTACATTTGGCCTGAATATAAGAATGAGAAACAGCAAAATGTCTCCGTGGGTCAGAACACATGGAAGAAAGTACAATTTGTTGAAGTGCAGTAACGTGTCAGCTTTTTCTGGCAAGGCTGCAAAAATATGTAAAATGCAAACCATAAGGACAGTATAATTAATTTGCTTAACAGACAACATAAAGCCACATGAGACAGGCAACCCAGAAAGGCTGATTAAGTTGCAAAGAGGGAGATTTGACAGCCTGTGCAGGAAGAAGGAGTCTCTCAAATTGTGGTGGGTTTTTTTGTGAAAAGGTGTGCATAGAGGAGGTTCTAAGAAGTGGCTGAACCAAAGTATTTGGAAATTTGTCTTTGAGGGGATGCCCCTTTGGCCTGAGTGTGTGTGTGGGCACCTGGCTCAAGGGCTGCCTCCCCTGGTCCCTCGTAGTGTTTTGAGATGCGGATGAGATGTCATCATTGCTGTGTCTTGCAGTGGGACATGTGTGTGTGCTCTACCCACCCTGCAGGGTTTGGGGCTGCTGGTGACAGGAAGCTCAAACCCCTCTGGACTCACACCACCTCTTTGTACACCCCTAAAAGACCCCAGATACTCCTGCAACTGCAAGGATTGCCCAGTGTTACCTTGCCAGTAACACACAATGCACATCCTCATCAACTTAAACTTGTGGTCCAACCAGTATAAATATTTGTTAATCCAGGGCCCTTTCAGAGCTGTGTTACAGCTTTACCTGTGATTCTCATTGGGCAGAACTGCAGTTTGTATCTGCAGTAACATCTGAACCCCTCATTTTCCTGGAACATCTGTTTATAGCTGGGGAGGACGGCAGGAGAAGAGCACTTACTGACATTACTGTGCAGCTAAAACACACTTCTGGCTCTGAATGACAGTCCTCTGCCAGCCCATGGCCTCTGGACTATGGGGCATGGGCTTTATCACATGCTGCACTCAGCTGCAAATTAATAGAGAAAATAATACTTTTTGTCCCGTGAACCACATTAGCCACAGAATTATGCCATTATTTCTTTCTTCAACTGCTTTTCTGGTTCAGTTCCAGTTCAGCTCTGCCTCAGCAGAATCCCAGCCAGGCTGAATATGAATTTCAGCTGAACCAGAATCTCTGCTTGTTCAATGTTCCTTTCTTGTTATGATGCACAAATTAACTAGGAACCAGAATGCAATTAAGATTGATGAGTACAAGGATTATTTTTTTACTCTCACAGCTGTATCTGTTCCAGCTTCTAGGTCTTCTTGACTATAGCAGCAAGAATGAGGGATAAGCAGAACACGTATTCTATGTCAGCAGGTTACAACATCAGAAAGAGAGAAAGCAACCCCTGCAAGCACCTCCTACAAATCTAGGAAATGGATTTACCCATACCAGAGGCCTGTGTAGAGACAAACAAGAGTAGACACTATCAAATTTGGGTGTTTTAAAGCCAAAACACTACTGACTGAAGCTCTGTGACTCAAATCTTCCTCTACCAAAGACAGGCTTCATCTTGAAAATCTAACATGAGCTGAACCCCAATTTCAATTTACAAAAAGTGAATTTAGTTTTTCAACCACCATCCTCACACCAATAAAATTGGTCACACCAATAAAACTGGGAACAAATTAGTAATTACTGAAACACATAATGAAGTATCTTTTGAACAGGAAGAGGTCAACTTATCTTTTCCCAAGGGTCATGATACAATTTATGGCACCAGACTATATATGATTTGGACACTGTATTTCTAAATGAAATAGTTTTGGAGTTCTCACATTTTATGTGGCTGTTTTTCTGCAAGAGAGAATGAACTGTAATGCTGATTTCCTCTCAGCTCTCTCAGTTTTCCATGCACACACACACGCACACACACACACACACACACACACACACACACAGACTCCTGTACATATATATACAGAGTGTCGTGTTAGTTCTTGGTACCTTAATGAAATGCCTAAGCCATAACAGCCTATTTTAGTAAATTTGAGCAGCAAGTCTACGTTGGAGAATCTCTTCCCCGTAACTTTCCTTGGCATTTAACACTACCTGCAAAGTTAGTGAATAAATTCTGACAAAATCCCGTGGTGCAGAGGCAGGTATTGTTACTACTGCTATTAATGTACTCTTTGGAACAAGGCAAAAGGAATTCACTTTGGTTGACCTGTACTACAGGAGTTACAGCACAGAGAGATTTGGGCCCACATTCTCCCCTCTCCCTCATCCTTTGGACCTTGAAACATTTCTCCATGTAGTAATTTAGCAAAGGTTGTGATTCTGTACCTTCATCTGACTTCTGGGTTATCTGTGCCGAGACACAGCCAGCACGTGGCTGGATGAGAACCAGGCAGGCAACAGTGCCACAGTGTTCCTGGTGTAAATCCTCAGGCAGGGCATCGCTGCTCCTTGGGGAGGATGGCAGAGTATTTTGGACTGGGGTAAATTACAACCATGAACTTTGTGTGTGCCAACTAAAACAGCACAAAAATATAAAATT
Organism: Vidua macroura; assembly: GCF_024509145.1. Taxonomy (NCBI): domain Eukaryota; kingdom Metazoa; phylum Chordata; class Aves; order Passeriformes; family Viduidae; genus Vidua; species Vidua macroura. The sequence continues at coordinate 9,061,544 of NC_071575.1, forward strand.
CCCCCCCGCGCCCAGCAGTGGCGAGGCTTTCACCAGAGCGAGCACAGCCTTCCAACTATAAATAGCAACTTCCCTAAAATTAGATGGAACTGGCAGGCTCTGGGCCATGAATGGGAGCACTGTTAATATGCTCATCAGGTACTGGAAGGGCTCCAAATCTGACAAGGCCTGCTACGGCACAAACGTTCTGTGCCTGGAAAAATGAGCAGGAACGGCTGAATGAATGGGGCCAGGGATGTTTTCCTAACTGGATAATAATATCACAGACTGCCTGATGATGCTGGTTACATTTAAAGGAGTACTGCAAGTAAGGATATATCTCCATATTTCTTACTGCTTTGCTTATGCTAACAGAAAATGCTGTTAAATCTAATGAATAAAGAAAGGTGGGAAGTCATTTAGGGGGAAATTAATACCAAGATACTAAGTAAAGTTAAACCAAGCTGGATAACAGTGTAAATTTTAGTATGTAGCTGCTTTTGGCTGTTTTCATTCAGAAATGGCTAGGGCTTCTCTGCACTCCTCCATGGTCATTTCCTGAATAGTGAATAAAAATATGAGTCAATGGTACACCAGGTACATGGTACTAATTGGCTGTTCCCCTGCTACAGAAACATCAAAAATGCTGTTTGGCTTTCTGCAGTTCAAAACAGACCCCATAGCATAGAAGGTGCCATTGTGGTCCCAAAATGGCAGAAAAACTTCAACTGCACAGATGATGTATGCTGACCTTTTCTCTAGCGTAGCACCATTGAAATGCAATCACTTCTGCACCTGCCATCAATCAGCCCACACTTCCATATATAGCCTTTTTTTCCCCCTAAAAAAATTAAGTTACCTCATAGAAAGGCACCTTGAGGGCACATTGCATTTCCACAAGGGAAGTCAGTGCACAGCAGCTGATGAATTGTGAATTTACACCCAGCTTATTGTTCAGTGTCTCTCCCATGTTGATAAACCATTAGTTCACTTCAGTTTAATTCATTTTGAGCGTGAATTAAGTTAAGGTAATTATGGCCAGCTGACTCCTAAATGAGTGTCCATAGAGAAATTATATATGCTCGAGTTATACTCACTTTAAATTCACATCTTTTTTTGTTAATTCACATTGACATCTTGTACAGGACAAGCCATTGGGTATCTTGGGCTTGTGCCAGAGCACCTTGAAGGTAAGGAAGGAGATTTTGAACTAGTCTCAACAGAGGGCAGAAAAATCAGATTCTCAGAGATGAAAAATATAGCAATTTTTTATTAAATAGAAAATATATAAATGGCCCAAACATAATAAGATTTTGCACATAACTATGATAATTTAATGTTTTTTATGAGAAACATTAAAATTAAACAGCATAGCACTGCTTCTATGCCCTTCTCAAGTCAGCACTTGTTGGCCATAAGGAAACCTCAAATTTACCCCACCATGCCCCAATTAATGTAATCATTTAAATGGGCTAAAGTATTTGTACTTGCTTTTTTTCCTGAAATCATCTCCTCATATGGCCATATCGACTTGTTTCTAATGTACAGAATTCTTTGAGTCACACATAGACTCATTTTCACCATGGCTTCAGGAAATAAAAGTGAGTTACTCTAACTCCAACTGGAAAATAACGATGCCATTGCTCCAGTCCTCCTGCAGCTTTGCCACTGTCACATGAACAGACTGGATTGGTGGTCCGAAGGCCTCACACAGCTGCAATGAAAAGTAGGTTTAACCACAGCTTCCAGACAATGGTTTTTTGCTTAGGAGAAATTTTGTGTAAACCAGCACTTTGAAATTTAATCCTACAGGGGTTAAAAACAAGACTGTTTTTTCTCTATGAGGGGATTTAATATTTGGGTTAACCACTTGATTAGCAAGGTTATGACCTTTGTTTATGGAACAGCTGCTGTATTTTTAGCCCAATGGGAAGGAAAGTTTTGATGTCCAGAGTGCTGATAGTGAAGTATGTATTTTCACTGGGGAAATGTTCTGTGTCAGTGAGGAACAGGAATGAAGTCTAATGAGGTCTCAAATGGGCTTGAATAATTGTGTGTGCATGGGGGGGAAACAACCAAAGTGAAAAACTTACCAAAAGCTTTCTATACAAAGATATAAAACCTGCTAGGATATTGCTGTAATTCTCTTGGAAGACTGTGCACACACTCCTTAAACATAGTGATAAACGTGAAGAAAAGTTTCAGAAAGAGAAATGCCATGGATTCTAAACTAAGATTTCAGTAGAAAAGATAATTAAACAAAAACTGACAATGCAACTAATGGAAGTTCAGGCTCTACTTCATAGTTCCAGTTTACTCCATAATCCCTTTTTCCCTCACATTTCCAGCTCTCTCCTTTCCCGCCGAGCCCGGAGAGCTGCCACTAGAGGTCAGGTGTTTATCGCTCTGCTCACTGCCATCAATCACCTCTCGTGCTGCTTGGTTAGAAACGAACCTGCCTGAAGACAAATTAAAAATCAGATCAAGGATGAACTGTGAATTGACACCACGGTTATGTGTTCTTCACAAATCGCAACATTTAAAATCTAGTTACGATTTCATGTGAGAAATCGGCAGTACGAAGATGGGATTTCCCAACAGGCAAAGAAAGCACTCGTTGATTCAGGTGCTGCACCAAAACCAATGGAGAAGCTATCAGTAATGATAATGAAAATAATGGTTAGGTACAGTACATGTAGGTTTGGAATGGTATAGGGCAGGTTCTGCTGTGATTTTTACCGGTAATGATTATTCTTCTCACACAATTAGTGCTTGCCTGACCACTTTTTTGGTCTCTGCAAAAGTGAGTGCCAGCTGGACAGGCAGCACGAGCTGGGGGGCAAATCAGCTACTTTGCCCCAAAACAAAGGATGCTGGAGGATATCTAGGACTGGGTTCTGTTTTTTCTAGGGCTGAAAACAAAGGACATGGGGCTAAAGGAACTGGGGGAGAGGACGTGGCAAGCTGAAGTTCCCATCACACAAAATGCTTGGGAAATCAGGTTTTGCTTGTTTCCTGGCACATGTGCAGTGTGTTCATGGCTAGGAATACTTCTATTAATTTTTCCAACTTGCTTTCAAGCTCTTTAGTAACTACACAGTCAATATTGCTGTCTTGTGCAAAAATACAAATGTAAAATTTACTGGGTTGGGTCTTTTCCAGAGAATGTAGTGAATAGTCATAGAAACTAACACAAGTAGAGCAATCATTCCAGGGCCAAATGTAGGCCCATTTCATCAACACTTACGTATTTTACAGAGGATCATGATGATTTTCTGAGCAAGAGCCTAAGAAACAAGAGTCTAAAAAAACCCCAAGAATTTAATTGCTTAAAATGAGATGTTATTTAAATCAACTAAGCCAGCACAGGGTGGTGACTTCAGAGAACCCCACTTAAGCTATTGCCTCCCAACTCTACATCTCCATAGGGAGATGCATTACATGAATTTATGGGGATGGATCCACAGGCCAAAGGCATGTGCAATGGTGTTTAGCAAGCAGCGGTTGCAGTCTCCTGAAAACTCAGGTCCAGAAATTCCAGCTCATTCATGGTGCTCCTGAAAGGCCCAAACCCAGCCCAGCCCAGCCCCTTATCCTTCTCTTTCACAAAAGTATTCCCATGACATGCCCCTGTTCCACAGATCCAAGCAAGGGCAGGTATTGCTTTCTAGAGAAGAGATAAAAAATCATCTGCTATCCTTCCTTTGTTAAATAAAAGAGTTGGGTTCAGTCTTCTGTCAGAAAACATTCAGTAGCAAAGAAAGAGCCCTAGGCTATGTGGATGCAGCCGTGATCAGCCCCAAACATCACTGCCATTCCAGCACTTCTGCTTTTGTAAGCTTTTCACTGAAGACATCTCCACAGAAGAACCTGGAGAGTATCCAACTTCACTTTAAAATGTATTTCACCTGACATACAGAACGTCTTGTGTAAACCACACTGAGATGATCTTCAAAACCTGTTCTTTCCTTCACTGCCTCTTTCAGAGTGCAGCAAATTCCCTTACAGAGATTTCTCTGATGGTATCAGAGATTCATCAATCAGAAAATCATTAACTATGTCCCAGAGCACAGTCTTTTATTCATTGACATCACTATGTTTTCAAAATGTTTTCCATGTGTGTTTGAAATAACTAATTTGAATTTGTTATTTAATCTGTACCTCCATGCCAAATTGCAGGAGACCTTCAGTGCAATGTCTTAGAACTGTGACAGGGTGAGAGGTGGTATAAAATTTCAGCACTGAAAAACTCAAAGCACATCAATTCCGAATTTTTGGAGATATTTAACTTTATCAACAACTGGAAAAACAAAACAATCTAAGAGTAAAAGGCTTGAAGTACCAGTCATACACATTAGGAATAAGGAAGAACTATGTTTATTTAGGTTTGGGAGGGTAGGCTTTGGGGTTTTTTGGTAGAAAAAGTCTTATCTTTGTTCAAAGGGTGAGTGACTACTGTTCTAAGCAGCAATATGGAAAGGGAACAAGTAGTTTTGTCTCAGGTGTTTTCTATTCTCTCCACCTTGTTTTTACACAGTGCAATCACCGGTACAGAAGTCCACAGTTACTCAATGTCCATTTACTGCATGCAAATATTTTTGTTGTGATAGAAACATTATTTTAGAGGATGGCACAATGGTCGTGTTACTATTTTAAACCAGCTGCTGGTAATATGAAACTACTTCCAGAGTACTTTAAAATGCTACTGTATGGTTTGCTAAAACTGCATTTAGGGTTTGGTTCGTGGCTTTGATGACTCCGTTGCTCAGATTCTGCTGTGCCTTGTGCTTTGTCTGCTCAGAAGAGGGACTACAGCTTTTCTTTTCAACCAGAGAGAAATTTAAACAGCAAATATTTAATTTTTAGGCTTAAGTAATTTTCAGGGCGATATTCTTTGTTATTTGTAGATACAAAGTTTTATAAGAATTTTTTTAAAAAAATAGTTTATGGGAAATCTCCTATTTGTGTTCTTGTAATGCCATAAGACAACTGCAAGGAGAAATGTTTTTAAATGAGAGGAATGGTTCTATCAAGCAAATGTGAAAATAAATTCAATCAGTAGGCATTCATCCTCATTTTGCAGAGAAATCATGTATCTACCTCGAGTGTTAAAAGGTCAGTCTAAAAGATCACCTGTTATATCAAACTTTCACTAATTTGAGGGCAAAAGACCTGCACTCACAGTTGCAGCTGTTTTCTGCAGGGCTGAATTCTTACCAAATCTGATGACTCTACAGGGCCTGCACAGTTCTGGGTGCAGCCCTAGGAGGTTTCTGTGCCTGCTGACAAATAGGAAGAATAACTTTGTTATCACTGAGTGACTGCACTTTGTAAAGCTAAGCCACTGCAGGCAGTTATGAGTCCTTTGTTTTCTGAAAAGCAGTGCTTTTTAAATCCATTTAATGCTGGAAGAGTTAGCATGCAGCAAGGTGTTCTCTGCTGCTGCCTTCATCTCTCTGTAAGTTCTGGCCCAGGTGTTTGTAGACACATCAGTCAAAGGTGAACACATACAAGGAATACGTGCATCCATCTACTCCTGACAAAGGGATAACGTGACTGGTAGATGTGCAGTACAGGAGAACTGACCTCCTGTCAGCTGCAGTCTTGCTGTGTTGACCACTTTTACTTTTTGTAGTGATACAAGAGGAAAGCAAGAATGCAATTTTGCTGTTTGTTAGGGTTTTATAAAATAACTTTCTGGCTGTGTCTCTCTTCTACACCAGTGAATCTGGCAAGGCAAAAATAACCACATTATTCTCTCACAGCACCCCCCAGAAATAGGTAAAAACGTGCTCACAAGCTATGGAGTAGACAGGATGCAGGGTACTGATAGAGACAAAAGGGTGGAAACATCAATAGCCTTCCTGCCTCCTGGCTCCTCTCAGGGTTCTTCACTGTCAAAAAAGTACAATTTGAAGGCCTCTGTTTCTTTCCTCCTCAATGTCTCTGCATTTGGTACGTCTCAGCAGTCCATTATTTTCCTTTTTTTAATACCAGCTTTCCACTCCTAAGCCTCAATCTGAATAACACCCATAAAAATTGATGAAGGTGCCAAGTCCAGCATGGCATTTACAGAACAGAGATGTCACATCAGGCTTTCATTGTGACCTTTATTGTGACCCACGTGTCCTCAGGCTTTCCCTGGGAGTTTGCTGCTGCTGCAGCACAAGCCCCTCTGGGAGGAGCTGCCCCTGTTTTTGCTGCAGAGCACTCTGCTCTCCGCGAGGAATGAAAAATAACAGCGGTGGGTTCCAGTATGCATGGCATGAAGGATGTGGCTGCCAAGAACAAAGGCTTGATCCTCGTGTTCCAGAAAAAGAATGGCTCAGTATACTTAGCACATTGCTCCAAGTGATTAATCCAGGGAATAAAGGTGGGTTTTTTTCCTGAGGCACATGAATATTTTTTAAAAGTACAGTTTTATTCTCTTGGAGCAACACAGCCTTAAAATTGAATAGCCCAATTTCTACTAGTGCTATCATGACTTGTGATAAGGAATGGAAAAACTATATAAAATAGTAGCCTACTGTATCAAACATATTCATTCAATAATATTTTTCATATCCAGGAGCTTATCAGAAACCTCGTATCAGGTACAGACTGCACTGGGTACAACCTGCTGTTCTGCTGGAGCAGATGAAGGCAGATCAGCTGTGCAAATTCAGAAAACTGCACATATTGCAGGAAGCATAAGGTATTTTCATACATTTGTACTATCCACCTTTTCTTTTAATGTAGGGTTTGTCCTTCACTCTGAAGTAACTCTACCTAGAGGCTATTTAGTGAAGAGCCTTGCTGGATTCAGGCCCACTGGAAACTATTTATCACTGTTTACAGAAGAGAAAATCAGGGCCACCAGATTAGCAACCAAATCTAAAACTGACTTCAAAGTACATTCTCCGATAGCACAATACACATCTTTCAAATTTATGGACATGAGTGGAGATCTGAGAAAAACATGAAATCATCATTTATCTAAAGACAGCCTTTCATGATCCATGGGTACAAATAAAATGTGCATACCTTCCAGAAGCAAACACTGTAGCCAGGTTTCAAAGGCAACTCAAATCTGACTAGATTAATTTACCATCTCTTAGTTGTATTTCTAAATCAAAGCATCATTAGTGTAATATACATACCAGCTGTAAAGTATTTATTTCTGGAGTGAAAAACCAATGTAAGAGCTAGAGACAGAAAAAACAACAAAAAATGGTTGGTTGTTCCACTTGGACTCTCCAAGGATTTACAGAGTTTAGGGAGAAAAAAAAATCAGCAGTGTATTTTATTTTTAATCAGAAATTCACTGCATCTGGATTAAGTACATTTTGATACCAGTATTCCACTCTGATTTTTTAATGTCTAGTTCACCTTTATTTGTGTAATAAATCATATTTTTCTGCATATAGTTCATGGGATTGATAGTGGGGTAATGACTGACTTCAGCCTTTTCTCTAAGAGCAAATCAAAGTTGCTAAAATGTCTTAGGATCTTTATGTATAGGCAAACAGCATTTCACAAAATTAAGAGAAATTTTAAGATTTAGCCCCAAAGAACTGAATAGTCAGGTAAACAGGAGCAAGAATTTAGTATAATTACATTAAAAGTAGTCAATGAAGTGTTGGCCAATTGGAAAAACTAAGTTTGCAAAAGAAATAGGGTTTGAAGGACTGATACAAAGACAGCAGGCAAGGACAGTGCGTGCTTGTGAAGAGGGGCATTGACCCAATCAAGGGGTTTGAAGATGGGGGAAAGAAAAGAGGAATAAAACTAATACTGGTGCAATGGGAAACCAAACAACCCACCAGAGATTTCAACCACTATTTGATCTGTTTTTTAATATCTATAGAAAGTGGATATGGCCTTTACCACCTTCTTCCAAGGTATGGTTTAACAAACAAGTGAACTGATGTAACAACTTAGAGCTGCAAGGGGGAAGATCTCTCTTCCTTCTCCCCTTTCCCAGTGTCCTCTCCTCACCCTTGTGCCTGATCTGGTGTTCCATGGCTCCCAGCTGAGGCAACGCAAATCCCTAACCTACCAACAACTAGCCAGTCTTTTGGGGGGGTTGAAAAATGCCACAAATACTAAAGCACAAAGAGGGTAAATGGTGGAGCCTGTGCCTGAAAAAAGGGTAGGAGAAGGGAATGTGGTTTTCCATTTTCAGCAGTGCTACACTGATATTACCCCAGAAGGCTTCTCTGCTGCCAGAACACTGTGAAGTGCAGTTGTGTGACACCTGTGACACCTGGCTTTGAGGATTTCTTCCTGACTCAGTTTCCAGTCTGAGCACTAGCCTATGGCATTGCCCTTGATAAGAAAAAAAAATTCACTTTTTCACTTTGTGTTATAATTAGAATTTTACTGGGTCAAAAATTAGAGTTTTTGGAATTAGAGTTTTACTGGTCATAGGTAAATAGCTAATCTAACTGTAAAATCTGAGTAGAGACACAGCTCCTGTAATTGCACCACCAAGTAATCAGGTGATGTCAGCACACTCACACCCTCGGTTCGTCTAACCTCACTTACCCTGTGATAACATAACAGTGCCTTGCTTTCCCCGTTTGCAGTGCCACGGGAACCTCGCTCTGTGCGGGGCATCCGAGGCTTTCTGTGCGTGTCCGTGTGCTGTGACAAACCTGGTGGCATGTAGGACAGTGACAGGGCACTTTACCTTCTGCACAGCTCCAAAAGGCAAACTCCCAGAATGTAAACATGAATGAGATGTACAGGGCAGCTATATTGACAAGATCTTTTTTTATTTCCAGATTAAATAGAAATAAATTGGAGGTATACTGAGATATCAGAAACATTTGAAAATCCCAGGCTGGACATTGAACAAACATTTGTAATATTGAACCCCAGAAAAAACAGCAAATATTTTGTGTTCTCTAACAAATATTTGCAGAGTTGCACACAGATGAATTAGGTAATCAGAGCAACTGCTGTCAGATAGCAACTCTAAATGGGTGCAAAACTCTATGATACAGCTCTAATTAACCACTCTTGTATGATGGTTCTTCTTCTCGGAGGCTCCCAGAATGGCATCAGTGATCTGTCTGTCCTGTTGTCAGCATTTTCCAGTGGTTTGGGAATTTCTGGGGTCTCCAGCTATGGCTGTAGAAAGGGCGAAGCCAGACAACCAGTGTGTGTGCACCCAGAGAGGCAGGTAGCTGGCAGAAGACCAGCTTTGGTGTATTTGCTGCTCTACATTCAAACCTTATGGATTTTATTTGCCAGTTTCTAGAGCCAAATGTACCTCAAGACATAAACAGGAGGTAAAAAGGGAGAAAGGGAGACAATTATATTAATATATGCAAAAGATAGTAACAAATTCTTTTTTTAGTGGGGGAAGATCTGTGAAATAATTCAATTAAAAACTAAATCTCTGATAACACTAGTACACAGAAAAGCAGACTTCACAGGCTGCTCCTTAAACAAGTTCTTGTCCTTGCCTCTTTTAAACCATATATCCAGATTTTTCTTCTGGCTCTTGCTGCATTTGGAGTGAATGAAATGATACAAGAAAATTGGTTTTTTTTAACTGGAAAGACATTAGCTCAGGGATTATTATGAGAAAAAAACTGTTTGGAAAATATGCTGAATATTGCAAATGTATAGCTTCGAAAACATGCTGGATTTTCATCTAGTTCTGAACACAATTTCTATTTCTTGCAGGTTCAGCATCAAATCGTTTCCACAAGGTCATGAGGTTTTCAGAAGCCAATGGAGCATTTCAGGCTCGGTTTCACTAAAGAGAGATGGGTCTTACTACACAAGGATCTGTCATGTGCAATTTTGTTTACTTGGGACTGTTTGCTAACCTCCAGCTTCAATGAGTCATGGTATTTTTACTACCATGCTGTCCATTCCATAGGCTTTAACACACTCCTCCACTTAATTATTAACAAAGTCCAAAGGTATCCACCCCTCTCCCACACAGTTCTTCCAGCTAAACACAGCTTTGAAACCTCTTCTTATTTAAAATTGTTCTTTACGGTTTGGATAAATACAGTGTTAGCAGTTGATGCTTTCGTGTTGCTGCAATGACGTCCTTCCCCACAAAGGCGCCTGCTGCTGTTTACATTCCTTATGTCCAAATAAGCTGGACTTGCCCACACTCCAGCAGATATCCTCTGGCTTTGCTCCTCATGATCCAGCTGAAAATCACCTCCTTTTCCAGGGTTCCCTGTAGTCACTGAAAGAAGCTCTTCCCTCTATTTCCTTATCCCTCAGGTTCCCTGCCACAGTCGCCTTTTCCATGTCCTTGGTGAGGCTGGACCAGGGTTTGATGCCAGGCTGATTTCCAGGGTAGTGCAGAGGGCAGAAATTCAGCCAGTGCTCCTCCCAGATGTGAGGCACATGCCATGAATTAGATCATGAAATTATTCTTACTTTCTGCTGCTATTTCCTATTTTTCAGTGGAACAGGTTCCCTGATCTGGTTCACAGCACAGCAAAAAGCTGGAATTGGCAAGATTGAGGAGTGATGCAGCATGGCATGAGGACAAATAAAAGGTGGTACTGGATGTTGGGATCTTTCTGAGGCCACAGAATCAGAAAACTGTGACCTTTCTTTTGCTGGCCTCGGGTAAGCCTCAATTTCTAGCCAATAATGAGCTTGTTAATCTGTTTTATAACAATGTGTTTTCAAGTCTCCTCTGACCTCCCTCTTCTATGTTTTTTAACATCCTGTTTACAAATTATTTTATCAAACACTTTAAACAATTTTAGAAGTACAGTCTTGCTTTAAAAATACCTGTCTAGGACTTAGTTACGAGCAGCTCCTATTCACATAGCAAAGCTGGTCAGTGTGAAGAGCAGTGAGAAGTACTTGAACAGGAACGTGCACAAAGTTTAAAGGAAAAACTGGTACCTACAAAGCATCAGCCCCATTATATGTGCCTTTGTTTTGAAGTCTGACTTTTAGATGTGCAACGATTGAGCAGAGAGTCCCGAAATGAGCTGTATGATTGTTCATCCCAAGGCAGCTGTGGCTGAGGCTCGGTGTATCACTTGTGAGTGCTGGAAAAGGTTGGGTGTGTATCACAGCGGGTGTTAATCACCGGCTGGAAACAGGGTAGGAAAACAATTTAAGCTCAATGGTTACTCAGCTAATTGCTTTGACTAAGTCTCACATTTACACACCCAAACTCGACATTTTTACTTGACAGCACAGTAGAAATACTTCTCCTTCCTCCGGGGGAGATAAGTACAAGCAGTACAAGGAAAAGAAACTGCTTGCATTAAGGACCCTGGAGAACTGCAAATCTGTGATTAGATGAGCTCGGGGAAATGCACTGGTGTGGACACACAGCACCACTACCACCCGGCAAATATCCTGCTGTATGCCACATGCTGCCAACTCCGGAAATGGCAGCAACCTGTACTTTCTCTTTAATTGCCTCTGCTAGAACCAAACAGACCCAAATCCGCTTAGCTTTGAGCTCCCCATCAGGAGCCACGGGACTTTGCACCAAAACAAGCACACATGCACGATTGGCACTGCATATCCTCAGGTGCTCTGGAAGTTGCACAATGTGTGCACAACCACTGCATCTCATTTGGTGCTCTGGCAGCAGTACAGCCTCTACAACCACTGCATCTCCTTGCTAGAGGTGTGCTTACACCTCTGGTGCATGAGCTGTCCAGGGTATGGAGGCAAATGGAAGTTGCAACTTCAGTTTTAATTTCTGCAGTTGGACGGAATTATTTACAAAGCAAAATTATTTAGGGCACGCTGATATTTTCACAGCAATTCCTTCTTGAAATCTGCATAAAACATGAGTGAAGGCCCAGAAACTTCTGCAACTTATATTAAGTCTACAACTAGAGCTAGACAAGGATAGATAAGCATTGATGCTGGGAAAATTGACCAGTGACAGCATAAACTGATCAAGGCATGCAAAGGAATAAATACAGACTGCAGAGATGCATAGGAGGACACGTTAAAAAGAAAACCAAGTAGAAATTGCTAATAATTGTTTATTCTGTCTTGCTTCTTTGTTGTGCTGTGTCATGCTCATGTACAGGCTGTGCAGGGAAGGAGTAGGTTTCCTGCAGGATTGGTAAAGGACAGTAGAGAGTGCACCAGAAGTGACAGGAAAGAAGATCTGGGAATTGGAAGCAGACATCAAAGAGGGTACAGAGTTGACGTAAATAGAAAAGAGACTTGAGAGGGGACAGTGAAAGTTAGCTTTAGCTGGAGACAGGAGAGAATGAGGGCCAAAAGATATGTTGCAATAGCCACTCGTGAGTAAGATTTGAATCATAGTTATGGGGGCGAAAACAGGGACAGATTTTAAGTATATCACCCAAGAAGAGAATCTCAGTGACATGGATAAAACACCAACTGGGAAACTGAGACTGGGGAAAAGGGGGCAACAAAGGCTTCACTGAGGTAACAAAACAAAAGTAGGAACAAGTGGGAAACCTGGACCAGAAAGAAACTCTTTCTTTGAAACAGGAAACGTTCAAATGGTATTCAGTTCAAAGGACTGGAAATACTGGGATAAATAAATTAAAATGCATTAAACAATTAAATTAAGAGTATATTTATTTCCAAGGATAATAGGGAAAAATCTGCCTAAAAAGGAGGAAACTTGTTCCCTCAGTCACACTATGGCAAGCACCACATTCATCAAAGAAAGGAAGGAGCAATCCACCCCAGTTCAAGATACCAAGCAGTGATTTGTTTTCTAAAAATGTATATGTTTATTATATTAAGCTTAACTGATTTCTAGCAGTTCCCAGAGACCAAAAACAAAATGCATAAATAAACTTGCTAAATCCTGCTGAATCTGGTAATGCAGTGTCCAGCACAAAAAGAAATGTATAGAAAAGGAATATTACACTGGAGAAAGAAATCATTCAGATGAGAAGGTAGGGCAAATTTGGGAAAGAATAGCCACAGCTGAGTTTTAAGAGTAATTGCTTATTGCCATAAGGTGTTTTCAAGTCAGTAATTTTCCCCTCTGCTTCCTCCCAATCCAACATGGGCTCTCCCTCAGAATAAAGATTTGGGACATCCTGCTTTACTGTAAGAAAGGTGCTTGTTCTGGTAATAGTTTTCTTTAAAGAGCTTTTTTTTTATTAAAACAAAGAAATTAAACACACTGGTTGTAATACTGATGAGAGGGTAAACACTAAAAAAAACCCCAAAACTTCACCAGTTCTCAACCTGACTGGCAATCATGTAGTGAAAACCCATAGCAGCAATGACAGCACCAGCATAAAGAGTAATGAGAGGAATTCTAAACATTTTGGCTTAAGAAGGGTTAATAAGTTTAAAGCACCATGATCTTACATGCAACTGTTCTGAAGTCTTTTTGACACAGGGAGAAATTTATGGACACCTGCAATGTTTGATCTTGATGCTCTGGCAAGTTATGAGTTGTTTCAGTAAGTGAAGAGTAATGAGCAAAGTAACTTTCAAACATGAAAAGAAATTATCTGAATGACCAAGGCTATACCTTATATAGATGGGGTGGCATGGTAAACATCTCTAACAGAAATTAAATGTAAGTAACAGCTTCATTGCTTATTTTGTTGGGAAATATAATCTCATCTTAGATTTTTTTAAACATTGAATGTCTAAATAGTTTTGTGGAACAGTAGGCTTGTGTAAACTTGTAAGTTGCATCCTGCTTCCATCCAAAACCTGTCATAGGAAAATGAGGCAAATGAGTCTCATGTGACTTATCTAAATGTTTTCATTTATCACCTTTAGCCTTAGAGCTTTGTTCTAATCCAGGAGAGAGACATGCATCTAAAAACAACCAGCCCTCAAATCCAGCCTGACCTAAAATCAACAGCAAAACAAAGCAGCACAGATATTTCTGTACCCAGACTGCTATGCTGAGAGAGAGCTTCATAAGGAAAGCTCAGGGTGGATACATCTCAATGGTCTCTCCTCTGCTTGACCAGTTTTCTTGGATGTTGTTTGGGTTTTTTTAAGGGGTTTGATTTAATGAGAGAGAATTGTGCTTTTAACAATGATTTGCATAGTGTGTATATTAAATAAATCAGATTTAATCCTCTTCTGTTCATTATTACATGGGACTTTTGGCTTTGACATATTTCGACCAGACACAAAGGGGCAGGATCCAGCATGCACAAAGTTATACAGAAAAAAAATCAAATTACACTCTGACAGTTTTCTAGACTTCTGCTAGTGACGTCTGCTCACAAAACTTCTTGCTTTGTGATTGTCCAGCCTCTTCTATTCTTTTAATAAGAATGATTCAAAGATTAATGTAATTAATTTTCCATTAGTACATGTTAATTCTGTAAGGCTTCAGTAGGCACTGATAGAGAAACAGAACCCTATGTATGCTATTTCAGCTGATAAAGTGCTGGCTACAACACTGGGTTTCTGTAGTTCCCACTTCAAATAAATACTCAAATGGGAAGGCTCTATGGCTCTATCGACTTTGTCGTGGAAGTATTTTACGATGACCCAGCAAAAACAAGGCCCATTGTCTGTTAAAATCTCTATCATCAAATCAGCAAGAGAAACCACAGCAAATATTTGAGCACAGGGTCAGCCCACTTCCTGCATTCTACCCGTAGCTGGAGGAGGTGGCAAAGGCGCTGCCAATTTTCCCTGGTATGGTCTGTCCTCCCAAAGTTCTGAATGAGTCTGTGCTGACTTGGAGCTGCTCATCTGCTCCCACAGAATTGTTATGAGAGACTCCATATCTGGCCTTTAAGTAAATGAAAAGGCATTTCTCTCTTGCAAATGAATATCTCTTTTGTGATAGAAATGCTGTGTGTGGCTGTGCAGGCCTCTGACAAAGCCAGCTGGCTACTGGAAAGATGGAAAATCAACAACTGCACAAATGTGGCTGCTTCTTCCACAACTGTCAAACTGTTAGGCAATTGTAATAAGGTTATTGCATATTAATAGAATATAAAACTAATTGAAGGTTATTGCAGCTAAAAAGCTGGTAAATAATCTAACTTCTGATTTCTAAAAGCTTGCACATTTAAATAGCTAATGGATTTTTACATTTAGTATGGGATTAAGATTTAAATTGTGACACAAATTTACACAATCCAATAATTGTCAATAAAAGCTCTTTCAGTACAAAATAGTCTACTGCAGTCTCCTGTGCAAATCTTTTAAGCGTGGTATAGATTCTCCTCCTTTAACACTTTCTGCAACACCAGTCATTTTCATGGACAAAACGTTTCCAAGTTCTTCAGAAGAATCACTTCCAGAACGGGGGTTAAGAGCGCTCTCCTCCATGCCTGGAGTAACACAGCCCTCCTTGCTGCAGATGGAGCTTGCTACATTTTTGGTGTAGGCTGAGGAGCCCACAGGTCATAAACAGGAAGCAACCCACAACTCATTTTGAATTCCAATAAATATTTTGTGTTTTACTGCCTTTGGGACAGCACTTGTGTGTGAGTCAGGACAAGATGAGGTGTGGATAAAAAGCTGAGTCAGCCCGGCATGCCTCTCACTGGCAACTGTGGCAAATCCCTCAAAACGTGCATATTCCCCAGGCAAAAGCCTGCATCCATTCCAACATCTCACTCTGGAAAATTGTACTGCAGCACTTGCATCATGTCACCTCACCTGTGGTGAAATATGTAGGTGTTAAACCTGGGAATTAACCTGCTAAATCAACTGATTCTTGTGGCATAGGGTGTTGGCCCAGCTTGGGACAGACCATGGAGCAGCTCTAGTAGTTGAGAAGTCGAACTGTGACCAGAACCAGTTTGAAACACTTTAAATCAATATAAGGCTTTTAGTTATTTTCTGTTTTCCATGGTCAATATTGCCTTTCGCTGGCTGGTCCTTTGGGGGCTTTTCAGCCTCCATTGTTACTGTTGTTTCTGCACTGAGTGCTCTGGTGTCCAGGGCCACGTGCTAAACCCAAATTTATGAGAAATTTATGGAATTAAGTGTAGTGCTCACTGTGGTATGGACCAAACCCCCCAAACAGTGCTCTCTTCTCTTTCTAGGCCTCATTTAACTTCCCATTGGAAACATCTGAAGTGAGTCTTGTTTTATCATCCCAGTACTGTGCCACTGGCTACTCAACTCACTAATTAAGTGGGGTTCCTGATTAAATTTTGGTTTTGATTGGTTAGTTAGTTGGTTATTTTTTTTCTTCCCCACATGAAATGCAAACGTGAAGGCAAACACGCATTTATATGATTTTGAGAAGTGTTTCGTAGAGCGATGGATGGGCACAGCCACGGCCCCTCCTTGCCGGCCCTCAGGCAGGCGGCGCTCACCGTGCCCGCGGCAGCCGGGCCGCCCCTCCGGCCGGCGGGGCTTTATGCGCCCCTGACCGGACATCCCGGGGTCTCAGGCTCGACCCCCTCAGCCCCGTGTCCCCATAAAAATGCGGGGGCACGGAGGGAATTTGCGCCGGGGGGTTGTGAGGGGTCTGAAGGGTATGAAGCTTATGAAGGGAGTGAGGGCAATGAGGAGTTTAAAGTAGAGGGATGTGAGGGCAATGTAGGCAGTGAGGGGTGGCAGGGGTGTGAAAGGAGTGAGGGTAACGAGGAATGCGAGGGCAGTGAATGGAGTGAAGGCAGTGAGGAGTGTGAGGGCAGTGAGGGTTGTGAGGGCAGTGAGGGGTGTGAGGGCAATGAGGAGTGCTAAGAAAATGAGGGGTGTGAGGGCAGTGAGGGGTGTGAGGGCAGTGAGGAGTGTGAGGGCAGTGAACGGAGTGAAGGCAATGAGGAGTGCGAGGGCAGTGAGAGGTGTGAAGGCAATGAGGAGTGCTAAGGAAATGAGGGGTGTGAGGGCAGTGAGGGGTGTGAGGACAGTGAGGGGTGTGAGGGGAGCGGGGCCGCCCCCGCCCCGCCAATGGCGCGCGGCCGCGGCGGGGGGTGTGTGCCGACCTCACTTCCGGGACCTGTCACCGGCCGCTCCCGCCCCGCTCCCGTTCCCTCCCCGCTCCTTCCCCGCTCCCGTTCCCTCCCCGCCGGCAGCCGGGGACGCGGTTCGGCCCGGCTCCGCCCTGCGCAGCGCGTGGCAGCGATGCACGGTACTGCCTTAGGGGCGGCCTCTACCCGCGCGGTGCCCGTGTCCCGGCCGGGGCGCCGGCAGGAGGCGGGAGCGCCCGCCCGGGGTTGGGTGACGCCCCCGGCTCGCTAACGCGGCGGCGGCTTTGCTAATGACCTGTCCTTTCTTCTCCTCCCCTCCCTTGCTATTCGCTATTACTTATCTCCCGGCCCCGCGGTGTGAAGCCCTCGGCGGAGCGGCGGCGGACAGCAGGCGGAGGTAGCCGGCCCGGGGAGATGCTGTAGCGGCTCCCGCTGCTCGATCGGAGCGGCGCCCGCCCCCGGCTGCGGGAACGGGGCCGAGGGGCTGCGGGACGGGCAGAGCCGGCCCGGCGCAGGTAAAGAGCCACCCGGGAAGCCTCAGGGGAGAGGGATTTCAGGGCACTGGAGGTGGGAACAGAGAAGGGCGTAATGCGAGGGGCTGTCACACGAGGGGCTGGTTGGCAACTGTCATGTCTCCTAAATGGAACATCTGGGTTGCCCTTAACCTGGAATGAACTCGGGCACTAGGCAGAAAGTGCGTGCTTGGAGGTTCCCGCTGTTGGCTTGGCTCGGTCAGGCGGGTTGTGCTTTTCCCGGTCGGCTGGTCAGAGGAGGGTCCTCTGGCCTGGGAGCGAGGAGCAGGTCAGCGGGAACGCCTCCGGGGCTTGCTTTTGTGGTTTGCCGCGTTCTTGGTTGTCCCTGTGGGGCTGGATACTTGCTTTTCAAAAAGCATTCCAGAAGTAAGAAAGGAAAAGAGTACGAAAAGGTGTTGCCTTGTATTCATATTAAGATTGGCCCAGTCTCACTCAGTGATACGGGAAGCTGTTCCTAAGCTCGCTGATGGAAGTAGTATGAGCACAGGATTCGTCATACAGGATTATCTGGAATGATAATGTTCGGCACTTTTGGTATTGGGTGTCTTAGTAGTACTGCACTAATAAAGGTGTTGCATAAGTTTTGTTGTGAAGGAAAATCGTGGTCAAACTCCTTGTATTACAGAGCATGCACAGACTTTCTCATTGGCATCTGCCACTGCTCGCCTATTAAGATTTGCTTTGCAGGCAGCAAAATGGATCAGCTGTAAAAACGATTTCCTTTGTTAATCCTGAATCATTGACTTAGCATTGAGGCTGCTACCTGGTCTCGTGCTGGAACTGAGGCACTTGTGGTTCATGTGATGTGGTCACACGTCTGCTAAACCTAAACCAGTATCATAACTTTTGTTTGTTGGCATGAGCTACCGAGCGGCCATCAGCTCGTAGTGACTTTGAGTGGCAACTTTGGGAATTTCAAGTAATACAATGTAGTGTATTGGAAGGATGAGAGTATGCAGACCTTATCGGAGGTTTGTGGAACTCCCCAAACAGCATGCTTGCTGTCTTTTCCCATGTTTGGAAGGAGCTCTTAGCATGGTCCAAAAAAGTATTCTTATCAAGCTGTTGGTGCCTTATATTGACTGTCAGGTGCATAGGGATTTTTGGCTACCTATTGGAAATACCGTGTGGGTTTGTCATTTGCTTTTCAGCAGTTCTTTAGTGTCCTCATTTTCTGTTAATAGTAGTAGTCTTCATAAAGGGTATCATGAATTTTAAACCATGGAGAGAGGGTTACGCTTCAGTTGTGATTTTGTGTTGTTATGCTTCTAATAGTTCATGTGCGGAGTGTTATAAACATATAAGGGACAATAATGTGCTACAGGAGAGTAGGATATATGGCCTAAGATACTAATCTTGTTCTAAAGAATGGATTATAATGCTCACTGTTGTCCCAAAGCAGGCAAGGAAACATAACTTTTCTTATTATTTTTTCAGAAGCAGCTTTTACTTCAGAATTGCAAACAGCTCTATTCTTGTCCTTACTTTTCTATAGCTTTCCTGATGAGATTTGGGTTCTGAGTTCTGCTTCTATTGCACATGTCATATTTTTGCAAAGGGGAAAAACAGAACACCATACTTATCTTGGAAAATAAATGAAGTTGAATTCATATTTAGTAAATGCACAAGCGTATTTTCTTACATAATTTTGGAATTTAAACTTTTTGTTAATCCACTTTTTCAAAATCTCTCTGCATCTCTAATTGAAAAATTGCTTGATATTTTTAGCTGTGTATGCTTTTTTAATATATATATGCCTTATAAAGTATATAAAGACAATCTCTACCTTTGAGATGTAAATCCTCAAAATAAAGATCAATTGCAAAGACATCTCATGGGGCTATGTGTGCACCTTGGTAACTATAACTACTGTAAATGTTTCCACAGAGAGACTTTGTGAGAATTCTCTTTAGAGTAAAAGTATTTTACTCTATAACAGATAATTAAAATAGCACAGGGCTGTCATTATAGTGTTCTCAGCTGAGTGGTTTTGAATTCTTTTAGTATGAAGGGAAAAAATCCAAATTATATTGGGGTATACCAGTTATATTCCCTAGTTAGCTAGATGTCAGTGTGGTCCTGCTGTAAAACTAGGGACATATTAAAAAACTCAGTCATTTAAAAAATTGTCTTAGCCCAAGTGAAATGAAAACTTTTTTTTTTTCAGAAGAAGCATAAAGAAATATTTTTCTGAAGTTACATTACATCATAGCTATGTAAAATCAGTATAATAAGCCCTGGGAAATTTTATTGACACTTTTTTTTTTTTTTTTAAGAATGTCAGCAGCTTTTTATTGATGAAGAACTGCTTGTTATCACCAATCTGCACATGAAATGGAAGGGGAGGAAATTTTGGAAAATACCTTCTGTTTCAGCCTTGCAAGATGCTGCTTGAAGGGGTAAGTATATACATGGACTGGGCATTGAATCTCTGTAAAGAATGATTAATGTATATTCAAATGACAAAGAAAGAAATCTGAGCATGTAGTGGCAATAAATAATTGATAAACAGAAAATAGTAGCACAATCAGGAGAACAAAGTAAAATTTCCATATAGTCTGATATCTACTGCTGTCTTAGGTGCTAGTCAGTAGAATTCTGACTTCTTAATATTTTAGAAGTAGAGTGCTCCGCATTTCAAAGGACCAGGTCTGTTAAATTAAATATTGAATGACATTTTATGAAGTAGAAGGCTGAATTTTTCATTGAAGCAGAAAGCCTAGTAAGGTTAGGCTCTTAATCATCACAATCCTCAAAACTAAAATCTGTCCCAAGACTGTGATATTTTACATGTTTTAGAGATACTCAAGTAATATGAGGAGACTGTTGTGTGACCAGATTGCATGTGGCATTGAGATGTTGCCAAATCTGACTCCACTTCCTCATACCACTTCCCATAGTTTCTGCTTATGAAACAATATTTATTTATAAGTGCATTGCATGTATCTTTAAATATCTAAGAAGTGTAATTTCTGTGTCCAGTGAAGGACTTCTCATGCACAGATTACTACAGATTATAAACCACAACTCCTGGGCACTCGAATCCTGACTGAGGCTTGAGTTGTTATGTGACTGGTTTGTGTGTGTCTTTGCTAAGTCTTAAAATGTGTGTATGGGGTTAAATTTTTTATATTTTGGAAAGATGCAAACTACCAAAGAGGCATAGTTCGTTCTGTAGTGCTGTATTCATCTAAATGTATTGGTTTAAGTTCAAGTTGTCTGATGCCTGTGGTAACACTAAGAGTAGGAGAGATTGGCAAGCATTTGGCAAATTACCTATCCCTCTCTAAAAATGCTGATATACTGTCATGGTTTTTAAAATATGTATAAACTGGGAAATTATTCACTAAATCTTTCCAAATAGTAAAAGAAACTTGTTCCAAAATGTGCCTGCCTTGAGGAACTCAGAGCAGTGAGCTGAAGTTGTACTGAGGTTGTACAGCTCTTTGGCATGTTTCCAGGCAGATGAAATACGTGTGAAAGCAAGTTAGTCCAATATTTTCATATTTCACATTTTTGTATCTCATTAATTTGTTTTCATTTTGTTGAGAAGTACATAGAAGGAAACCAGAGCTGCTGTTTGGTGTGCTGGTTGAGCAAATCCTTACTCATTTTTGAGTGTATAACATCCTGAAGCTGTGAGAACTTATCATGGTGAATGGTTTAGAGTTTGATGTATTTTAAATGGAAAAATAATACTGCAATGACTTAATATTATTTACATTTAACAACAACAAAAAAATCATAAAAGTGGACCATTTGAAACTATTCTACAGCCTGTGATTAAGATTTGGAGGCAAGTCTTACTGTTTTGTTGCATCCAGCACTGTTGTGCTAAGTTCTATTACCTGAATATAGGCTTGTATTGCCATTCTTTTGTTTCATTACACAAATAAGTGCTACATGCCTGTTTTGTTTTAAAAATTATTTACAGGAAATGATTGATATAAGAAATCACAGAGCAAACCACTGAACATGAATGTTCAGAAGGTAAGAACAGCTCATGTCTTATTTGCAAAACCTTACTTGAAAGTGAAGACTTGAATTACTGATGATGTTTGCTGTCAGTATTACTGCTTCAGGAAGAATGGTACAAAGTACCTGACACTGGAGTCATGGGGCAGGCTCCCATTAAGCAAAACCAAACAAAACCAAACCAAACTCTCTGGCGTCTTTATTCAACACGTATGGAAAATGTTCCCTGGAGTAGTAAGGCTGAAGAATATAATGTGGAACCAATTGGATCTGTGGGGGAGGAGGAGGGAGAAGGTGGGTGTTGTGTCAGCAGACTGCTTTGGAGGCTTGTGTTTATTAGTGCCTGGTGGCATTCTGTCCAACAGAGTGGAGAAATCCTCCAGCTGTCAATTAATTCCTACACTCTGATGTTAAAATACAATTAATTGCAGCCCATGGGTCATAAGTGAGTACTGTTGGCTTGTTGGCAGTTTTCAGTGGAAGATTACAAAATAGCTATATATATGTGAATACATATATATAAAAAACAAGTGAAGTTTATATATTCTTGCCCACCTCAGGATAAAGGACATGCTGTGTGCAGTTAAGCAGGCCAGTGTGATCAAATCAGGTCTCAGCTTTGGTACCTGTGTAAGTAAGAGACAAGCTTTAGTACCTAGATAAGTAAGAGACAAGCAGCCCAGGATTACTGCCTCTGAACAAAGCAGCAGTTGTACCTGTCATTCTATGCTGGAGATGTACAGATGTAACTGTGCATAAACAGGCCAATGTTTTCAAACAGCTGTCAAATTTTCAAGATAATTGTATCTTCTAGGCACCTGACTTTCAGCTTACTAAGCTGCTGTCGTTCTAACCAAATTGACAAGAAGTTGCATTTTCTCAAGATTATAAATCCCATGGAAATGTAATAGTGATTATCCTCTAAGAACATGGAATTGTTCCATTTGCAGCCATCATTCATTATATTTCTCTTTTACATGGCAAGGGGGTGTGTGTATGAATGAATACATAAATGCAAAAAAGAATGGGATGTCCTCTCTCAGTGGTTACTGACAGCCC
The DNA here is from genome assembly GCF_024509145.1 of Vidua macroura. Lineage (NCBI taxonomy): Eukaryota > Metazoa > Chordata > Aves > Passeriformes > Viduidae > Vidua > Vidua macroura. The sequence continues at coordinate 9,083,934 of NC_071575.1, forward strand.
TGCAAAGATGGGCTACAGCAAGAAGTGTGGCTACACAGCATGGCTGAATCTGATCTAGGCTCCTTCTTTCCTTCTCCCATCCATACGGCTCTGTCCATCCTGTTAGCTGCCCTCAGTGGGTCTGTTCAGCTCTCTGTAGCTGTCTGTGGTTTTCCTGTGTTACCGATTCAGTGAATGGAACTGTTTCACCGAGGCTGTGTCTGTGCTGGGGAATGAAACTGGCCAGGGACTGTTCCCGGGAGCTGGCTCAGTGTCGGGATTGCGGGGAGGCCGAGCAGCGTGCCATGCCCCGGGCTGGGCTCTCTCCTGGGAGCCTGTTAGGCTGCTGCGGGCCAGAGCAGAGTCGGGAGGCTCCGGAGCAGCTCTGGCCCCGGGTCGTTCACGGTGCCAGAGGTGGCCAGAGGGATCCGGCAGCGCCAGGGCCAGCGCAGGCACCGGCGAGCTGCGTGGCTGGAAGGACAGAGGGAGAGGGAAGGTGCGGCAGTGCCAGGGAGCTACTGAAGGGATATCCTTTTGATGTGAGGGAGCTATTACGTTACTTAAGCTGACTTGTCTAGGTACCCTTAAGGTAACCTTATTTTGCAACCAGTAACTCAAGCTGTGCTTCAGAGAGGGACTGTGTGCTGTGTCCCTCATAACTGCTCTTTCAATGTCTGATAGAAGCCAGCTGAAATGCCTTACAAAGTGAAGTAAAACTGGAATATGAAAGTACATACATGGCTTTTTAAAGAGGTTTTCTTTTCCTGGTTATTTCACTGGACTCATGTTCTTCCTCCACTTTTCTGCAGTTCAGAGGCTTCCTTGGTTAAAAAGAGTGGAGGGGCAGGTGTACATCAGTGCTGGTATTGCTGTTAAACAGGGCACCAGATACCTTCCATGTCATAGAGGATGAGCAAGGAAAATATGGCAGGAAAATAATTGGTTATAGTTTGCCACTTTTTGATCACGCAGGAGTGTGAGGCTTGTGATCTGTATACTGTAGTGAGTGACCTGATTTAGAGCTGTGAAGTCATGTGTCCCAAGTATATCCTCTATCTGACACATCAGGAGCTTGCAAGTACAAGTACTTGATGTCCATTTGCCAAAAAATGTAGATTAATTGCATTCATGCCTGTTGCCAAGGCTCCTGTCAGTAACGCTAACTCAGTGTAAGCCTTGTTTTTCTGTGATACATTTATCACAAAGGAAAACTTTTAAAGGTAGGGATGTCTGAATTGTCAGAATAAAACTGAAGGACTTCTTCTTAACCAAAAAAAAACCCACAAAAACCCAAAAAACAAAACCAACAACAACAAAAAAAACCCCAGCAACAAAAAGTGAAAGCATTTTGTTTCACATTCCACTCTGAGTTGTGGCATGACATTAAATTGAAGTTAGTTTATTTTTAGCAGGTTTCATTTGTTTATTTACTTGAATGTAATAGCTGAGCAACAGGAGCCTGTAAAAATATTTCTAATGAATGAGTAAAATTGTAGCACAATAAAGAATAAGTAAACTAAGTAAACTACACAGCTTCAGGTGCTAGTTACAGAAGACATTGGATTTTTATGTCCAGGTAGAAGAGTATAAAAGCTGGCTTATTGGAATTACTCAATTTTCAAAACGACACTTGCAAGCAGAAGAGGCCTAAATCTGTAATATTTTGTTTGAGGGTCATTATTTTTAAAGGATATAAATCCCTCTGTTAAGCTGAATTTAATTTATCAAATAAGTCATGTTATTATGTCTGCACAAGGGAATAAAGTTTATCAGTGAAATAAAACCACTGAAAATACACAGTGGTGGTGTTCTCTGCTAAGAAGGCAAATTCAGGCTTCTTGAATGTCTTCCAGAAACAGATGTAAATTCCACTGTAGCTTTTCAAACAGTGAATAATCCTGGTCTGTTATGTTTGGTGATGAATCATGCGAGGAGTTGCAGATGGTGAGGCAGGTGCAGCTGTGCAGATGCTGGAGGAGCTGAGACAGGAGACTGGAGGACCAAGGAGATGAAGGAGGTGATTTGAGGATGGGTTGATATGGGTGATAGAGGAGAGGGATAAGACAGCTGAAAGAATATTGACAAGGACTGTAACCTGAGATTTGGGATGGGGAGTGAGCTGATGACTGAAAGGAGGTATTCTTGAGGAAGAAACATATTTTTTGTTGTTATTGATCTTGGAAGCAAAAATTGCAGTATCAGATACCAAAGCAACTGGACTTTTGTCCCGAGCCAAAACAATGAGGAGCCCAAGCTAGAAGTTTAAGCTATAAACGAAAAGAGAAAACTAAGAGACTTCATGTCTCTTTGAAAGGAATAGTGGTCTTAAGTGGGAGAGCTTTTGTAGGAAAAGGTACAGATGCAAAGTTGTGGGCTTTTTTTATTTCTATTTTTCTGAGCAGGACATGTGTAATGAGATCATTGTGGCAAAATCTGGGAGTTTGTCAGATGGAGAAGTTGTATCTGTCTAAGTCAAAATCCAGTCAAAATGTAGTCCTACTAAAAAGGTAGCAAGGCCTAATCACTAAATGGCAGGTAAGACTCAAATGTAACTTTTCACAATCTTAAATCAATATGCTAAACACACCTTTCAAATTTTTGCATTAAGTGATTTTCTTTTTTCCCTCTCCTTTTAGATTGACAGTTTTGTTCCAAAACAATAGCTCTTTATTCAGGAAGAATGTTGCCATTAAGACGTCTGCAAGAATTAGGAGGTAGTGCAGGCAAATGTCCAGGTCAGTCTTGGAAGAGAGTTTTCAGGATTGTTTTCTCACCTCATCTGGTCTAGTTACCTGTCAGGTATGTGCAGTATGGTCTGCTGTCCTGTGCCCCCAGCCCAATAATTCTGAACCTGCAAATCTTCTCAAATTAGAGAGCAGTAATGGCTGCAAAGGCATTAAAGTTCTGTCGTTTTCATGGAAGGTGGTGACTGGGAGGAAGAAAGGAAAATACATTATTGACCCTGCTGGGGAAGTGATGCAATATGAATTCAGCAATTGTCTGTTCTGTTTGACCTGTCAGTTTCCAGCCAGCACAGGAGGACAAGCGAGCTCAGGCTGAAGCAGCCACAATGTGTTTGTGATGCTTTGGGGGTGCCATGTGGGCAGGGGGCAATAGTAAACACCTGTGTGAATGGTAGTTCTCAAATCTGGGTACTGCCTCAGTGCTCCGAAACTTTTATGGTGCTATTTAAGCTTACAAAACCATATGCAGCTGCAAAAATTTCATTGCCAGTCAATAAACTCAAAATTAATTGGCATCTGTCAAATATAATGTGTGGCCTTGAATGAGGTTGTATGCAGTTGAAGTATTTATGTCATTGGAACAATCCTTTGCTCTTCTCTTGAAGAATAAACAAGGTTGAAATAATATAGGAAGGTTAAATATGCTTGGAAAACAAAAGATTATGTAATTATTTCTTATCCTTCTTTTATGACATTTTAGCTAAAGACAAATATTTTTATTTATAACACAGCAAGGATTCTAATTTCTAAAGAGTATGTTACTGTTATATGTTATGTTATATATATGATATATGTATTATGATAACATACTAAAGAATATGTTATTATCAAGAATATATACCACTTGCTATCACACATAAAGCTCTGCAGATAAAAAACAAAAGGTATTCCTATATCCTGTTTTGTAAGAACACATTTGAAGTTGTCTGTGCTTCCACATGAACCCTAAATATTGTTGAATTACCATCAGTTTCAGGAAGTGCATCCAAGTGTTTGTTTGACTTTAAGTTAGTGGCAATTGGCTTTTTCTTTTATACATAAATATAGTATGTCTGAATTTTCACATTTGTAAGGAAGAGTTACTAGACAGTTATGCTTAAAGTTAATGATGTTTTCCTTGACAAAACAGTCATGTATGTTATGTTTCTGTGGGTTTATTTGGTTTTGGGTGTTTTTATCAAGCATGTGAGCAAGTAGATCTAGATCTTCTGAGTTGAGAGGTTTATGTAGCAGCACCATCAATATGACAAAAATTTTGCCTTGCACTGCATCTGTGTGTATTAGATTATAATTTTAATTGACAATTCCAGTTGCACAGATGTCTTTAATTTGCTACCTTATGAAGTTTATTTTTACCATATGTAGTGAAAATGTATTCTGCAAGAGACTTAGCAAGGGGCTTACATTTTATTTACTTCAGGAATTGATTATATTGGAGATAATAATTTAGGCACCACTCTAAAATGCAATTTCTATTTGCCTGTTACCCTCAGATGTCTGTGTCCTTCAACAAATGAAGTCTCTGTAGAATATCAGGGTATAGTTAGAAAATTGCCGAGCACGCGCTTTTTATAATCTGAGATGCAGTAATCACATGTATAAGGAAACAATTGCAGCATTCCAATTTAGTCTTAAGGATCTGGTTCCCAGTGAGCAGCATGTTGGGGCAAATGCGTGGGCTGTTTGTAAATGCTGTACATGTTGTAATCAACTTTGACTTCACCACTCAAACTGACTGTTAGGTATTAATTTTAGAAAAAAAAAATTACAATGGCTTAGGACATCTAATCTATTCCTGCAGTTCATAAGATGCAGTTTTTATGGGATTTTTGGTTTGTTCCTTTTTGTTAATTCCAGCCATACCATGCAATCAGATTTAGCCTCAATCTGAGCTCTGATCTCTGAAATTAAGGTGTCCCTAATTTAATCAATTCAAATTCGTGGCTTATGTAATTAGCTCATCAGACGTTTATACAGTATTGCAAAACCTAGGAAAACCTGGCAACTTCCAAGTAAATGGGCAAGGAGTTTTTGGGACACACCAAATAAATGGGTAAGGACTTTTTGGGTCATGTGAGCAAAGTAAAATAACTTTAAGTTCAACAACAAGGCAGTAAAAATAAAGCAAATACTCAGATGACACATTTGTATGAACGTGACCTTGGCTCTTGGATCAAATAGCAAATACATGTATGTTGTGTTTGTCTGAATGTGACCTCCCCGTGGTTCAAATATCAATCATAAATCAAACCCCAGCTTTTGATGTACATGCAGCAGGAGCAGCCTCTTAGATGATGCACCAGATCTCCATTTCTCAGCAGTTGTGGTCTCCACATGTCAGTGTTCAGCACACACACCCAGCATGTTCTGTCAGCTTCATGGCCTGCCAGGTGTTGTCACAGAGGCTTTAGAATCTGTAGAACTTTGAAGCACAAACTGTTGTGATTAGCACATGTAATCTTTTGGATCTTCCTCAAGCATGGAATAATTTGACTGGAATATAGTTGTGACTTGAAGAGAAACTGACATTGAAAAGGATTGAATAAAGAGCAAAACCTGGGGATTCATTTGGGAGAGGAAAGGAAAAGGGGCAGTGTGTTGGAAGTGCAAAGTTGTAAATGTAACAGTGGAGTGGGGTTTTCATTAGAAGTTCTGGTGAGCTGGGAGCAGTATTGGTGGAACTGTAGTGAACGCAGCACATGGCAGAGAGCACAGACTACTCTATAACATAGAGGTTACTAAGATGATGCTGTGGCTTAGTTTCTTGCAGAAAATAAATTCTTATTGTTCATAGGTTCAAGTCCTTTTGAATCTCTTGTTAACAAAATATACTTTCTTCCGTGGTTATGCCTCAAAAATACTGGATATTATGAACTGCAATATGAATATCTGCTTCAAATGCATTAACAACTAATCTAATAAACGGAATAATCTTCCCTCATACTGCTTTACAGGCAGATTTTTTTAAAACCATATTAACAGTAGTATCTTGATTCTATAGATTAGGTGGATAGTCAGTTTGATTATAAAAATGGAAACAGACACCATTACAAACTGAGAGGTTTTTAGGCCTTCCATGTATCTGGACTATAAACGTTGAAGCAAGACAAAAGACTTTTTAAACACAAAGTTTTTCACTCGAGTCTTTGGCAGTGCTTGTTTAGGCTTGGTACTGTCTAAATTTCAGATTGGATTATAATATAGTTAAAAAATACAAAAACCTAGGAACTCAAAATACTCAAAGCAACCAACAAAAAAAATCCCCAAAGCCCCACAAACAAACAAAAACCCCAAAGCAACAAAGACCCCTCCAAAAACACTTCTTGAAGAAAACAGTAAATTGAAGGAAGACAATACAGGTTTTTCAATAACCCTGAGTATAGTATTATATAGTTTGTTAGTTTATATTACTCTTGACTTATTCTGAAGTCCTGAGTAGACAGCCCTTTAAAGGATTCAGCAGACACAGAGAGATTTAAGAGATTTGAAAGCTTTACTTTGACATACAGCTATTTCTGACTTTAGTTTCAGTTCAGCATTCACTAGACAGAAAAGTCAAGTCTTCCTATTCCCAGTTACAGAAACCTCCAAAGCATTTACTTTTTGGATATGAAAACTCACATTTAGAGGTGAAAAAAAAAACCAAACCAAACAACCAAAAAATCTCAGTCATGCTGGCATTCTATGCAGACTTGAACCTATTTGAGCTCGAAGGCAGTTCAAACAACACCTCAATCTCCACTCTTTACAATATGGGATTTTCCTTTTATCAGAAGGGCCTTGATGCAAATTTGAGTAATGCCATGTTTGATACATACATTTATGTGGAAGAAAGCAAGCATGATTGCAGATAGGTGTAAACTTGAGGTGATAGACCTGTAAGTCTTGTCTTTGGAGCCTGGAGGCAAAGGTTGCAAAACCTTCCTGTCCTGTTGCTGATGAAACCAAATCTGGCTCCTGCTGCCAAAGGGATTGCAGGGGCTCCTTTAAACACAGGCTTCAGATCTTACTGTGCCCGTACCCGGGAGCTGCGGTCTTTCGTTACGTCTGCAGCTGAGCTGTCTAGGTTGACTAGTCTAATGGTGTGGATGAAATATGGTGAAATCTATTTTCTTGTCTAATATGAAGTCAGTGGAAATATAAAGTGTTCTGAATGGAGTTCCTAGTTACCAGGATCTTGAGGGGCTTGTTGAATTCAAAATTCTCCTTTAGAAAGCCACTTGATGCTAGGATGTTGCTTTATTCTGTACAAGCAGCTGAAGTCTTTCTTTGAGCTAGATTCTACTCTCAGCTTGAGTTTCTAGCATTGGAATTTTAATTTCATTTTTGTTACTTATTTATTGGAGCACGTTGTGTCACCTCAGAGTTAATGATCTTCAGGCATTACTGGATTTCAGTGGCATTTTACTGCTGGAAGGTGAGTATCTGTGGGATGTGCACATAGCAGCCTGCATGACAGTTCCATAGCCTTGCCAAAAGACAGTAATACCCCTTAATCTAATAGAGGTGCTGACTGATCTGTAAAGCAGTTTTCACCTCTCACAGGAGACAAAAGAGGCATTGGCTTCTTCACTTCAGGCAGTGCAAGTGCCTGGTTTCCAGACCCAGCCTGTCCACACAGTCACTGGATTCTGCAGAGGAGATTCAGGCTGCACATGCAGTTACATTTTGGCCATGCAGCATGTGTATCCCTCTTCCCAGCTGCTTATTTCTACTCTCTCCATTGAGCCAACACTAATATTTGTAAGGCTTTGCAGTGAACTGGATCAGGGAAGTGGTTGGATTAAAAAGTACCACGTTTTTAGTGTGTAATCATGGCCTTGAAGATCAGTCATGGCTTTGGAAATTCCATTGAGCTCCACTCAACCCAAACATGTTAAGTGAGCTGTTTGACATTAGGTGAGATGAATTACCTCTCTTATTTCTGTTTGCTGAAAATTAATTTCCTCTTTGTAGTTTTTTCTCCATTATGAATTGCATCTGTTGTGTGAAAGTGAGAGGGTATGATATCTGAAAGAAATAGTTTCATTATCTCCTGAATAATTTTGTTGCTGCCCTGTTATTAGTTACTTCTAAGCAGTAATCTTGGCAAAACAAATTTTTAAAACTATTTAGTGTATAATAAATGTGTTACACAAGTGAAAAAGCATTGGGGGAAATAGTGGATCTATAGTCTTGAAGGTCTAGAAAGCAGCTGAATTGTTTAAAGTGGGAAGGTCAGTCACATTTAAAAAGAGGGTTGAGTGGTCCTGTTCAGAGACACTGATCTGTAACATACACTAGCCAATGTAATTTAAAATCCACTGGGACAAAAAATCCTGAGTCCAAAGAAACACAGCTTCCTAGCTCAGTAAGTTCTCCTTGAGTTTGGCTGAGCAATGTAAACCAATAAAACCCATTTCCATGTTGTTTTTGTCATTTTGTCGGGGCTTAACCGCAGGAGGCAGTGAAGCCCCACTTGCTCACTCACCTGCCATGGGGCTGAGGAGAGAATTCAAATCAAGGTTGCATAGAATTTTTCCTTATGTGACTTTTAAGATCCTGACTTTACAGCTTTGCTGTCAAGTTTCAAAATTAGGGTATGTGAATTTTGATTTCTTTTAAAGGCAAGGATACCTATAAGTTGCATACGGTACCTTGGAGTACAGCTGCGTAAAGGGAAGAAAGATAACATTTTTCTGAGTGGGTTTTTTTGGAGAAGGGGTGTGCAACTGGCAGTCTTGATGAAGGGTAGCTTACGAAAATTTTTCATCACATGCATAAAAAATGTTCTCTGACTTATGTAATTAATACTATTTAAAATAAAAAATAGTACGAGTATGTAAAGTTACAAACTATGAAAACTGAATCAATTGTCATGTGATAAATGAGAAAATATGCATCCTTTCCCAGGTGGAAGTCTGGATGTCACACTGTAGGTACCAAATCCTGTTTTCTGTTCTTTTTTGTGTTGAATCAAGATATTAGAAATATTCTACAGCTTACGTATTCAAGGCTCTTCCTATCCAGTGAAGTTTTCTAAAAATATCTGTTGCAATCACGAGTTTACGTGTGCTGTTTTCAGCCCCAGCATTCTCAAAATGACCGAGAGGTAATGACTGTTTTAACTTTAACCCTGGTATTTGCAAGCAAGCCCTTTACACGATCAATTTGTTTATGCAGTAAGATCAGACTTTGTTACTGCTTCCTAGAGACCTTTGCATCTCAGAGACCTGTTTCCTTACAGAGATTATCCCTGGTGTGGCAAGTATTAAATGTGGAAGGGCTGGAGGTTCAGTATCCCTCCATCCCTTTCCAAAAATGAAGCAAGTAACTGATAGCTGCATGTTGAGGTGTTTTTCTTTAATAATCTGACTGATTTCTTTGGGACTGATTTCAGGTTTGTAGGTAAGTTACTCAGTGGGTATTCACAGTGAGGTGGTGGGAAAGGACTTCTTGTGAAAATAGACATATTTCAGAGATAACAGTATGTGGGAGAGTAAAACCTGTTTAACCTTAAAACCATAATTACATGAAATGATGTCCTTATTTTTCTATGTTCTATTCTCTTGTTTTTAGTTTGTGTGTGTTGGTACTTGGGGATAAGAAAGGGGTTATGGAGACTAAAGTATTGTATGGGAAACTGAGAAAATCCTCTGCCAATGTCTTTGTGGCACAGAATTTTTGTAAATACTTAGGAGACACAGATCTTTGAGTGGAATCATCATGCTGCATCTACTACATCTACTGTTGTAACATGTACAGAGCTTTTTGTAAAGCAAAATTCTCTCTATGACTAGTAAATGAGCTTCATACTCATTACCCTTTTTATTTTAGAAGCTTTTTTTCATTCAAGCAGGGATCAATGCATATTATACGAAACCTGCCAGTGATCTGCATGTGTAAACATGCACGGAACACAAGAGAAGCCAGAAGGCAGTTTACTGCATAAATACTAGGCATATTACTTGTAGATTTGCTGTGCTTATAAAAAAAATAATTGTCAGTATTGTGAATATTAGTATATTTTGAGTCTTCAGAAATTGTTATGTTGTTGCCATGCTTGCTGAAGTACCAGTTAATCATTGACAAGAGCGCTAATGATTAAGCAGCTGTAATTTAATTGTAGTGTTTGAAAGTACAAAAGAGTATGTAATTTAATAGTTAAAACAAGAAGCACTCCATTTATGTTTCACTAGCTATTAGGTTGTTTTTACAGAAATGTAGCTAAAAAGGCTGCTGAATTTTACATATTGATTGTAAATGCGGAAGGGTATCGTGCGGTTTGGGCAATACCAAGCAGCTCTTGACATGTTCAGAGGTCAGCTCTCAAGCCTTTCCTTTGCTTTCCTGACAGATAATGCCTATTTTGGTTGAGGGTAGACTTCAGTGTTTGCTTAATCTTTTAAAAATATGTGTGCTGGATGAAGAAGTGGTACTTGGAGAGATGTATATGTGATCCAGCAGGGAACACTGGGTACAAGAAGCCCAGTGCCTACTGGAAGCTCCCCAGCTATCCTGGGGCTGAGTGTCTGCAGAGGAATACAATCCTTCTGTGCTGTGAATGACTGGTTTAGCCCAGGAGAGCTTCATGGAGAGCACACTGGTGGAGCAGTGCCAATCATATGCTCTGCCATTCCTCTCTTCTTTTTGCTAATGGCTCCTTAGGGAGACAAATGTGGTAGTCTCCTTTGGGTTGCTGGAGGTTTCTCTGTACTTTTTCCCCATCACCAAATAGATATCTCACACAAAGAGGAATTTAACTTTATTTTCACAAATTGCATACAAGGGATTTCTCTTTTCTGAGTCTGAGTATGTTCTGATTATGTCAGGGACCTGAGTAGATAACTAAGAGCAAAGAGCACAGTTAGTTCCAGGTGTTACTGGGCTTATCCATGCTGTGTGTCTAACTCTCACCCACCAGCACAGTGGGTACAGTCATGTCCCTGTTGTCTGTAACTGGAAATAGTAGATAAATTCCCATACTTACTCTCCTATATATTCCTGCTTGCTGCATTATGTGACATAGAAATTATTTTCCTTTTCTGGTTAAAACTATCCTGTTTCAAAGAAATTGGGCAAATAGATCTGTACTAATGGTATTTGTAGAATGAGATGGCAGCTTAGTAATAGTAACAGCATCACCTTTATTTTTCCTGCTCAGGAAGAGTGAGTAGAATATTGATGTTTGTTATAAGTTTTGGAGGGAAGTGTATAATGCCTTCTGTAGAAACACTTTTCTCAGCAGTGGAGAGAAAACAACCATCTACAGATTGACCCTGTCATAACTTTCATTCATCTTGAAGTCTTTTGGGGAATTTTCCCCACCCTGTGCTCTTGATGATTCATGTTGCATAAAGCTTCCAGAGCAATAGAGTGTTGTATAATATTTCACTTTTTGATTAGAAATCCTGTATTCAGTGTGCTGCAACTGGTTCAAATATTTTTTTTTTAATATCTGAATTTTTTTTAATTTTTCTTTCACCAGTAAAAAGAAGTTTAAGTGACTGCTCTACTTGATCAAAATGGTGGACACTGAAAACCAGCTCTATCCCCTTACTCCCTTGGAGGAGGAGGATATAGACAGCCCTTTATCTGGAGAGTTCCTACAAGATATGGAGAACATTCAAGACCTGTCCCAGTCTCTAGGTGATGATAGTTCTGGAGCTTTAAGTTTAACAGAATTCCAATCACTGGGAAATGGTGCAGGATCTGATGGATCAGTTATAACAGGTAAGAGTTTGGTTTAACATAAAGCTTTATTTTATAAATAGAATGGTAGAAATTAATAACTACTTTAATGCAATAGTTATTGTTTATGATGAAGTGACACTGGAAATATATAAACTGCTTATGGCATGGTCTTAAAATACTTAAGGCTAAAGTTAATATATTAGACAAATGTCACTGAGGAATGACTGTAACATAAAGTTACATAGCCTTTAGTCAGAGACTTTGGGAGATCAGAATGGGAATCACTGCAGTGGTGTGGGACACTGTGGAGTTCTCAGTAAGGTTTTCCTGTTGAATCTGGGTGTTTGCAAGTCTTTTAGCAAGGAGAGCCATTTGAAGTAGTTTGCTGATAACCTTTTGGTTGGTTTGCATTATGCTTTGTTTTGGAGGGTTCTTGATTTAGATCAATTCCCAGCTTGTGATCCCTATTTCACCTTGGAATAATAGAACTGAGGCAGTTGAAATGAACAGTGTGGGTTTGAAGGCAATGGGGAGAGCTGCCTTCTGGCACTATGGACCGAAGGAATGTTTCTAGAACTACGATTTTGTTCTCTTTTGGTTGTAGACCTTCTCATGAGAGAGATGCCTGGTACAGGAAAAGTTATGATGTGCTTTATATATGTGTGTGTTTGTTTATAACATGGTCCTTCAGAGGCAGGAGGCTTTACAATTATTTGAGTGTAGGTGTGTACAAGGCCTACAATAATTTAGATCAGCTTCTACTGTCACCTTCTCATGGAGTATTCAGTGCTCACTGCAAAATGTACTGGTTTTGTAGTCAGAGAACATGGAAAATGTAAACTTCCAAGGCTCAGATTCCATAAGGCAAGTAAAATGAAATGACACTTTAAAAAAATCCTGGGGTTTAGGCTGTTCTTGGTAACTCTGATGCCTGTGGGCTTGGCAGCGCTGGCAATGGAGACTCTGAGTTCCGTGCCAAGGTTTTTTTCCAACATAATACTTGCTGACCTACATTCATGAGTGTTTCTTAATCTGTCTGTTAAAATAACACACCCATTAATTTGCTGAAGTCTTGTGGTGCAAGTTGCAAGATGGAAGATAAAAGGAATTCTGGCCTCAGAAAATATTTTCCTCAAAAAAAGGTGGAAATATTAATTGAAATAATTAAGATTGGAACGTGTTAGTTTTGTAATGTGTTCATCTACTGGTGGCATGTCTGGTGAGTTTATTTCATTGTACGATTCAGAAATGCTTTGCCCGTCAGAAGAAAAACACAGAAAATCTGAGCAAGGCTATTTTAGAAGCAGACATTTGTGTTACCTTCCTTTTAACATCTGTACAGCCTTTCTACTGTTGTGCAGGACTCATCCATCTGCTTTTCAGCCCTCTGTTTAGATCATAATTTAAAATTATGAGTAGCTTTTCAAAGGTCAGGGGTCCTTATAATGTATCTTAAGTGCATCTGTGTGAGGTAGGAATGTGTCTCTTGTGGTACTGCAACAAAAGATGCCCTGCTCATCCCTGCAGCACAAGAGATGGAAGATGCAAAGCCAGGATGAGCTGTTCACAGCCTTTCTGCAAAGAACAGTGGTGTGGTGTGTATTTATTGGGTCCATTATCATCCAAATTGTTCTTGTTGCCAGAGTCACTTCAGTAAGGCCTTTTCCTTCTTGACATCCCATGTCACATCAAAATTACCCTGTATTTTGTGTGTGTTTGCACTGGAAATATGAATTATTTTTCAAAGACTTATGATTGAACTGTTAGTTCACTTAATGACTATTAACACAAGATTATTTTTTAGAATAAACTCATTTTTTGTGTGGTTGTTAGTGTAGAAACTGTATCAATCTTGAAAGTATAGTATATATGAAGTGTTCCTTTTTTTTTTAGACACCCTTTCACCAGCATCCAGTCCTTCATCCATTAATTTTGCCACAGCTCCAGGTAGCATAGATGAATCACCCAGTGGAGCACTAAACATTGAATGTAGAATTTGTGGGGATAAAGCCTCGGGCTACCATTACGGAGTACATGCTTGTGAAGGTTGTAAGGTACAGTCATAATTTTCTTCTTAAGAACCTAAATCATGTTACTTTATGGGGTAATATGAAGATAAACATTTGGTGCATAAATGTTTAATTACTATAGGTCTAGCCATTACAATTCCTGTCTGTGGTCTTTTTTCTGAAGTAGATCATCCAGATGCCATAACTCAGACCTTCATCAAGCAGGAGCAATTCACAGTGATAAATTTAATACTGCTTTTCTGCATGTAGTTAGTGAAATACTAAAACAAAGCACTAAACCATGACCAAAAAAAAAAACAAAACAAAACAAAACAAAGCCTTCTTGCTCCACTAGTTCCACTCCCAGTAGCATTTTATTTGTGTTGGGAGTATGGCTAGGAGGGGTATGCCACATTCCTGACAGCAGCAAATCCCAAAATTCTCACCTCCAGCACATGCTGCCTGAATCCCTTAGTATTGTACCTCTTGTAGTTGTGGGGCCAGGGCATGTCTCTGGTGCAAATTACTCTTATCATTAATGCATAATTCTTGAGATGATATGACCCATGAAGTATAAGATTCTTTTCTTTTTCCCCTAATGTTTTAGATTTCCATCTTTTTTCTATATTAGAAGGTAACAGGAGAGAAATAACAGTCTTTGTGTTATTGTTAAATAGCAATCTTTCTTTCATGCATCATGACAGTATGATCATTTGAATGTAAATCTTATGGAATAATGCAGAATATCTATTAGAGATGGAGAACCAGTTCCTAGCCAGGTGTGTCCCACAGCCTAAATGACATGTTGCTCTGTGATGTGACACAAACTGTTGAGATGTCTCTGGATTTGCTGTCCCTGTGGTTGGGCAATGTGTGAGCAACCTTGCATTGCAGACTGGAAACATCCTGGAAAGAGCAGTTGAGGTAGAGGCTGTTCTACAATAAATGGTAAAAGAAAAAAAAAAAATACCTGTATGATTGAAGCTTAGTAGTCAACATTCATTAATATTACATATTGGTTTTTTTCAAACTTTTTATAGGGCTTTTTTAGAAGAACAATTCGTTTAAAACTCATCTACGATAAATGTGATCGCAACTGCAAAATTCAGAAAAAAAATCGTAATAAGTGCCAATACTGTCGTTTTCAAAAGTGCCTTTCAGTTGGAATGTCACATAATGGTAGGTAAGAGTGCCCTTAATTTGTTTGTTCCTACCCAGAGTCTGCTGCTGGAGGCAGGCACTTGGATAGCATTTTTGCTCACACACATGAATTGAACCTCAGATTTTTTACAGGAGAGGTTGCTGTGGGGGACGCCATTTTCCCTGATGTGGTTCATACAGAGCTGCCAAATGTGCTGTTATGAGCTTTACACAGTTTGCTACATCTCAGTTTGTCCATATGAATGTTCATTTATTTCCTTTCTTCACCCCAGAACTTTGGCACCAGTACTCCCATTGAAACAAATTTCAATACTGGAAGAATTCTGATCAAGGGTTTTGTAGAAGAGTAGGAGGAGAACAACTGCTTTCATTGTGAAGGGGAGTGATGTAGGATAGAAATCTGTAGGAAAGCAGCCTTCATTATTTTACAGGTTACAGTGCAACTGCTCTTGAGCAGATAATTTGGAAAGTGGGGAGGGAGGGCAAAGGTCTGTGCTGACTGTGCAACAGGAATCTGGTAGGTTATTTGTTAAACAGAATGGTTTAAAATTCAGAGCATTTAGATATCCAGTTTAAAAGTTATGTTGTTGTTTGTGCTAGTGATTTAAGATAAGGGCAGCAAGCTTGTGGCTTACAGACCAATTTCAGCCCACGAGGCAGTTTTCTGTGCAGGATGTAGCTTGCTGAGCAACACTGGTAAAGAGGGAGAGGCCAAGCCATGAGAAAGCAACATCTCACCTGGCCAGATGACAGTAGTTTTCCCTGCTTGGCTCTGATATTGTCCAGGCTGAACTTGGGGGCAGGTGCAATGTGAAAGTAGGCAAAAATGCTGGGGTAGGTGAAAAGCTGTGGGTTAGGAGACAAATTTCCTAAGGAAATTATGCAGTCGGGATAGGTGGGATGGGAACATGACTGGGGAAGCTGCTTGTGACGTTGTAGTCTAGAGTCCCAGCAGGAGGCATTGTGAGAGCTTACTTCCTGGTTCTGCAGAAGCCTGGCTCTCTTGCAATGAATCTTGACTGAGATTGAGGTGCATTGGAAGAGGGTTGGTAGTCTCTGCAAGACTGGGGATAACCATCCTCAAAAAATATGCTGGACAGCAAAGTGACATCTCAGGTTGGGTGCTGCGCAGGGAGCCATGCTGGTTGGCAGGAACTGCCATCCCTGTGAACCTGTTTCATCCTACTAAAAACACTGTGGCCACCTGTGCTCCAGTTGAAGGGAATAGCCACAGTTTTATTGCAGCAAACATGTGAGAGGCAGCAGGGGAAAGGGATGACTGCTAATTTGCTGGCAAGACTTCTCAGGAAAAGCTCTACGACTAAATTTATACCCATGATCTTAAAACTGTAAGTTTTAGTTTAAAGCAGGTATTCTTCCACTTTTTCAACAGGTTGGTGTGACCACTCACCCTTAAGGGGAAGGAAGCACCTAAGCCAGATTCCAAACAGGCTTTCCTTGTTGGACTTCCATTGAAGTGCACAGCTATATTTCAGATCATGCCTAGAGTCACCTCCTTATGTCATGAGAAGACCCCCTGGGCATGTTGAAAGGCTGATGGTGTTCATGCCTTGAATTGCTCAGTCTATGCAGTGAGGTCCTGTCTTCACTGATTGGATGCTGAAATGCTGTACAAGCAACTCACTGTATGAGCCATCTCAAACCCTTGCACACCTCCCAAGGCTAAAATGGGGCTGGCTTAGCTTGAAACTGAAACTGAAGAAGGATGAGGATGTGCCCATGAATGGTAGGACCACTTGCCCAAAAACCAGGAGACCTCCATACCCGGAGGTATTTCAGACTTACGTCTTCTGCCTCTCAGAAGAATATCCCAATGACTAGATTGGGTATTCAGACTGTTCTCTCCAGTCTTGAAGGGCTAGTCTGTTGAGAAAGCAGTATGGAGTGTTGGGGGTAGAGGAGATTTTGTTGCCTATAGCCTTTGAGCTGTAAATGCAGGTCTTTGGGCTGGGGTTCCCACTGGCAGTACAGATGTGTTGAATGAAGAACTGGATGCCCCTGCAGGTTCTGAGCCAGCAGTGCAGTTCAGGCCTGACTCCATTGCAGCTCTCCAGCTCGTGTGTGTGCTTTCTGCCAAGCTCCTGTCATGAGTTTACTTAGTGTTTTAAGAGCTCCCAAGGTGGACTTTGAGTTTCACATTGGGAGCTGTAGAACTCAGTAAGGAGAAAACTAAATACAAGTATATTTAGGTAATATAGAAGGGGAAAGGAATGTGTTCTAGCCCACTGCAGATAGTACTTTGTGTTCTGAAACACCTGATTTCCTTCAGTTTTTCATACTAGTCACTGACTGTGTTGGGAAGGAGGCGATGTCTTCACCTCTACCTCAGTTTTTCTAGACAGAAAAATCCTACTGCTCTGATCAGCAATGGTAGAAGGCTTAAGTTCTTGTATAATTTGTGTTTGTTTTACAATTACGTCTTCCCATCAGCAATACGTTTTGGACGAATGCCGAGGTCTGAGAAGGCCAAGCTCAAAGCAGAAATTCTAACAGGTGAAAATTATGTAGAAGATTCAGAAATGGCAGATCTCAAATCACTTGCCAAAAGAATTCATGATGCCTACCTGAAAAACTTCAATATGAACAAGGTTAAAGCCAGAATCATCCTTGCAGGGAAAACCAATAACAATCCAGTAAGTACTTTTTCTGTTACTTTAAAATAAAACTGACAGGTATGTAAGGTGATTGTAATAATTTGGTAGACGCTTTAGCAAATCTTTTAGAAAATAAATATCATGGTAATACAGACATGAAATATTCAAAGCAAATATCTGTAGTAAATATGGTTGCTTTTAACCACTATCAGAATAGTAAGAAGCTTTAGGAAAATTGGGTGATTACCTTGTAAATGGAAACTCATAACTCTAAAATATTGTCCTTAATCAAAAATGAAGTGATATCTGGATATGAATACCTCTTGATATGGGCAGAACAGTTCAAAATTATTTTCCTATTATGACAGTGAAAAAAAAAAAATTATGACACAAATGCCAGGATAAGTACTATTAGCTTGTAGGGTGTACAGGTGCTCTGCATGACTTTTCCTTTAATCAGAATAATATTTATAGCAGGAGGGGAAAGAAAACTTGAGCTTGTAATTTTTTGTTTACAGTGCTGGCCATTTCCTCACCCAGCCTTCCTGGTCTTTTCTGTATGGTTCCTTTGAAAGTCAGAAGCAAGCAAGATTTTGAAGACACATTTGCTGTAGAAGTTATTTTTCTGTCAGGGTAATTTAGCCAAGGTCTACCTAATTTGATCAACTGCTTTTTGTTTAGCAGCACATGGGAGAGTATAATCGATGTAAAGACTCACTTGTTTCACTTTATGCATATTTATTTAAGCTCTGCTGTGATTTTTGTTACTTTTATGTAGAAGTACCTTATTTTATCAGCAACTTCAGTTTCAGTAAAAATTTGCAGGGAAGAAACTTTACATATGCCATAATGAAAACCATGTAAGTGTGGGGATGAGTGTTATCAAAATTGTAAGCAAGCTGTCTTCTGTATTATGGAATTTGGCTTATAATAGTCTAGTTTAGCCTACAGCTTTCTACATTAGAAGAGAGACACATGAATTATCCCAGTCTTTTTCATTACACTAAAGAGGTATGTAAAA
This sequence comes from Vidua macroura, assembly GCF_024509145.1. Taxonomy (NCBI): domain Eukaryota; kingdom Metazoa; phylum Chordata; class Aves; order Passeriformes; family Viduidae; genus Vidua; species Vidua macroura. The sequence continues at coordinate 9,102,136 of NC_071575.1, forward strand.
TGAGGCACAGGCTTAAACATTTTAAGGGTGACGTGAGCCTACAGTTAATACCACCTTTAGCTTCTTAGTGAGTGGGCTTCTGCAGAAAATCAATTTTGTGCTTGTTACCCTGTGTCAGAACCATAAGCCACAGCATGTGTCACACGTGCAGGGATGGATCCTAGAGTACTTAATCCCAGTTCTTGTATTTGAATGTGTGTGGCCACAGCCCCGGGACTAACCAGCCAACAGTGACCAGCACACGTGTGCCCGGGTGAATATGCACATAAAAATTAATGAAGAATCAGCCCTAGGATGTTGCAAACAAGCTGCTATCAATTTTTTTCCATACGCAGGGAAGAGCAAAGGGGTTTTAGGCTATTTCATCATCTCTTAAGTAAACAAACATTTTCATTTTCTTTTGACTTTTCAGCAGAAAAGCAAGTTTTAAAAGAAGGGTTTTTTGATTGTAATTAGCAACGAACCTGTTTTAGAACTGTGTATTAACAGCCAGTTTCAGTGAATCCTAGTTTTTGGCACCACTGCGATTAATTTCAGAATGGATGAGCATTTTTCTTGATGACATGGTGTCATTTTTTAATTTAGCTCCCAAGTCCTTAGCCTCTTTTTTGCATACTGAAATTATGTTAAATTAAAAAAAAAAAAGTATATAAGATAGTGTACATCTTTTAAAGGTTTAGAGATGTGTTGTGTTTCTTGTTTTGTCACTTTCCACTCATATCCACCTTCCCATGGAAAGTTCTGCTCTGTGTAACTCTGCTGGAGTGAGATGGAATGTGCAGTAGCCATAAACATTTTAAAATGGAAAACCATAGGAACCTGACATGTTGGACAGTTTTCTGAAGGAAACAAGTGAATTCTATGAGTTCCTGACAGAACACTATGTGTTCCCCATGAGCTGAGCAAAGCAGCACAAAGAAGGTGCTTGGTGTGTATGGAAATAAGTTCCTGTTCAAGGACAGTTGCTGTGAGTTTGCTAGGCTGGGAAGCACTGGCGTTTATTGATTTTCTTTAGTGGATTGTACTTCATTTTGGTTGTTGCCCTGCAGATATGTATCAAAATATTTTTGAGTTCTCATTGTTTGTAAGAAAGTCTGCTGCTTTTGATAAAGATGTTTTAAGAGAGTGGCTCATCTGTTTGTAAAGCATGTACCTTTCAAAACAAATGGCATTATGGAAAAGACCAGATTTTGTGCTTGGCATTCTAGTGGATTCTCTGTTTAGAGATGACTCAGCACCAACTGCAGCTAGAAAGTTGGGACAGCTGTGACATTGTCTATGAGAATCTGATAATAAAACACAAGAGAAGTGCAAGGTTCACATTCTTATGCAAATATGCTGCCCTGTATTGAAATTACTGTCTGTGTTCCCCCTAGGGTACTTCAGGAAAGCATCATGATGTGCATCAAGTGTAGTTAGTTTAGGAATCAATAGGAGTGTAGGCAGAATAACCTGGACCTCTTGAGAAGATAATACAAGTCTTTTGTGAACCCTCTGAGACTGGCTCTGAGATGGATTTGTGCATCCCAAGCACAGGAGTGCTGGGGCTTCACTGTAACTATTCGATAAATCTAAAGATATGCCATACATCTTTACATTTGACTATTTGCATTGCTGTTTGCAGAGCAGACTTGTTAGGTATTGCAGTTTCTCATACACTGTTTGTCCTGATGAGAAGTATAAAAGAAGTCAGGGTTCATTGATAGTTGAGGACTGACTAGCATGGAAGTTAAAGTTCAGCAAAATTCTTATTTTTTAGGAAGAGAACAATTGATAACCATTATTTAGTGACTGAACTAGTGGGTTTTTTTCTCTGTAGCCATTTGTTATACATGATATGGATACCTTATGTATGGCAGAGAAGACCCTGGTGGCAAAACTGGTAGCCAATGGGATTCAGAACAAGGAAGCAGAAGTTCGAATCTTCCACTGCTGCCAGTGTACATCTGTGGAGACTGTCACAGAACTCACGGAATTTGCTAAATCCATCCCTGGCTTCTCCAGCCTGGACTTGAATGATCAGGTGACACTATTGAAGTACGGGGTGTACGAAGCCATATTTGCCATGTTGGCCTCTGTGATGAACAAGGACGGGATGCTGGTGGCTTATGGGAATGGATTTATAACCCGGGAGTTCCTGAAAAGCCTGAGAAAGCCATTCTGTGATATAATGGAGCCAAAATTTGATTTTGCAATGAAATTCAATGCACTGGATTTGGATGATAGCGATATATCCCTTTTTGTTGCTGCCATTATTTGCTGTGGAGGTAAGAATTACCCATTTGTTCTCTAAGGTAGTAAATTTTAATATTTCTCTCTCATGAATTAAAATTTTTAATGGAAAAGCTTCTATCCTCTGGAAGATTCAGTTCTACCACTAACTACACTTTGAGGAATCATTATAAAATTATGACATGTATTCTTTTGCTTGTTTTGAGAACAGATCGTCCTGGTCTTGTAAATGTAGGACACATTGAAAAAATGCAGGAGAGCATTGTGCATGTACTGAAACTTCACTTGCAAAACAACCATCCTGATGACACCTTCCTCTTCCCAAAACTTCTCCAAAAAATGGCTGACCTCCGACAGCTGGTCACAGAGCATGCTCAGCTTGTTCAGATAATCAAGAAGACTGAATCTGATGCACATTTACACCCTTTACTACAGGAAATCTACAGGGATATGTATTGAGGACTTTTAGTATTTTTTTCCACAATATTTAAAGACAGAGAAATACAGATGGGAGCAAAACTACTTGTACAGTAACGGGCTGTTCACTCAGCCCATAGCAGGAAAAATCTAAAATTGGGGAACTGGAGTGTTACACTTCTTTTGGTTTGGGATCTTCTGTCTTCTTTTGAAAAAGTGCTGCAGAAAAATACTGGTCAGAGTGCTCAGTGAAGTGTCTTACAATGGTTCTTTTATTTGGAAATTTGAAGATTGGTAAGGAATACATATTTGTATAATAAATCAGAATGTTAAGTAACAGAAATGAACAAAATTGTATTTCCTCTTGGCCTAGTCATTTTAGTATTAATATAACAAATTCAGCACCTTCCTTCCAGGTATCTGCACAATCAGAAAGACAATGCACTTTTGCCTAATGGTAACTACTGAGAACCAGCTAACACTTTTTCTTAAAGCATTCAGTCTAGGTGTAGCAAATGGCTGGAAAATACTGTCCATACACTTCTGAAAATTTGGAAAGATCTTTGATCCATTGCTGCTTTAATTCCATGAAATTATGTACAGCTTCATCTAGTGTTACGTTGGCATACTTAGGGTTAGCATGTTTAAAAGACAGTTCTCTTATGAAATTAAACAAAATCCAAAGAGTTATCTAAAACATAGCAGAGATGCTCCAACAGGTGTGTCTTGAAGAGTAAACATTATAAACTGATGGGACATTTTTGTTTCAAAAGTCTGTTAAGGAAATGTGAAAATATCACTGATGAAAAAGATATCGTATACCCTGTATTTTTGTAGAACTTGTAATAGCTCAGGATGCAGTTTTGACATAAAAACACTATTTTGAATTAGCAAGAGTTTTGGAGACTGAAAGATCTGATCCTGCCCTAGAAAAAAAAATAATTTTAACTTTCCAGCAATGATACTGCACTCTACTACAGTGACCAATAACTCCAAAGGAATGATTGGATAGAAAAGGCACCAGTTTCCTCTAAATGTCTTGGCAGTATAGTTGTTTGGACCTGTTTGCTTTTCTGATGAATACTGCTTCATTTTTTACCCACTTGGATATATTCCTTCTTTGGCTTCATGCACAGAAGTATTTGGTACTTGTTTGCACCAGATTTTGTCCTTGTGGATAAGGTGACAGTAATACCAAGAACAGTGTTTGTAGGTGTCAGACTGTGTCATAGAATGGAAGGCAGCACAGCTCAGAGTAAGTTTATCATGTTCCTAGGAGTAAACTGATTTTTACAACAGCACTTGCTGTACTCCTGCTGCAAAAGAAGCCACAATGAAATGGCTTCCTGACTTTGTTACTTTTCTCAGAGAGCTGCCCAGAAGTTCCAGCTGCATGCAAGACACTCTGCTGTTTCTCTTTTGTTTCTTTAATACGGTAACTTCACATCATTACCTCCTAATTTCACTTTCTGTTTCACAACAACGAGGTCTCAGGAGCAATCCCAGCATTTTACAGTTAAACTTTCAGTGGCGCAGGAGGACACTTTGTACTTGTATTATTGTGGCACATATGAAGATACCAGAATCTTCACTGCAAGGATTGAGTGATGAAGTGACAACATCACGCTGTCATTCCTATTTCAGTGGCAATGCTTGTTTCTATCCAGGCCCACAGGCACAGCTGGACACTGGAAAAATTACAGACTTAAAGGCAACTTGGGGTTTATCTGGGCAATGATTGTGGCAGAAGTTATAGATAACTATAGACATATTTAGTGTAAAATATTGAAGCACAGGCCTCAGATTTGGCGAGCATCTAGGGCAGGATAGAAACAGTAACTGCATGTGCACAAAACTTCCTCCCCTTCCCTGCTGCCAGCAGGAATAACAGTCAAACACTCAGAGAGGAATGTTGGTCTTGCCAGGAGCCCTCAGATGAGAAATGGGCTGCCTTTTGTGTCCCAGAGCAGCACACAGTGTGCCCTCAGAAATAGAGGATTTTAGGAATGCTGCTGCTTTATTCTTCCAGCCAACCCTGTTTCACTGAGGAGCTGTGGGGTTTAGGCCTTGGAAATAATTGATCTGCAATATTGCTGATGCAGGAAATTGTCAAAATATCAGCCATTCTGGGATGGTACTCTGAAACTGTAGGAGCCAACTGTTAGTTTATCCTCTAAAAAAACGGATAACTTGAATTTGTTTCCCCCCAAAGGTCAGATTTTTTGCAAAGGGCAAATTTCAAAATTGTATTCCATAGTCTAGGTGTACTGTAGGTTCTCAGGAAAAATCAGACACAGTTAGTGTGCATAACTATTTTCCCAGCTCTTGTTCTCAAAAGTGGCTAAAACACTTTAGTAACACTTAAAAACATGGAAAATTAATAATAAATACTTATATTCTCAGCAAAGCTATAAAGAATTGCAAATAGAGCAACTCAGTGAAAGACATAATATTTAGCTGTTTTAGCAGCTGCTTGTAACAAGCTCCTGTTATTAGCATGAGAAAAGTGAATAATTTTTTTGTTATTTGAAAACTAGTGAGAAATTTTTGACTACTTCCTTGGACATTAAAGCTTTGATTTCTATTTTAAATTAAATTGCAGACCCTTAATGAAAAAAAAAAAAAAAAGAAAAAGAAAAAAAGAGAACACGTCTCTGAATTATAGAAATTTGAACAAGATGTCAACACAGCTGAAAATTCTGGATGGATTCCACTGCCCAACTGCTGTCCCGTGCACATTCCCACAGTCACTTCAAAGAGTGGCACAGGGCAGACAATTCCCTTCCCAAGAATTAATGGGCAAAAGAATTTCTCATTTCTACATTACGCTTTTAAGGAATTACATTTGCTCCTTCAGGAGATGACTACAGCAGGTTTTGGCCAAGGAGATTTTAAAGTTGCTCAATGTCCTTTTTTTTTTTCTTTTTTAATTTGGAATCCAAACTAGTCTCAGATCTATTTCTGATTGATTACTTCAGCATCTCCCCTATGTGCAGATAAACTAATAATTTAAAATACCCCATCTATGGAGGGAAGCAGAGTGATCAGACTTTAGGATTAAAATGGTATTAAAGATTTACTGGCTCATCAGGTACAGTTTGGATCTGATTCCTGCCAACATAACTCATTTTAATGTCGTAGCATGGAAGAACTCTGGCTAGCAATCAGACCCCACAAACAGCTTAAGGCAAGAGACAGCAGATGGGTGGAGAAATATCCTGGGAAACAATGGTATGACTTACTTAAGTTTTTAGCAAACCTACAAATTACTCATTTTTGAGCACTGTTTAGGGGGGAAATATTTATTTATTTATTTATTCTGATGCCCTAGGTACTTTTTGTCAAAGGGGAAGGGGGGAAGAAAAGGTTTTGTGCCAAGTATTAGGGAAATTTTCGTTCTTAAATATTTCCTTTAAGGCTGCTGTTTAAAAAAAGTTAGTTACTTTGTACCTTTCAAAATTTCTGATCCCATTTTTGCTTTAAATACAAACTGACACCTGATAGGAAAGTTTCCACTTACAGAAACGACATATTCCTTTGCATTTAAAGAAACCATATTTTGCTATTTAACTGCCATTTCCATGTGCCTTTGTGCTTTGGTTCCAGCAGCTGCTGCAGAGCTGAAGTGCTGCCAGAGAGCAGAGTTTTGCATTATTCCTGCCCTGTGCAGATCTCGGAAATACCAGCAGTTGCACTAAGCCTGTTCTCATGAGAGAGCTGGCACAAGGCTGCACATCAAAGAGCTTATAATAAGCATCTAAACATTTGTTTGTTTATTCAGACTGCTGAAACCTGGGGAGATTTATTCATCACGAGAGCTGGGTCACATACGATTGAGTTTGAATTTCCTCATTTCTGACAGAAAGCCTGGACAAACTTGGGCCCCATCTGAGGCAGAGCAGCTGGGGGATATCCTGCTGTGGCTGCAGAGGAATAGTTTCAGTCTCTTCTAAAAAGCTCCCTGTGACTGAACTGAAAATCTGCAACTGCATTTGACAAATGCAGTTGCAGCTGTCATGGTAGTGTTAAAGCATAAGGTCTGCAAATAATGGTCCTTCTCAGAAACCCCTCGTCCTTTAGGAAGTGTTGGAATGTAAGGTGGAGCGTGGTATCTGGGCTTGCTTATGTCTCAAGTGCTTTCCTGATAATCAGTTGCATATAATTTTTGTATTTAGGTTTAATCAGCTTTATTATCCTTCTTTTACTGGAGATTTAAATTATATGTGGGTTTGATCTATGATTATTGATATTATGTGTTGTGGGATTTTTTAATTTAATACCATTTCTTCATGTTTCAGTTTATAAAATACAAGAATATAAAGGTATAAACTTTTGCTAAATTAATTACAGAGGTGTTTAAAGAAAAATGTGTAAATTATTTAATTTAAATATTTGTTACATATTTTACCTTGTGAACCCTTTGTACAGTGAAGAAGTATTTTCTTTCATGGGCTAAGGATGAATGGGCTGATGTCAAAGACAACTTGCTATTTATTCCTGTCTGCTCTTTATTGCTGTATCATTTGTAAAGAACTATCACAAATTCTTCAAAGTTATCAGTGTTTGGTGTTGACAATTATAACAAAACTTTAAAATATATTTTCACATAGAACACAGACTTCCTTTTATTTAATTTTAATAAAAGCAAGTCTAGTTGAGGAATAGCTGCAATCCCAAAATCGAGTTTTTAACTCCAGTTCACCAATAGGAAAAATAGTGTGTAGAACTGAGTTCATCTTTGTTTTGCAGCATGGTAGCTCATTTTCCTTTGAAAAGAGCTAAAAAAAAGCTGCATTTGGTTCGTACACCAGTGCTGGTGTTTTCTGCAGAACTGACTTGTGGCTCACTGGGAATAATAACATGTACTCAGGATTATTCCCTGCCATCTGCCCTGAGGGCGACCTGCTGCTTTTATAGATGTATTTCAAATATGATTTGGCAGCGCAAAACAAAATGTTGAAATGGCATTATTGGCTTCCCTACAGGACGGATTTTAAATAGAATTCAGAGTCTGCTCATAGGGATTCTGAGTCTGGCGCATGCAGGTGACAGTCTGTGCCTACAGCATCCTTCTATGGAAATCCAATATAGGGAAAAAGGTACCTTTCAAAGGTATCTACCTTTTATTTTGCTGTGTGAATCACCAAACACAGTAGGTATCATGAGCAAAATCTATTACAAATGTTCTAGCTATCGTTTGTACTTACTGCTTTTTATTTGTAACATATAACACCTTATTTCCTCAAATTGCTGCGACTTGACATTTTCACTTCATCAGTGTCACCACACAGGTATGTTGTCTCCAAAGGTGTTTGTGTCACGTTTGCAAAAGCTCTGCTGGACTTCCCTGTGCTAACCTGCAGCCACTTCCTTTACACTTCATATGACACAGACCCACTGTGTAACTGAACCCACCCTAAGGAAGGCTGTTTCTTCCTTTCTTTTTTTTCTATTGTGTTCACAGGTTTCTAAAATCTTTTTTTGCTTCTGAAGCTGGGGTGTGTTAATTCTTGAGCTCCTTTATTGCATCAATCTTGTCAGATTCCATTGCTGTGGGTGTTTCGAAACAGAATTCCTGTTGCAAGGACCTCAATTTCAAATGAGCTGCCTCTGCCAGGGGATAGGCAGCATGCACAAGAGTGATCTGATTACAGGCTGGACTGCAGGATCAAGCATGAGGTACTTGAAGTAGTTTCACTACTTGAAGTAGTAGTAATATTTTGGTGTATTTTCTCACGTTGGGTATGCAGGTAATCCCTGTTGTGGTAAAGACTCCAGCCTTATGCTCAATGCCAGGAGTTTCATGGCATTCTTTCTGCTTGAAAGAAAAAAGACTGGCAGGATGGGGAAGTGCTGAGCCACTGAAATCCCGGTGGTACACCAGTCCTGTGTTGTACTCTGGGTGTGTAGGAGTGCAGTGTCACCAGGCAGCCTGTGTGGGACGTGCTGCAGAGCTGGGAGCAGGTCACCACCCTGCAGCAGTCACTCCTGCAGGTGACTCACTTGCAAACAGCCACCCCTGCTCATCCCCGCCCATGCAGGGGCTCACATGGCTCAGCCCCACACACTCAGCAGCTCTCTCCATGGAATCACACTGCCTTGGCCCTTTGGCAGAGGAGAAACGTGCTTGGTTTAGTTACTTCATCAGTAGTAATGAACCTAACCAACGTTTCAGTGCTATCGATGTGCTCCAGAACCCCCTCTGAGTGGTTTGACAAAGTCTGGTTTAGCAGCTTCTTGGGGAACCTGCCTTCTGAGCAGCTCCTGCTGTTCCACAGCTCTTACAAACAGTTGCTCAGAATTTTCTCTAGGAATGCAGCACCACAGCTTAAGTGCCCAGGATGCTGAAGCCCTCCCTCACGTCTTAAATGGTCTGTTATCTGGTAGGACACAAAAAAAGCAGTGTTGTTAACGTTGCCAAACCCTAATCAATAGAGCTAACAAGTGTTTCATTAAATCAAGATATCAAAGAGAAAACAAAATAGCTTATTGTTTCCAGTCAGCTGTTTTGGGTACATTTTACTTCAGTAAATACAGAAGGTAGAATGAGCACATTTCTTGCAAGTAGTCAAACCTAATTCTCATGGAATGCTTGTTTCCCAGTAAAAACCACTAATTCAAGCCAAGTTCCCGAGTTTCTTTCTGTTAGACCAATGCAAATGGCACTTCCAAGGATGAATGGATGCCCTGGTCTCGCAGGGATTTTTAGGAACGACAATGTATCTTGCACTTTTGAATGTTAAAGTCACATCTAGCTACACACAATGATGCATTCTCAAACGTTACCAGCCTACTGATCTAGGATGAAAAAACTTGAACTAAACTTTTTTTTTCTTTTTTTACATTCTGATTTTTTCCACCTTCTTTAAAAACAAGAGGTTGAATTCAGAGTGTTTGTATAGAGACTGGTAGGAACCTATGTGCTTTAATCCTTTCAGACTGAATGTAAACCAACTTAATTTGAAACACGGTTTTGCCTTAATGGTTTTAAAAAAATAAAATATTTTAAAAAGTGAATTTAATGACATGTGCTCATCTTTTATCTCCAGGAAAGGAACTCACTGCAGTGTGACATTCAAAAGGCAGCCTATTTGAAGCATCTTAAAGTATTGATGCTTCCCTGTGTACTGTTAGATGCCTTTTGATGCAGGAGCAGGTGTGTCACATACCCAGAGACATTGCATATACATTTATTTATATATATTACCTAAGTTTGATGCTGACCCACCATCCAGCTGTGATCTTTCATATTCTGGTGGGTTGTATGGCTGGTTTGAGACATCCACGGAGTTCAACAAGTGCACTTCTGTGTGAAATGCAGCACTGACTAATTCAATGAACACATCTTCAATTAAATCAGTCAGGGAAGTATGTCACAGGTAGCTGTTTTCCTTCCAGAATCTGGGGATGTTTTAAGCTGGTAAGAGAGTGCTGAAGTGAAAATTACAGCAGAGGAAAAAGACTCAGGTTTCTTCATCAGCTGTGCTCAGGAGCATGGAAGACCTGATGCTGAGCAGCAGAAAGTACTTGAAGACCCCAATGAAAACAACCTGTAAAGGCTGTGCATCCACGAAGAGCAGGAAAGGTTGGGCATGCTATCGTTCAGGATCTGAAATCACATATATACCAAAATATAATGATACTGGGACCATAATGCTCATGTTCAGTGGGAATACAAGAATGTGGAATAACTAAGTTCTAACAGCTGGGCACAGATAATAATCCATTGTCATTCCAGGAAATACCAAGTGGCACATAGGGCAATCTCATTTCCCTAGAGCATAGACCAGAGATGCCAGAATGCATCTGCTGTGGTACCTGCTGGTTTTTCTGCACCTATCAGGTCTTCACAGCCAGGTAACTGTGAAGCAGAGGCATCCCTGACTTGGTTTTTCCTGCTGTACAATACATAACTGAGCTGTACTGAGCCAAATGAAATATTATGTAGTTTTGGTCTGAGGTTCTGCTCCCTTTTGAGTCTTTCCCCTCTTCAGTTCAACATAACGAGTTCTTAAAGGCATGGAAATTTCTGCGGGCTTTAAATGACTCCTCAGTCACATTGTAAAGGCAAAGATAATGGTTATGTATAAATGAGATAACTGCTTTTGTCTTAAAAGGGCACAGAGGGAGCTGAGCAGGAGGGAAAACAGGTCAGAGATGACATCCCAATCTCACTGACATCGGAACTGCACTAGGCAGGCTTTTAAACCCTGCTTTTAAGAGTACAATCTGTCGTGAACAATGGGAAATCCGGGAAAAAATATATTTCAAGGTATGTTTGCTGGTGTGAACATATCCTATGATCTCACATAACATGTTGCTTTGGCAGCTTGATTATCAGACTACAGTTCTAAGGTGGGAAAATGCTCTCTTCAGTTGTGGGTTTAGCACAGGACATGCCTCTAGTGTTTATATGGAACAGATACAGACACACCACAGCTTTTAAACAGTGTTCCTAGCATGAAACTGAAATACAATACCACACATCTTACATAAGTTTAGTATCACTTTCCCTGAAAGTGTAGTCTTTTGTAACTGCAAAAAGGAATCTGAAATGTTGCCTCCTAGCATGGATTTTTTTTCCACATTTAGAGACATAGATATATTTTATTTATTAAAGCACTTAGGGCTTGAAAAGGTTACTAATAGGTCCATTATTGCTCCTCCAGTCACTGCAAGAAATTTCAGTCCTGAACAGAGGGCACCAATATAGTAAGTTCAGAAAAAATAAAGATTTTAGGATACTTCAATGTCCTAAACAACTCATTGAAATAATGTTGATTTCTTTTAACAAACACAGGTTCATTCTACTAAAATTATTGATTTTTGATGTTGTCATATTACAAATTATATGGATGGAAGTGTTGGAAAAAAGAGATGCTCACCAAAGCACTAACAGGTTCTGAAGCAATGACCAGCAGTAACTTGAGTAAAAAAAGATTGTTTTATGATTAAGGAGCATTCTAGACGTATCCTTAAGGCATGTGGTTTTACATAAAAGCCACCTAAATCTTAAGACAGTCAAAACAGATAACTGAAGAAGCTAATTTTTGAGCTAAACAAAGTGCTGTTTCTATAGAACTTTTTATCTTTTTTTACCTGAAACTGTGCTTCTGACATCCCTATTACAGCTGCAGCTTATTTGACTGGTTCAGGAAAGAAATGAGTGTATTAATGGAACTTTTCTATTTCCAGATTAAGTGCTCTGAAAGTGAAAAAGAAGTCATCTTTATTGTAAAGCATAAGCCAAATGTATTCAGGGTCCTCTCTAGTTGCTGTGCTGACATGGACTGGAAGGTTAAGTGAAAAGTGACTGCAAATGCAAGGGACTTGTAAATATTTTTATTGATTGCAGAAACATCAACCTTCAAAGTCTCAAGTCTCAGTGCTGTGATAGCATTAAGATTACCATACTGAGAAATTTAGGCATTATATTTATGACATTTTCTCACAGCACTTTTATTTTAGACTTAAAAATAAAGCTTTAAATTCACTGCCTTATGTAATCTTGCAGGACAGCACTGCCAGATTAACAATTGGTGTACACTGACCTTCTAGGGTATATGCTGAATTAAGCCAGATCAATCTGTTTCGGAATTTCATAACACTGTAGGGAGTGTCAGGAACAACACAAAGCACTAAAATAGCAAATGTGGAAATCTGGACACAGTTCCTATGCTCTGTGCTGTTTGGTTTGTTAATGCAAGCATTTCACATGGTGACAGCAGGCTGGTCTGCCTTCCCTTCTGGCTCCTCAGCACCTCAGAGCCGCTCCCTGGCGCGGCCGGCGCTGCACGGGGATGTCTGAACCCAAGCCAAGGGCAAGGAAATGTGCTGCTCTCTCCGGTAGTAGTGAGCTGATGAAGGTCACTTCTTTAAAAGGAGCAACGTGATAGTCTCCAAGCAGAGAGAGGAGAAACCCCAGCCAAAGAACTGTCGCTCTTGGACCTTCAAGATTTATGCTTTGTATCCGTTTTTTTACAGGATTTCTGCTGGGGCTTCCTTTTATCCATGTCTTCTTGTATTTCGAAAGGAAAGGCCTTTAGGTTTTCCTTCAAGCAGGGGAGGCAGAAACTTTTGGAGTAGAACAGACAACAGTCCTGTAAAGGAAATAACATTAATAGCAGGATACACAAATGGAAATGCTTACGTTCCAGTCTCATTAAACTACATTTATATTTAGAATTATTCTAAAATGAATTATTCTTCCTCCAGGCTGAAATATTCCAGCAATTTAACTTTTTCTTAGTCAATAATTCTAACATCTGGTTAGAGCCAACTGGGTGAAAAATAAAACCCCCAAATCAACTGTCCCACTGCTCCTATTAAAGTGACCTTCACATGTTCCCTGCTACAGGGAATAGCAACACACCTCCTTCAGCTGCCTTCTCCTTCCAGCACCATGCATGGGTTTCCTGGCCTGCTCACTGAATTCCAAATAGGATTTCATGGGTAAGCTGCAGCTGGTGCTGCTGATGAATTATACCTGGAGAGCGAATAAAGGTGTTAGAGATTCCATGGGTTTTACTGAAACAGTAAAGTTTTCCTCTAAGTCTTGCTTGATGAAGATTTCTACCACCTGGGAGGATCTTCCAAATCCCTGCAATGGTGTGTGAGACTTGGAGGCTCAGCACACTCTTCCTCACCAATCTCCACAAAAATGGCCTAAAGGCCAACACAAGTACCAAGTACTGGAGGCTCTCACAACAGACCATCTTTTCCATAACTCCCAAAAAAGCTATTCTTACTTCCATTAATCCATGCACTCGTATTGTCCTAGGAGACTACTAAAAAGTATCACTATTGTATCAATATCACAGAGTTTTAACCGGAGTAGTTAAATGAACTCCATTCATCTGAGACAACTCAAATGAGATTTCATCCCTTACCCTCAATAAATGTACTCACTGGTTTAAACCTAGAACCACACCTGGTACTAAAGCTTGAGCTAATGGCTCTCTTCTGAACTCTTCATGGCAAAGTATAAAAGCCATTGTGCACAAAGAAGGTATTTTTGCTATCCCCATTCTCTTCACAGCTCATACAGACACAATATTTTTTTTCCCCAGGAGCTGTAACCAGATGTTAGTAATTGAATAGAAAGAAGCAAAACTGAAGGAACATTTTAATGTATTTGCAATATAGAGTTTGAACAACTGGAAGAGAAACTAATTAATGTATTATTCCTTTGCTCTGCGGCGACACTTGACGTCCCTGGTTCTCTTGATGTGCTGATCACCAAATTCCAAACAGGATTTCATGGGTAAGCTGGAATTGGTGTTGCTGATGGATTATTCTTGGGGATTTAAGAATGAATAAAGACATCAGTTTAGACAGAACTGGACAAATGGATTCCCTGGGTCTTACCTAAATAGTAAAGTTTTCCCCTTGCCATGGTCATTTGCAGTTGGCCTTTCTCTGGGAGCTAGGCTTGGCTATTCCTGTGTTCCTCTCCTTGTTTTTGTTTCTTATGTCACTATCTGGGCTTTAGCAGCAGATTCAGATGATAATTATATCAAAATCACAATCAGCCTGCTTCCATGTGATTTGGAAGCTTAGGGAACAACTTGTCTTCATCTATTGTCCTTTTCTGCATTGACTGCCAGGCTCCTTCATATTCAGGAATGAGTGTGAGGCCTTAGTCTCTGAAAAGCCCTGAAAGTGGATTTCAGTTGCACAACCTCCAGAAACTATTGTTTTTTGTCTCTTGGTATCCTTAATACGTTAAGCTGCCAGTTTAAAAGGGGAGATTAGAGTTTAAGTTGGCCTGGCTATTGTTGCTTGCATTGCCAAAAGGCACACAGCCCCCCAGCTCCAAGGCTCAGTGCTCCCAAAGGTGGCCACTGGGCCATGGCAAAGGAAGGGAGAGGCTGTTCCCACAGGTGGGATCCCCAATGTCGAGATACAGATCCTCACAGGTAAAACAGGTGCTCAACTTGCATTCTTTTGACTGAAATGAGTTGCCAGCTAGTGCAGATTTTGGCCAACAGGAACTGGGGAAATGATGACTATGAACCACTGCACCACTGCACCCACAGTCCTGCTCTCTCAGTCCTGGGATTTTCAGCCTAACTCTTCTTTCAATGCCCTATGAATTAAACTTACCATGTAGAGTCAAGCCCTTCTTTTAAACCCTTATTCTGATACAGTTCTGTGTTTAATCAGATGATTCTTTAATGTGTTTTCTCCTTTCCATGACCAAGGCAGGAGAGGGCCATTTCAATTCCAAATTTAATAGTCCAATTCAGGCAAAACAGCTGCCAGAGCATGCTGCCATAGTTTATTTCTGTTTTGACATGAATCCTATCTGAAAGTTTTATAGATCTATATATATAGGGATGGTATCTTTACCACAATACGTAAAGGAAAGGCTCTGCCCATCCCTGTCCAGGACTGACCCCACATGACTGGAAGTTGAGTGGGAAGCAGCTGTAGCATTACATTTATCACTTAATACCTACAATCATGTCTGAGGTCAGTGCTCAGTCACCTTCTGCTGAGGTGAGTAATAAGGGATGAAACTTGTTCCCTTTCCTCCTTTCTTCTCCAAAAGCCACCTTTTTTCCATGTCTTTAGAAAGTGTTGCAATAAAACAGAAGTAATTGTTTTAAATTATTAATATGGTCAGATTATATGATTTCCTCTCCCCTTTTTCTGAAAGGGTAATGGGAAGAAGGGCATCAACTTGTCCAAAGACTTTTAAAAGCATTTCTCTTACCTTCCTTTTTGTGTGGTTTGGACATGTTTTAAGACATTACAGATAATAATTGGAATTATTCCCAGTTGGATCAGAACTAATGACACTTACCAAGGCACTCTGATAAAAGACTTGAGCAGGGTGATACAGGCTTCAAAATCATTGAAGTAAATTAACTGAGTGAAACTTCAGAGGATATTTGAAGATATTTAAGTTTATGAACACTATACAGAACAGCTGCTAAGTCATGACTTTTATTGGCACAGCAACTGTAAGGAAATACACTTCAGCTAGCATGGGTTGTCTCATGAAAACCCTAAAATCTGATCTGTCTCTCAAGTCCCCTTAGGTACAAAAGCTAGCTAAAATCCCTTTGCCAAATCCAAGGTCAGAAAAGTCTTAATTCTGCCACATGTTAGCCTAATACTGTTCTGAATTACCACAATTTAAAAAGCAACCTGTCACTAAAACCTTTCTAATTGGCCCAGCTTCTTCGCAAAGAGGCCCAAGAAAGTATGGTTTTCTTCAGCTTCAATTCCTATGTTTTAACATTTAACTCAGCTCAGGAGTGAATTGATGTACTTGGGTCAAGCACAAGCAGGAACCACAGCCAATACAGAGATATTATTCTACCTTTGTCTCTCTCTATTGCCTTGGATGAGTTTTTACTTCTCTGGATTTTTAATTTTCCCTACATGAAGAGGAATAGTATGTGTTTACTTACTTTGTGGTGTGGGTGTTAAAGCACTAATTATCATTTCTGCAGATCTCTTTCAATGTTACCTAAGCAGTATTGCTAAATTCATTTTGAAACCATAGTCATATGTGTGATTCACTATCTGCCCTGGCCAGTTCAGTAAGAAACTTATTCTCAATTATTTACAATCAATGTTTTACTTTGAGTGATACCATCAGAGGAATCTTGAAAACTCAGATAACAAGCAGTAAAATGACTGACAAATTTCTACAACAGGCAAAATAAGCAGGACTTTCAAAAAGATTAGAAGCTTCCATTAGCTCACTGCAAGTATCTTCTATTCATTGCCAAGGCCTAGGTTAACTGAAACAAACACATCTTTTCAAATAAAAAAGCCCCACCTTCATTCAGAAAAGCAGAGTGTGTACAAAGACCCTGACAGGCTGAAATGCTCTATTTCTGACAGCTCAAACTGCCACACTTGGAAATATCTGCTGAATCCTTCCTAAATTCAAGACACTTGATTTGGGAATGAAAATAGTTAAATGTGCTCACGTTTGTCCCAAATGTGTCTGTGTTGCCAATCCTCTGCTGTTAAAAAGAAAGGATAAACCTGGCGTGTCAGGGCAGGAATCAAGCCCCTAAGCCCAAACTCTCTGAGTAGCTGCTTTTGGCTCCTCACTGGGCTCTGTGTGGGAGGGAGTCAGCCCCTGCCACAGCAAGGACACCAGGGAAGATCCTCCTCATGTCAGCTTTGCCTCCACACAAGTGCCCTGAGCAATCTGGCTCTGGAAACTTGAGCCCAGCCACCACAGCCACAACCAGAGAGTGCTGGCACTTCACCTAGCCAGAGTCTACTTGTAGCTTCAGAATAGAAAAAAAACACCGAAACATCTGAGCTGCAATCACTTTTGGTGACTTTCAGTCATTTAAATGTCAGAAGAGACTTCAGAGATAGGATGCTGAGAAATACTCCAGTGCAGGTAACTGGGTGTGCAAGCTCCCATGCCAGCTGCACATTGTGTCACGGATGGTAGGAAACAACTGGAGCCCCCAGCAACAAGCCAGGAATGGACACAGATCCTTTCCCCAACAAAGGGCACAGGGCCCTGCATCACAGTCTGGGAGAGGACTGGTCCTCCTGAGGCTCTGAAGGAGCCAGTGAACAGCAGGAAGACCCCAAACCCAAAATTCCCCATGGGAACAGGTGGACAGACTGTAGGGGTATAAAAGCCCAGGGTTCCTTTGTTCAAGGCCCCTCCCAGAGGAAGCAGCCTGAGCTGTTCCTGCTGCTGTACAATTCAATTATTAAACCTTTTTTCCTGAAATTGGATCCCTGACAAACCTGGGTAAGAAGTTTCTTTAACAAGGAAATAAACCCAATTAGGAAAAAGGTGTTACTGCATGCTCCTCTTAGCCCATCCTTGGTGCTGATTGCCACAAGTCAGAATAGCAACTAAACTGAGCCAAGTGTGCCAGTATCCTTCTGGCTGTGTCTGCACAACTCCCAAAATCTGAGACTCACAGCAAACAAAGGGGCCAGTTCTGCACTGAGAAGAAGGAATTAAGACAAGTAATTCTACACCACCTTTCTGGACTGCACTCAGATTTCACCGTTTAAGGTTGCCTTCCAGCTGCTGCTTAAATTCATTCTTCCTCAGAGAATAAGCATGGCATGGTACAACTCTCTTCCCTGCTCACTTTAAATATTAACTTTTGCAAATAGGATGATAGCCCTGTGCTGTGAATGCAAACCTGACAATCCATGGACATTTATATTCCCTTTATGGAAAAAAAAAAACTATCTACTATTGTGTGTGATCTACATTGCCCTTGCATTTCCTGGTGCTAAGAAAGTAGAAAAGAGCACTCCTTGTGCTTGAGAGGCTGGACTGTGCTTATCTGTAAGTAGAACACTCACAGTTGCTGATCATTTTAATTTAATACTGAGAGCTTCATCTGGTGGAATCCACAAGAACATACAATTGTGTACAATTAACATATATGTAGTGGTAGGAGAAGGGGGTTTGCCTTAAAAATGGACTGTTTGGGATTTTGCTGCTTGATCTTTCTCTGGCAGGTCACCAGGACTGGAACAGAAATAAATTATTGAAGCAGCTTGTTTTGCTTGTTACTTACTGTACCAACACACACTGCTCTGCTACACAAACTGCAATGAGACCTAATGATGAGGAACTTGTCCTTGTCAGGGGTGAAAGAATCCTTCATGACATAAGCTTCTTCCAAAAGCCTGCAAAAGAATAATTGCAGGCTTTTAAATGTATACTTCACAGTAGGGGATGTTTAAGAGGGGGAAATTGTGGAGGCTGAAAAGTTATCAGCCCTTTTTACTTGATTTGCTCATCTTGCTGTTGTACATGAGGCAATGCAGCAGCTCTGCAGCTCCTTTTCTCTTCAAAACCTTCAACTCTGCAACTGCCTTAAGTCCTATATTGTACTTTCTATCTCTCTTCCAAAAGTAGAGCAACTGGTGAGTCTCTCGGTGTCATCT